>NC_079547.1:12327384-12664249 GCF_015846415.1 Triplophysa dalaica
ACAGGACCTTCAGGACAGCCTCTGGAGAGAAGCCATAGCTGTCCATATTTTTGAGGGGTCGAGTATTCTGTAACAGTGGTAACACGGAGGAGGAATGGAGATACAGAGGGTACAATCCAAAGGGGGTTTAATGGTAACAGGAGTCCAAGACATACACGGGAGCAGGAGAACATGGGAGACACAACCAGGTTTACAATACAAGGAGAAACACTCAGGGAAAACAGAATCAGGTGCGGGACTAATTAACAATGATGAGGGACAGGTGAAAACAATGAGTGAGGCAGAACACAAGGGTAACACAGGCTGGAGTTTTACAACTATTAGATTGTTTACACAATAATACCGGTATTCAGGGACAGGCACTACAATGGTTCAGATCTTACTTATCAAACAGATATCAATATGTCCATTTAAATGGGGAATTGTCAAATCTAACGCAAGTAAATTATGGATTACCTCAGGGATCGGTTTTAGGACCCTTGTAGTTCTCCATATACATGCTGCCCCTTCGCAAACATTATTAGAAAATATATTAGCTTACACTGTTATGCAGACAATACTCAGCTATATATCTCATCAAGACCAGATGATTCCATCAACCTATCCAAACTGGCAGAGTGCATCAAAGGAATAAAACATTGGATGACTCGTAATTTCCTTCCTTTAAACTCTAACAAAACAGAACTATTACTTATAGCACTAAAAACACGTAAACAGAATATCTCTGATTATAACCTGCAAATTGAAGGCTGCACTGGTACTCCAACAAATACAGTTAAAGACCCAGGCGTTATATTAGACGGAAACCTGTCATTTAAAAGTCACATCTCAAATATCACGAAAACAGCCTTCTTACACGTTAGAAATGTTGCCAAATTACGATTTTTTTGATGTGTTGCTGACGCAGAAAATCTTATTCACGCATTTGTGACCTCAAGACTTGACTATTGTAATGCTCTACTTAGTGGTTGTCCTGTATCATCAATAAACAAACTACAGTTAGTTCAGAATGCAGCTGCCAGAGTTCTAACCAGGTCAAGAAAATACGATCACATCGAAAATACGATTTTATCATCGATTCACTGGCTACCCATTAAGTATCATATTGGTTTAAAAATTATTTTAATTACTTACAACCCATCACGCTCTCTAAGATCTCAAAACTCAGGACTTTTGATAACACCTAGAATTACTAAATCCACCAAAGGCGTTTGAGCTTTCTCATACGTAGCACCTAAACTCTGGAATAGCCTTCCCGATACGATTTGAGGGTCAGAAACACTCTCCCAATTTAAATCTAGATTAAAGACACATCTTTTCAACCAAGCTTTCACTTCATTCATAGTGTGGCGAGGCGCAGGTCCAGGATCAGCATCGCCTGGGAAACGGCCCGGCAGCTGACGCATATAAGCTGGGGGTTCCCAACATTCTGGGTTCTGGCTCCAAAACGCCTAACGCGGTGTCTTCTCTTCCCCCGAGTGAGTGAGAGCGAGCGAGGAAGAGATTAGATGAAGGAAGCACGGAGGACGAGAACGGATCAGCAGATGGCAGCTTACGAGCCCTCCAGACATCGTCTTTATATATTAAGTATTGTTTATGTTATAATAAATTCCCCACTGGGGTTGCTCGAATCAGCGCTGTGTGAGTGTTGTTTCTCTTACTCCCGCCACACTGGTTGAGAATGCGGGGAAGGAAGAAAGAGACCAACGTGTGCAAGGGTCTTGCCTACCGTGTTTCCTGAGCCCCGGAGAAGGACGGACATGCTCTCTCCCGCCGCGGTCCAGGAGGGAGAACCCCGAGGACGACGAGGACAAGAGGGAGAGAGATCGACGGCCCCGAAAATAGGGACGATCCCAGCCCCCAGAGACCGCTGCCCAGCCGCCCGACCGAGCAATCCAGCTGCCGGAGAGGCTTGTATAGCCAACCGAGTGCGCAGCCCAGACGCCAGAGAGCGTGGCCCAGCTGCCAAGGAGTTCGGCTCTGCCGCCGGAGAATAGTGCCCAGCCGACAGAGGTCGCTACCCAGCCGTCCGAGAGTTAGGCCTAGAAGGGAGTCCCACGCATGGAGTTGCCAACGATCCCGTCCATCTTCCAGTTTTGTTGGCGGGATTTTATTTGTTGGGGCTGTGTGGGTCTGAATTGGTCTTAAGAGGAATAAAGTTACAACGTGCCATTACTATTTTCCCTGGTTGTTCCTCTGTTTTCTGGTGTCGACCGTGGAGTGGGACCGACTACAGCAAGAGTGTTATGTTTCCAAGGCCAGGAAAGTAATTTTTCTTAGAGTTGATATACGATCTGATGATCACTCGCTGGACGAGTGCATTTAGTTTGTCGCTAATATTAGGTCTACTGCATCAGGTAAAGTGTGTGAAAATAGGTATGGTTAATCACCATTAATTGTATGTATTTTACTGTAGTTTGCCCCGAAATACACTATAACAACAAGAATGAACAAAAGGCACAAACAAACTGTGAAAATCTTGAAAAAGAGAGATAGTGAACAGAAGAGAAGCAGACTTTTAAAAAATGTATTTGACTGTTAAGTTATTCAGCAATTAACTATGTGATGGAAATAAGCTTTGTTCGTTAATTACCTGACATTAGCCCTTTTCATACAGCAATGCTGGAAAATTATTGGTCAAGTAATTCTAGTAAATTTATGGTATATAAATGTGCTGTTCACATGAGCAACGACATTCTGTCAATTTATAAGTCTCAAAATACCAGTTATATGATGTCAAAAAGGAGAAGGTTCCTTATAAATAGCTGCAATACAGGACTTATGTTTTAAAATTTGGAGGGGTGTGACTATCCCAGTATATATAAATATCTTAACGAACGCATTGTTGACGTTTGGATCATACACTTGGGCTGTGTCCAAATAGCCCCACTTGCAGTCTTTGCAATTGACCACTTGACTACTTTCATGACGTATTTCCTGTTTTTGGCCCTAGTGTTCTAGTGGCCGTGAAGATCCCAAGCATTTAAAGAGGGCGTAACACAAGGGGTTTCTGCCAATCTCATATTTATCTTGAGTACCAGAGTAGTATTGGATATTTAGTGTCTTCGTATAGTATTTAGTTTGATCACATTTATAAGATAGATACAGCTTTACGATTGTTTCCGTAAACAAAGGAGCGTGCAGGGGGAAGGGTAAGCTGAACCAAAGCATGTGCGCACCCATTGTCAACAAAACACAGTCATCAGTTTCACTCATAAATAAACATTTCACCTTAAAAAGTAGTAGTATAACATACGCTGTAAAGCTTTCCGAAACATCTCGCGAGACCCGCGCAAAAGTCTCATAATTCATATCCAGAACATGATGCATGATGGGATACGCTTAGCCATAATACCGCTCCGATGTATTTCAAGAAGACGGATGGTGAAAACTATAATGTGAGATGAGATAACTGCTCCGCCGGCTTCTATTATACATTTTTTCTTGTTTCGATTCTGTAACCTAAGTTTGATACATTTTATGTGTTGTCCATACTTGTCAACACCTGTTTTTCACGGGAGACTTCCGTTTTTCATACCCATTTCCCGCCACCCTCCAAAGTTTTGTTATTTCTCCCGTCAAACTCCCGCATTTCAGTTTTTCCTTTGAAACTAATGTTTATATCTCGTTTTTGTAGCACGCGCTTATTTTCTAAATGTTTAGGATAATTAATGTGACCCGATGTATATATGGTAGGTGAATATTCTATGCCCTCGCGGCATCTTGTAGAGGGTGCTCCAGGAGTATGGGATTCGGGACCCTTTGCTAAGGGCTATCCGGTCCCTGTACGACCGGAGCAGGAGCTTGATTTGCATTGCCAGCAGTAAGTCAGACTTGTTTCCGGTGCATGATGGACTCCGGCAGGGCTGCCCTTTGTCGCCGGTACTGTTCATAATTTTTATGGACTCACCTATGGTCATGAGCTGTGGGTCATGACCGAAAGGACAAGATCCCGGGTACAGGCGGCCAAAATGAGCTTTCTCCTGAGGGTGGCTCGGCGATCCCTTAGAGATAGGGTGAGAAGCTCGGTCACTCGGGAGGAGCTCAGAGTAGATCTGCTGCTCCTCCACATCGAGAGGGGCCAGCTGAGGTGGCTCAGGCATCTTTTCCGGATGCCCCCTGGACACCTTCCCGGGAAGGTGTTCCGGGCATGTCCCACTGGGAGGAGACCCCGGGGAAGACCTAGAACAAGCTGGAGGGACTATGTCTCCCGGCTGGCCTGGGAACGCCTCGGTGTCCCCCCGGAAGAGCTGGAGGAAGTGGCTAGGGAGAGGGAAGTCTGGGCATCCCTGCTTAGACCCCGGATAAGCAGAAGAAAATGGATGGATGGATGCTGAACTACATTTTATTATTATTATTATTTTATATGTGGTGTGGAGGTTGCAATTTCAAGTTAATTTTTTTATTAGGGCCTATGTATTATATAGCTTTCTAGCTCCAAACAGCATGTTATTGTACACATACATTACCAGCACTTTATTAATAATAAGCACAGAGTGTGTACATTATGAATATGACTCATGGCTGCATGAAATGGCATTTTAACCATTTCTCTTTTAAACACAAACTATTTACTTTGCATAAACTGTGGAGTGACTTTAATACAGCAATGCAGCAACAAACAAGTTTCCTTTGTTAAAACCAACAACTTGTATTAATATAAAATCAATCATTTAATTTGTGTTACTTAAGTTAAGTAACATAAAAAAGATTTCACGTGTTCACCTGAGCAGATAATAAAGATAGCAGGGGTAGTAAAAGTATGCGTGTTTGGCGTGCTGTCCGGGGAGCAGGTTCCGAGCTCGCCGATTCCATTCGATCCTGGAACGCTCCCGCTCCCCAGTAGGGGCGAGTGCGCCGAGCTCGGAAACGGCCGAACCCAGAACTCACCCCCCAAAAGTGCAAGGATATGAGTTGGACAGCAGCCAGGTAGCGCATACTCCCCAAAACAACTACTGAGAGAAAGGCTTTCTGGATGGTGGCTTGCGGTCGCCATGGGCTGGGGGGTCGTGCAGGTCTGATGTAGTAGATGTTGTCATGGCCTCTGGATGTAGATTTTTGAGGGAGTTCTTCTGTGATCGTGAATTAGTATCATGTTCCTGTGGACCAGAAGAGCTTGAAGGTTGGCTAGCTTAGGCAGGGTGTCTTTGCCTGTCTGCTGTGGCAGAGCATTAGTTGGAAGCACGGGCTTCTGCTGGGCGGTCGCTGTGGCGACGCTGGCTTTGAGGATGGAAGGCGTTTTGCTGAGGCAGAGCGTGGGTAGGAAGCAGTGGTCCCCTGCGGGGCATTGCGGCAGCAATGTTAGCTTCAAGATGCGTGACATCTGTTGCGGCAGAGTAAAGATTGGGAGCCCTGGGGTGGTCACTGTGGTGACTCCGGCTTCTAGCATGGGTGGGGGTTTGGAACACGTTCTGCTGCGGCGGCAGAGAGAAGTATACATCAATGTGCCCCTGTGGGGGTGTTCTACGTGCTGCTTGACGTTAACTGCTGTAGAGCCATTGTTAGAAACCCGGGAGTGATCACTGCTGTGACACTGGCTTGTAGCTTGGGTGGGGGTGTGGAACACGTTCTGCTGCGGCAGAGAGAAGTTTTGAAGCCGTGGTCCCCTTCTAGTATTGGGGGGGGAGCACGTTCTGCTGCGGCAGAGAGAAGTATGAAGCTCGGGCCCCTGGTGGAGCGGTCGCTGCGGTGATACTGGCTTCGGGCATGGTGGGGGAGGGGAGAAGGACAATACTTCGGGGGAAGGGGTAAGGGAAGCATGCGAGGGATTCTATCAGAGGAAAGACATTCTGCGGCGGCAGAGTGAGGGATCAAGCACAGGCCCCTGCGGGGGCGGTCGCACAATACGATACTGGCTTCGGGGGAAGGAGACAAGGGAAAGGAAACATGCAGGGAGGGGTCAGCTGGGGGTAGGAAAGACGTTCTGCAGCGGCAGAGTGAGGGATCAAGCACGGGCCCCTGCGGGGGGCGGTCGCACAATACGATACTGGCTTCGGGGGAAGGGGACAAGGGAAAGGAAACATGCAAGGAGGGGTCAGCTGGGGGTAGGAAAGACGTTCTGCAGCGGCAGAGTGAGGGATGAAGCACGGGCCCCTGCGGGGGCTGTCGCGTGGTGCGATGCTGGCTTCTGGGGAAGAGGAAGGGGTAAGGTAAGCATGCGAGGGAATTTTGGGGAATGGAAGACGTTCTGCTTCGGCAGAGTGAGGGAGGAAGCACAATACTTCCGGGAAGAGGTAAGAGAGACAAACAGGGATTCTTTCAGGGGGAGGAAAGACATTCTGCTGCGGCAGAGTGACGGATGAAGCGGTCTGCTTCTGGGGAATGGGATGGGGGAAGGGGAGCATGCGAGGGAATGATTTACTGGGGGGGAAGGGTAAGCTTTGCTGCGGCAGAACATGCAGGAGCAAGTGGCATGGAGTGAAGGTGCCTCTGGTGAGGGGAGGCGCAGTGATGATGCTTCATCTGGGAAGAGCTGCTTGGTGGGTGGGTGGGTGGAGGCTGATGTTGAACGAGGTGGGTGAGGAGAGTCCGGTGTGCTTTTCTGACGAGGGCACGGTCGGTCCTGATATAACGTTTGAATGCTTCAGAAGACCAATGGCCGAGCGCTTGGATCTGAGATTGCATGAGGGCCTTTTTGGGTGGCAGTGGTTGCAGCGCAAATGCGGAATGAATGGGTGGAGAATGGATCCGCTGGGATGCTTAGTTGTAACAGCACCAATTTTAGATGTTTTAGATGAACCAAAAACAAGAAGCGGGGCGATCAGAATCGTCCATGAAGAGAGGGTCAGATGGAGATGTAACCTGTGATGTCCTGAAGGGGATGTATGCTGCCAGGGTTTGGAACGGCTGGATAGGTGAGCAGATGACCTCGTCTGGCCTGGTCTGTCTCGCTTGCTTGCTATGCTTGATCAAGAACGAGATTGTGTCAGAATGGTGTATGGACAATTCAGAAATGGTAAGATGAACTGAAGGGTCGAAGTGAGATGTAGTAGTGAATTCCAACCTTGCGAAATTTAGAGATTAATTTGGTTAGGACCTCTAAGGTGATGGGTTGTCTGGCATCTCGGGGAGTGGGTTGGGTTCTCTGAATGGCCTTGAGGAACATGGATGTCTGAGATCTTATGTCTGTGGAAGGTGCGTTGAACATCAATTGTGAAAAATTGGATCCCACTCAAGTAACCTTTGATGGAGCTGGCTTGGAGATGCTTCGTGTTATTGAGGAAGGATATGAATGACGTGATGTAGAGGATGGAAGAATCCGGGAAGGGGATGTTTTATGAGAGGTGAAACGTTTTGAAGTTCATCCAAGCCGTAAGGTATGTCCGTTGGGACCTGTGAGAAACGGCATGGATGATTGAGTTTCTGGAGGCTGTTAGCAAGGTATTTAGAGGATGATTTAATTGAATACTAAGGCCGAATGGGGAGGGACCGGCGTTGGTGATTGGTCTGCCTCTGGTGCAAGCAGCCTGAATTTCTGCTAAAATCTGCGCCCTGATGCTGTTAGAGACCAGAGGAGGTTCCAGAACCGGAGCGTTTAAAGGCATCGGAGAGGGGACATCAGTCCCCAAAGAATGCTGAGACGTTGCCTGAGTCGCAGAGCTTAGGGTAGTTGTGGCTTCCGCTGGGGCGGCCAACTGGTGCTTCCTCAGGCCGGTGACGGCATCCTGGCAAGCGACGGCTGTTAGTAGTGGATCCGCTGGCCATGAGGCGGGTGCTTGGGTAGGTGGAGGAGTGATGTTTAGCGGGTAAAAGGACCGGACAGTGCTGTTGTAGGCCAGCTCGAGCTGTGCTGGCGGTTGCCGTGCGAGGGAGCAGGAAATGTCCCATCTGCCCCCCAACTGGCATCGACAATGGCTCACCTGGAGCGCGGCCTAGCCTAGCCGACTTGTGGAATGCTAATGTATCTTTAAGTTGATGTGCGCACTGTGTGAGTCAAAAAACAATTAATTATTTCAGAGTTAACATTGTGACTGCGTTGCGATTCCAAGATGCGGTTGTGTTCAGGTTGGCAGACGAGATACCATAGAGATCTTGCGGTTAAGCAACTGGTAAATATACTGGTGCGTGCCCCTGTTGTGTAGCTTAACCCTACAGTTTGTAACAACCGCCACTACATGGTGCACGATCTAAACAACAGGCCGTAGCTTGATGCTGTGAAGGCGCGTGGAATGATGGGATTTGTTGTCTTCACCGCTGACTGCCATCGATCAGATGGGAACGCAAAATCATGTTAGCGTATTAAGTAGAGCAATAAAGTTTATGGTTATATTGCATATATTTGTGGTCCATTTATAAGTTACTGCTTGTAACAAGCTTATGGCTAACTAGACGCTGGACACTACTTCCACCTGTGTCCAAGACACTGTGTTCATGCGGTTTCTACGTCAGAAAGGCGGTGACAAACACGATTTACAAGTAGAAAGAATAATTTGAGATATATATTTTGTTCAACGGAGTATTTACTATATGAAAAACTTGCTTGTGGTTTAGGGATAGTTTACTGCGAAATTGTTATAAACTGCACCTTTAACGGTAACGGGTGCGTGCGTTATTTGGGCAAGATGTAAATGGGAATGACACTCTGTGTAGAAACGTATCCCGTTGGATACGGACACATTTGTTAACCAGCAATCCCTTTCGGAAGTGCAGATTATGTTACTAATCTCCGGAAGTTTTACAGTAGTATGACTGACGTTCGCTGAATGGCACGGTTCCGTGCTAGCCAGCGATATGCTAATCTTGAATGCAGTGGCGCCGCGGAATGACATTGGATAAATCTAAATGTATTAAAAGATTGTACCCAGCTTCTTGCGTGACAGCGAGTTCGGCTGTTCAAACACTCGTTAAGTCAGTTTATAATTATGTACATTCTCATATATTGTGAATTATCGGAATTGAGTCATAGAATTTGGGGTTGATTAGAGTCAACGTTGCTGCATGGAACGACAGAGTGAATCGTTTCCCCCAAAATTATTGCACAGCCATTGAAACGTTGACGTGTTGTCATTGAGCGTATCTTTATTGGATTGGGTCGAATCACGGCGATCTTGTGAGGATGCATATGTTTACTGGTGCCGGCGTCTTCACGCTCGTTCCCCGTTAGCAGTGAGCAAACGTTAGCAGGGAGCTAGCGTTTGCAATTAGCCGGTGTTTAGCAGCGAGCTCGCGTTTTCAATGAGCCGGCGTTTAGCAGCGAGCTAGCGTGCCGGCAGCAATTGCATGTGGGTACGAACGAGGGGACTTGCGCGACGTAAACAAGCGGGGATAAGGAATCGCTTCCCTAATCTGCAGGAAGATGTATTTGGAAATGTTGCCCTGCTGCGTGACTGCATCGTTTGCAAACCCGTATGATCCCTTGAATACCTTACGTCCTTCCTTTGATGTGTAGATGTGTAATCCTTGAGAGATGCTTCGGGTAAGAATCTTTCTCTACTTATGTGCTGGTTTGCTTGAGCTGATAGGGTAGAGTCTATGATTGCTGATTGCGAACCAGCCGGTCTAAATTATATGCTCTGGCTTCTCCCGAACTTTGTTAATCTATAGTCATCCATTAACATCATTTAAACAAACAAAAAACTAAATAAATTAAATTATCACATATAGGTGTGTTTAAGCTCAATTCTCCGGTTGTCCTGCAGGTGACCTTATTAATCTGTCTTCTTAAGATTCACTTAGGGCTTTATGATAACTCCAGAGCACTCGTAGATCTACAATGATTTTCAAGTGCTACTTAAGGTATGATGCTTGTGGGAAACAGACCGTAATATTAAGATCACTCGTTCTAGCGTTTCTACAATCAACTTAGGCTTTCGATGCTTTTGGACAACGCAGCCCAGAGCATTTTGAAAGGAGGGATTTTATGTAGACTGGAAGAAATCTGTTTTGTTAGAAGAGTGACAACGGTGAACAAGAGACTTGAAATATAAAGCAATTTTTTAAACTAGAAACATGCATATCCATTGTTAAACACCCAAAAAACATAATCAAAGCTTCAAAAACAGCAAAAGAATGACTCCTTTAAGATGATACCTTGCAGACATACCATTCATGGATTCTTGACCTTGGATAATACATTAAACTTTATATTTAAGAATTCCATTCCATTTTCTACCGCTTATCCGAACTACCTTGGGTCACGGGGAGCCTGCGCCTATCTCAGGAGTCATCGGGCATCAAGGCAGGACACACCCTGGATGGAGTGCCAACCCATCACACACTCACTCATTCACTCACGCACTCACACCCTACGGACAATTTTTTCCAGAGATGCCAATCAACCTACCAAGCATGTCTTTGGACCAGGGGAGGAAACCAGAGTACCCGGAGGAAACCCCTGAGGCACGGGGAGAACATGCAAACTCCACACACACAAGTCGGAAGCGGGAATCGAACCCCCAACCCTGGAGGTGTGAGGCGAACGTGCTAACCACAAAGCCACCGTGCCCTATATTTAAGAATTTGACATGAAATGATGTTATGTTAGATACAGTATAAAGTAATTAAAAGATTTAAAATTATTTATAACAGAGGGGTGCCCTATTTGCCCTGAAGAATCATTCAGCCCCCCTGTACTGTGGCCAGAAACAAGCAGTTTGGCAAGTACACAAGAAAGTGTTTGGCACTGCTTTGAACAACTTCAGTGCAGAAATGTGAAGAGATACACAGCGGAGAGTGTGTTAGAGTGTTGTGGTTGGCCCTAAGCAGTCAGCGCATCATGCATTGT
This sequence comes from Triplophysa dalaica, assembly GCF_015846415.1. NCBI lineage: Eukaryota > Metazoa > Chordata > Actinopteri > Cypriniformes > Nemacheilidae > Triplophysa > Triplophysa dalaica. The sequence goes on from NC_079547.1 coordinate 12,338,108, forward strand.
AAGTGCTCTTACCGGTAATCCTCATTCACACAGCGTCTCATACTGGTAATTTGCCAGTATTCTTACAACTCCAATTACTGGCAAATTAGGGAGTAAAGATGTACCCGAAAGGTTCTGTACACACATGATCTGTTAACTGCAATTTTCTGGCAATTTACCAGTAAAGACTGAATATATGAAAGGAACTATTAAGCCACCCATAGGAGAGAAGGTAAATAAGACCCTTTTATCTCTGTGTGTGTTTGATGCAGCTTAGAGAAGAAATATGATTGGATGGTTTTGTTCTGAGCTGATCCAAGACTGTACCCACATGCACAAATGCAATTCAATTGAATGAATGGAACAAGTAAAATAACTAAATTGACCATTTTTAAGCTAAAAGAAATCTGGACTCTTCTCTTCTTTTTAAATGAAAGATGCATTTGTTTATATCTAGGTAGGTTAGGTAATTTAGTATGCAGTGACTTCTGAATTAGTGCATGTTCTGATGAAAGGAAGAAAAATAATTGAGAGCAAAACAGTGCCATGGCTCTCTTTAGTGACTGTTGATTTTTAACAAAAGACCTAGGAGTGAGAAAAGTGCAATGCATTCATATTTCAGCATAGAACAAAACCTATTCAGTGACTATTTCGTTGTGAATTATTTATTTATTCGTTTATTTTTGTGTTTCGGTATGTGCTCCCACACCTTTTAGCTCACACTGCTGACTATTCTGCCTCCATGTCTTTTCCTGTACAAAAGACAGATGAGGTTAAGGAGAGGTACAGCAATGTGGTTATATGCCACCGAGCATACACATACACATACTCTGCGGTCTAAAATACTTTTTAGGATTGCAGTATTTCTAAGGGTTTCTTATAGATGATCTGTTTGTATAATTCCATTGAAATGGGGGTGAGCTATGAGTTGAACCATGAGCCGTATGTGTTTTTTCACATCTTTACAGTATGTAACTGTATTGCTGGAGCATGAAACGTGGGAAATCTCTCTCACACACTCTCTTTTGTTCTGGGCGTGTATAAAATGGAAGTCATAAAGTCACCAGGTTAACCCAGAGTCTTTGTTGTTGCACAAAAACATCGTTTTTACCTGCTGGGCCAATACCATTCTTCCCCACATGAGTGTAACCCAGCTTGCAAAACCTGGTATTTCGGTGAGGAGAAGTAACCCAAACATTTGGACCACCTTGCTTGAGTTTTAATAGCACAGGCTGACTCGTACACCCCTTAAACCCACCCAGCAAACCCTTGGTGCTTGTAGAGCAACCTGCAAAAGACAGCTTTAAAAGCAATGCGATGAAAATCTGTGGTCCCTATGCTGGGATGCAATTATTCTGTCAATCTACTGGCAGGTACAGCCATAAAAAATCTGGAAAAGTGAAACGACTCAGCTTGTTGTGACATGACACTCACCCAAGCGAGCAGCCACATTTAATAGACCCCTTCTGCATTTGAAGTGTGTTTATTGTTCTGTTTTGATGACAGAAGGGAGTTTATTATCCACTTGCTTTTTGACAGGTAATGAGAGAAGTACATTGTTTTTGTTTGCCCTCACCGATTTGAACGTCAAACTCTGTTATATGCATTGATGTACTGGAATGTCAACACTGCTCTATCCAACAAACTGGAAAATACAGTAGAAAAATGTGTCATGGTATTGTGTTTCAAGTTTGTTTGTGGTATGGGAAATTCTTTATACACCCATAGTATCTGAAACGTCTGTTTAACATGGAATGAAACAAAATGGTAATAAAAGCGTAAAATAACTCTCTCTTTTGTTTCGACAATTAACTGGTTTAACCACAGCATTGCTGTTCACAAAACATTAAAAAAGCAAACAAAGTCGAAATACAAACCTCTGAAAGCACATCACAAGAGAACATCGATTATGCAGGAAATTCCTCAAGATTGTCGTCCAAAAGGGTTTTGCACTCACAGTCTTGTCCCTGGCATTCACCAGGTCTGTGCTCATCTGCCAAATGTGTCAGAGGCTTTGGCTTTTAGCTATGCCAGTATGAGGGCATCCTATGCCAGTGTAGAAGCAGGAAGCATGGCCTTAGCCACCCACAGAGCCATTGTGTGTCTGTTTGATTGATCCACTGGCATGAATGCACTGCCTTCCTATCGAAATTTTGGTTGTGTAGGAATGTTACCCTTCTAAGCAGTTCCACTGTTGAGAATATACTGGACTTTCTTTTCTTTCAATGTATCTGCACCTGGGAAAATGTATTTATTGGCATCAAATCAAACCACTGTCTAGGCACATATATAATAGAAAATATATTTTGGATGCCTAAGTTGTATGTATATTAAAAGTCATTTTTAAAAAGTCTAATTAAAGCAGCTTTGAACATAGTCTGTGCTTTCCCCAAATACATGTAAAACTGCATAAAATCAATACTAAGGTCTTACCCATCTCACACCCTAGTTGTTGCAGCACCCGTGAAGCCTTTAACCTGGTAATAAACAGAGTTTTTTATAATATTTTATTATATTTAGTGCTTGAATTGGGGAAAACAGTTCCAGTGCTCTCATGAGCACACTGGCATATGGAAATTATTACCACATTGGAAATTTCTACAAGGTTAAAACATTATTTGGACACATTTCTGGTACCACATTATTTTTTAATGCCGTACAAATGAATTAAAAATTTTAAATACAAATTTGACAAAATTTATTGTTTGATTTGTTAGACGTTCAGTGTTGTTCCGTTTGATTGGCTGAAATGCTGCTTGGACTCTGTAATTTGATTTACTGGAATTCCGTTAGATGTACCGTTGATTGGTCTACCTTTAGTCGTTGGGTAGCTCCGCGCTTATCTCATTAACTGGAAGCATCTCCCTGAGGTGAGGGTTGATCAATCTAAGAGTTCAGAGGTCCGATGTCTGACTTTGAGTGCCGTTCCAGACATTTATTTCTGGGTTTGAGTTTGGAATATACAAAATACCCGTTGTCTGGAACGCAGCATAAGTAATCCCTCCCTGTAGTGTGATGTTACAGTATAACTATTAATCACCCATACAATGTCACCTTAACTAGAGTTGCAAAATACAGGCAACAAACGAGAAGTGCCGGTAGACAATAAAAAGTGAAGGTACACTAAAGTTGATCAAATATTTAAACAACTATATTACCAATTTCTTACTAGAATATGCAATCAGAATGGGACCCAGACAATACACGACGCGAGGCAAGGCAAGGCAAGGCAAGGCAAGGCAAGGCAAGGCAAGGCAAGGCAAGGCAAGGCAAGGCAAGGCAAGGCAAGGCAAGGCAAGGCAAGGCAAGGCAAGGCAAGAGTAGGTTCAAACACGGGATTATACGCTAGAGTAATGATACAGAACCAAACAGAGTTGACGATCGCACAACAGGAGTGTGGAGTGATAGGGATTAAATAGGGACAAAATTAAAAAGCACCAGGTGAGAACACTTTGGATAATGAGTGGCTAATGAGTAACAGCTGGGTGGCACACAAACACGCAGACCGTGAGCATGTGAGGTTGTCAAAACAATCCCCGCGTGCTCAGGCACTCACACACAACAATGACAACACAGATAAGTACCAACCTCCGGTCCCGACATGTACTTTTATGAAACTAATACAAATCAAAGCATTACATTCCTATTATAATCATATTAAGCAAGTGTGTTTATGAAATTTATCAAATAATATTAGCAGTGCCAAATATGTAGTCAATATAGTATTATAATCGGTTGTAATCTGTTTGAAAATAGAAAGAATAATTGAAAAACAAAACCTCTGACTGTGACATAATATTTGTCTCTTGGTCCTCGGCTCCTTGAAATGATGCCATGACACTTCACTTCACTTTGTTATATGTTTCAACATAATTAATTCTCTCTTTTTAAAATTGTCTCAAAATTGTCTTCAATAAGCCCTCCAGCAACCCACCTTGCCCCACCACCCCCTCTTGGTGCTGGATGATGAAAGCTTTGGTAGGAGTAGGAACGGCTGCAAGCTTTAGACAGGATCATCCATTAGGCATGTTCAATACGAGAAGACAGGAGGACTGTGTGAAAAAAGACCAAAGAATAAAGCTTTCCATCCCACAGTCTACTTCACAGTTCTAGGTCCACAGTTCTGTAAACCCCAAAACTAATGAATGCAATGTTAATATTAATCACATAGAATCATGAACAGTTCGGAATGAAATCTGCTTTCTCCCAGCAAAGTCCCCAGTGTGAAATGCACACCCAGTAGTGTATATATGAGTCCCACCCAGAGGTGTACACTGAAGTGTTAAACCTATACTTTCGGGTGTGAAATGGTGTTAATTTATTCATGCAATTAATTAATCAATTATGTTCACTTAACAAGTAATGATTAATCATTAGTGATAACCAAACCAAACCAAACCTCTACAGATGATCCAGAATGCTGCAGCAAGAGTTATCTTTAATGAACCGAAGAGAGCATAACTCCTCCACTCATTAAGCTACATTGGCTCCCTATAGTCGCTCGCATCAAATTCAAGACTCTGCTCCTGGCCTACAAGACCACCACTGGTTTGGCACCACCTTATCTTCACTCCCTAATACAGACATATGTACCCGCCAGATCCCTATGCTCTGCAAACGAACGGCGTCTTATGGTGCCATCCCATAAAGGTAAAAAATCTCTCTTGCGCACCTTCTCCGGATCTGTTCCACCTATGTGGAATGATCTGCCTGCTGCTACAAGATCTGCAGATTCTGTAGCCATCTCTAAGAAACACCTGAAAACACATCTCTTCCACCAACATCTTACTGATCTGTTCTGACTCTATTTTCTTCTCTACTCTTTTCTTCTCTACCCATAAAAAAAAAATATGAATGAATGATTCTGTATACTGTGTTAGGCTATATGAGACCAGTCTTCTTTTTGAATGCACTTATGCTTTTGTTGTACTTGTGCTGTCCCAATTGCTTCCATTACCTACCCCACTTGTAAGTCGCTTTGGATAAAAGCGTCTGCTAAATGACTAAATGTAAATGTAAATAACATCAGGGGCCCGTTTCAATAAGGAGGTTCAACCAACACCGAGTTCGAAATGCGAGAAACCGAGATGCAACTTTTTTTGGATAAAAGCATCTGCCAATTGCATAAAAGCAAATGTAAATGAAAGATTAAAAGCATTTAGCATTTAAATCTCAACAAGGGTGACAATCATTAAAATGTTAATGCTACAGTCCATGTCGGGTAATAGAATAGCATCAAACTCAACAATGAAGCCCAGCATGCATTGTGTTATTTTTACTGTTGAGATTTGTAGGATGAGCATTGAAGTCTTAGTTAGACATGTTTTAAGAACTCAAATCTTTACAACAGCATTTTACAACTTGCATGGTTTTATAACAAGTAACACTATTTTCATTTGTTTCTTCAATTAACCCATCATTGATAACCAATGCTTCTACTAAAAAAGAAATGATGGGTTGCATTGTATTTCTCTGCTTGGTGTAACAAAATGTTTGTTTACCATAATGGTGACTTCAAGTATGCACACCCCATGGGTGAGACTCATATATATTCCAATGGGTGTACATTTTACATCAGGGATTTTGCTGTGCTGCAAGGAAAATCTGTCCAATGGATTTAAACAACTGAGAAAATTTTGACTGACCTAGATTACTACAGTACATTGTATACATCCGTTACTTTTTTTGTTAAAATTAAACAAAAATCCGTTATTGAGTGAGTCCCTAAACGATCTGTGTTCTTGCCTTCCCCTGATTCGCAACAGTATGCTTATAAAAATAGGCTATCAGCTACTCTTGAGCAGGAAAGGGTTTGAAACATTTTATATCATGTTAAAGTTTATAAAATAACTTGCCATTTTATGTTTTAATCAAAGGTGACAGTAAAGAAGCAAAAGTTATGGAATGTAGCTTTAATGAACAAAAAGATAGGCAGACACTTTGAAGAACTTTAGGAGTTGTTCGGATTCTATAGTCATCTGATAATGAGTTTTGCAAATGTAAATTCCGCATGGGCCTATGATGAGCAATGTTTCTGACTGCTCGGTACCTACATATTCTGCAGATCCAGATGACCAGAAACCTTGTTTAAGTGCCTCAAGTGCTTTCCACCGCAACACATTTGACCTGGCATTTGACCCCAGGTGTGTTTTGTTGGCTGCAGTTGTCACACAGGATAATAGGGGACGACAGGGTTGGGACAAGGTGACTGTTTGCAGACCTCGAGGCACAGATGCCACCCATCACCCAACCCTCCATCACTTTAGTTGGGTAAATCCAAATCACTCAGCTGTGTCTTCTGACCCCCTCCTTCTCCAAAACTTTAATCTCCTGCCTGTGCTACTAACAAGATCTGATACCATCAGATAACTGCTGGAAGTGAAGAAGTGGGTGGAGAAATCATTCTCCACCTCCAGGATGATGTCACCACCATCTTTGTTGGAACTGTCACGTTAGAGTGGTTTGTACTCCCCTCTTATTGGAAAGCACAACAGACATTGTTTGGCAAATAAAACATGCCACCAATATCGGATCTCATCGCCATCCTGAAAATGATTGCTGGATGAAGTATGCCATAGACAAGATTGCCAATTTATGTATGTGGGTTTCCAGTTGAAGCCATCAACACAGTGTATTTAAGAATCAAATTATAATCCGGAAGAAAAAACTGAAAGGTTCACAAAGATAAGATTCACATCTAACATTATGGGTAATTTAAGCCTGAAGATCCATAACCATTTCACAAAAGTTCAAACAAAACAGAAAAGATTTTAATGAGTGTCAGAGGGCAAAGAAAAGATCTGATAATCTCAATGAGATGAGAGAAGAAACCTTAAATGGATATTAATATCAAATCAGGATTTGAGTAGTGGGAGCAGCGTTGCGCGAAATGCCCAATCTGAGGATATCAGGCCTGTTTCTGCGCTGGCACTAATGTGAGCTGACCTCTCCTAGCCCTCTGTTAGGATCTGGAATGGCTTCGATTAATAATGGAGAAACGGTGCGGCTCAAGACGGCTATCTCTGTGGTATAAGTTGGAGAAGTCCCCTTGCGTCAGTTACCTCGAAAGCATAGCCGTCCTGCAACCCCAGAGGACAGAATCTATAATTAATGAGAAATCAAAAAGGAAGAGGGACACTATGTAGGTTGTTTGATTTAAATGCTGGAATGTGCTAAAAGATTCTCAATGGTTTTGACCAGAGAATGGGGAAAATGTTAGGAAAAACCTGCAAGGAGTTTTACATAAAAAATGTAATCCGAAAGTAATGCACAAAGTTCAAGTAAAGCATAAAGTCCATTTTCAAAATCATTTTCTGAGCTAAAAGCTTTATAGCACTATAGTACCTTGTGAAAAATCCAACTATGGTAATGACTTAAATTAAGCTGTAGGTCCAAGGATAAGAGTCCAGTTGACTGGTTAACTTTTCTATGTTTCATAAGATTTCTCTTCATAGGATATGACTCAGTCTGTAATCAAAATTTTAACTCTGTCTCGTGAGAATATTAATAACTTTGAGAGTGAGAGCACTAGAGACTGAAGAGTGTGAATACTACTTGTGAAGGCAATACAAATGCAGAATCCAACATTAGATAAAAACATTAAGATTAAAGCGATAGTTCACCCTAAAATAAATGGGCAGTTTATTTACTCACTCCCAGGCCATTAGAAATGTATGTGACATGTTTTCTTTAGCAGAACAATAAAGGAGATATTTATGTTAATCCACAGCCCTCTTTGCTTCATATAATGGATGTGATTGGCTGCCATGCCTTCAACATTTCAAATAGCATATATTTATATTATATCCAACACAAACCTCCCTCGTCTCCTGGTGACATATGGAGGACCTGAACACATGGTATAGTGCATGGCTCCAATATATATTTTGTAGATATGTTGGTGATGCACTAGTGCACTGCCAACTATTTTCTTTAGGAAAAAAGTTAATCATTTATTTATTACATTTGTTTATGTTTGGCACATTTCCTGCTGCTAGTTAGTGGGCTATGACTTAAACTAATACTAATATTAGTTAATACTGACATGGATAAGTCTTTAGGCCACGACTCTTATGAAACATGTGAAGTTTGGGGCAGGTCTGACATTGTCTGCCTTAGTTACAGTAGCTTCCTGTTTCATGGCAAAAAAATATTATTTCAATAGGGCCTTGACCAGTAATAAGAAAAATAATCCTTAAGAGGACCCTGCACCATTAGGGGCTTGGGCCCTACACTAACAAGTTGTACCCCTGTCCAAGGGATATTAAGGTCCTCACACCACCATGACAGATTAACACTGGTAAACTGAGTAGTAAAAAACTGGATATACAATATCAGTGATTTGTTACCAGGACTTCAATAACTGAATAGAATATGTGCAAAGTAAACAGTGGCAATTTTACTATTCTTTCACAATTCTGTAGTATTCTTTGGCGATTTAACATCACATACAGTATATCTCATCTCATCTCAACTCTACTCAACTTTATTTGTATAGCCCGTTTTACAATTTTCATTGTAACAAAGCAGCTGTACATGAGACATATTGACTATGAGAAATCAACTACAGTTATACACCTGTAAAAACAAGAAAAAGGCAAAAACACAGAAGACAGACATACCCACATACAAATGCTCAAAATAGATAATATGCACACATACTTACACACATTGACGTAAACACACACACACACACACGGACGGACACACAGACAAGCACGTGTGAACACATAAACGCACACACACGCACAGACAGACACGCAAACACAGTGGAAGCACACATTTCAGATAAAGGACAGAGAAACACAGGTCAAATATTAAACAGACTATAAATTCCTATATGCAATATTAATTATGTAAAACCTTAAAATTTGAATTCTATAGCAGCCCCCCGGCCAGGCAAATAGTGCAAAACAGTATGCAAGCGGTGGCGAGGAAGCCAAAACTCCAATTGAGAAAAAAAACTCAGGAGAAAGCAGGCCCAATCAGGGGATTCCAGTTCCCTCTGGCAAAAGCTGCTGCCTATGCACAAGCACGACAATGCTTGCACAACGAGGCAAAATAATAAAATTAATACATTTAATAAAAAGGTAAATTATAGATTTAAGATTATCATAGTGAATTTGTGTCAAGTCGGCGCGTCATTAGTCCATCAATATCATCTCAGCTCTTGTCAGGTCACCGCTTCCCATTCTCCGCTCTGCCATCAGGTCTGGGCATGAACTGCATCCTGCGGTAACCTTGGAACAATGAGACAAGACTGACTGAGAGTAGAGTACTGTTCTGCACTCTTTGATGCAACAAGTATATCATTTGTTGTTGGATGTGTTCCTGGTTCCGGTTAATTTTACTAATGCAGCCGAAACCCTCAGAGGATTTATAATATGGATATGTAGTGTATGCAAGATTAAAAAGATGCGTCTTTTGTCTAGATTATAACTGACAGAGTGTGTCTGCCTCCCAGACAGTGCAGGGAAGACTATTCCAAAGTTTAGGCGCTAGATAGGAAAAGGATCTACCACCTGCACTTGATTTAGAAATTCTAGGGATATCTAGGATGAGGGTTTTATGGAGCATCCATCAATAGTTAAGCAGTATTCTTGGTTTTTACGTACGGTGGTTATTGGTCCAATAAGTAACACTTCTGTTTTGTCCGAGTTCAGTAATAAAAAGTTGTTACTCATCCAGTTTTTTATATCGATAATGCATTCCAATATTCAATAGTACTGCTCTATTTCATGAGGCTTCGTGGAAATATAAAGTTAAGAACCAACAGCATAACAGTGAAAGCAAATTCCGTGTCGCCTTATTATATCTCCTAGAGGTAGCATGTATAATGCGAAGAGCAGAGGCCCTAAGACTGAGCCCTGTGGTACACCGTACTGGACTTGTGATTTGCGTGACACCTCATTGTTTATTGTTACAAATTGAAAAAGGTTGGATATATAAGACTTAAACCATTTCAATGCTATTCCGTCAATGGCGACGTAAACTAAGGTCTAGCAGAACCAATAAAGAAATACAATCTCGGATGCAAAAAGCTGATAATTTGTAACTCTTATCAAAGCAGTCTCTGTACTGTGACATGTTCTAAATCCAGAATGGAATTCTTCATTGATGTCATTCCTTTGGAGGAAGGAGCATAAATGAGTTGAAACTGCTTTATCCAGAACTTTAGATATGAAAGGTAGATTCGATATAGCCTGTAATTCCCTTGTTCTCTAGGGTTGAGTTGGGGTTCTTTGACAGGGGGCCTTATAACAGCCACCTTATACGGTTAAGGCACATGTCCTCATGTCAGAGATGAGTTAATAATACCAAGTAAATACCATACTAATTTCTGGGAGCTTCTCTTTCAGTAGTTTTGTAGGTATTGGGCATGTTGCATGCATGTTGTTGATTTAGATGATCTAATGATTTTAGACAGTTCATCATGATCTGGTTTTTATGTCTTTCGTGTATTTTCAAGTACTATCCTTCCATGCTGTACGAAATACCTCTAATATAGTTTTCATAAAGTAGCTCTCCATTTTTTGGTTGCTTTCTTTAGAGCCTGAGTGTGTTCATTATACCACGGTGTTGGGCATCCATTTTTAATCTTCTGCAGAGGACCAACTCTGTCTAGTGTTTCTGAGAAGGTGGAGTTCAAATTTTTTGTAATGTCAAGATCTTCATCGTTATTTTCCATGTTAGAGACTTGAGATAATTCAGGCAGATTATCGAGAAAAGCATCTTTGATAGTTGACGTAATTGTTCTACAATATTTGTAACAAGGAGTTTGATTTGTAACTGTAGGCCAGTGAAGCAAATATATATAATATCAGATGATGTTCCCTCTGCTGAAGAATTTTGAGGTAGTCAACATTTAGTGCCTAGATGATGCCGTGCACCATCCTTAAAACAAGAATAGGACCATGCACCAATCGTGGCTTGGGTCTTAATAATATTAATAATAATAACAATAAATGCCAGGAAAAAATAAATAGGGCTCTGCATCTACGGGGTGGGGCCTCTGGCCTGCACCTCGGTGCTCGGGCCATAAATAAATGGAGCAAAACTTCATATGAATTAGATCTGTCATTCCTCCACACCACATATATCTGAAATTCTTTGAAATTTCTATTGTTTTAATATTGTTCTTTATTTGTGATACAGACTCCAAAATTATTTAGTTGTTTAAGGAATATATTTAGAATTTACAAAATATTAATTTATGCCTTATTATTTTTCATATTGTGCAAATTTATTTGTGTCTTTGTGTGCTTTTGTAAGTTTTCACTTTTGCCCTTTACTTCCCGTGACTTTATGAGGAAAGATTGCTGTCCGATAGAGGTGTTGATCAAACATGTCTAGACCTAAGTGTATACTCGGGTGTCTTCTTTCAAGCCTGAAAGCATGTCAAACTCCAAACAGGCTTATCTTATTTCTCTTTTCTTCCTGGCGAGCTCCCTCGGGGGTCACATGCTTGCACAGGAGTCTGCCATAGCTTTTCTCATGATAAACTGTTACTTAGATCAAGCCAAAATGAGTCTAGAGATTAAACACAGACCTTTTTAAGACTATTTACTTTATTAGATATTTTGATTAGCTAGTAATGTTGTTTTAAAATAGATTCCGTACCTCACTTAGAATGGGGAAAAATGAAAAACAATTTATTTGGGTCACTTGGACTGTGTCATTAAGTTCTGACAATGTCACTTGAAACATGCTTAATATATAAAAGGTTTTGAAATAACAAAATATTTAGGTAAGATTGTTGTGGTTTGTAGTGAGAAAACCATGTTAAGAGTTATCTGTACTACACAATCTTTTCAACTTGTAGCCTGTTAAGCTTTAGTCAACTCCCTTTTGATCATTGAAGACAAGTAAAAACAGGAAACATCCTTTTCTGTGGTCTCATCAAATTCAGGTTTTATCTGCCTAATGTGAATCCTGTAATTCCATCTCTGTGGTTGTTATTAAGCATTGACACACTGTTTGTGTGCTACTGTAGCTTTTTTGTCTTGTCATCTGAAGAACCGAGAGTTTTCCTGGTGCTCCGCTGCTCAATGTGTGCCGGCCACTGTTAGAATATAAAGAAATAATATCATTAATTTATTTTGCCGACTTGTTATATTTGTTATTTCTGTGCCCTATAGGCGCAGCGGTAATAGCGCTTGTCAATGTCAAAAGGTTGACTAATCAAACCGAGTTTTACAGAATTCTATCCAATCAAATTACAGAGTCCAAGCAGAACTTAAGTCAAATCAAAATGAAGAAGACAGACGTCTCAGACAATCAAACCAAGTGCAAATTCAGTAGTGAGATGTGGCAAAGCAAACATAACAAAGCCGACTGTTTAACAATGAAATGGTAACTGGTAAGATGATAGAGATGCAAACTACTTGACTATTTTGAATTCTGCTGTTTTAAATGAATACTTAAGTGGTTTGTCACATAATGTAAGATGTATAACATGAATTTGACTTACCTAAAAACCTAACCGATAGAATAACGTTTTTAGCATTCAAGGCATAAGATTGTGTTCGTATGGTGAATTTAATTAACATTGAAGAATTCAATAGATTGGAGATCTGTTATCATGGTCAGTAAAGCGTCATTCACAAACATTTGACATTACTCTTCATCTCACTGACGTTAGTTCATGCATTGGGTAGCCTATGTTTATAACAAATTGGTTCATGTTAATTCAGATTAATTCGCATTTAAAATATTTAGCGTCATAACCATTTTGGCTTCATGGAAATTATTTCCTTTGCTCGATAAAACTCAGTGAGTGGGGTATACCATAGGGGACATTGGAAACCTTTATCATAATAGGTGGGACAACCCTCTCCTCACCACCTCCCTGTGTGAGCCATACATTTAACAGAAATAAAAAATATAATGCTTTAAAAGTTTTGTTACTTGTTAGATTGGTGTGTGTTAGACAACACAACCTTAAAGGGGTCAGCTGACATGGCTAAAACTAATATAATCGTTTGTTTTAGATGTAATGCAATATGTATAAACGATTTATGGTTAAAAAACGCTGTATTTTCCACTTACCGTGAATGTTTGTATCTCCTCTTTGTCCTGGCTCTCTGAAACGCGCAGATTTTTTACAAAGCACATCGCTCTGAAAAAGCGAGGTGTGCTATGATTGAACAGTTAAACAGTGCGTATATCTATTGGTCGAATACTGCAAGCGTGTGAGGGAATCCTAATCAATTGTACTGACAAATCAATTGTACTGACAGGTACGCCCACCTTACTTGCATATACATTTGTGCGTTCTTAGATAGAATGCTCAATATTGTTCCGACACTTACATATTGGGAATGTTACGTGTCTAATAAATGCATGGGCAGCTCATAACACACCAAAGACAAAGAAAAACACGCATTCGCGTCATATGAGCCCTTCAATTTAAAGTGTTACCAACTTTCTTCTCTCAAGCTTTTTCAGCAACAGTGAAATAAAACCGAAGGAAACAAAGTGTGGCCTCTGTGGGAGGATTTGCTGATGAAAATATTTGCTCATCAGGAATGAATCAAAGAAGATAAAAAATGTTTTGGAATGTGTGCACCATACGGATCTAGTTCCCTTATCACTATCAAAAGAACAATCAGGTGTGTGTCTTTATCAGAGTTTGGCTGCTTTTTGTTGTCATATGTTGACTATGCACAGGGACTGGGCTGCAGTGCCCTCTAGTGGTGAACGGAGATGTTTATAGATGAGCTGGACTGTTTCTGCCTTCACACATCTTAATATTTTTTCAATGTAAAGATTTCTTTCCATTTGAACATGCTCATTCCCTGTACATTGCAGATATTCTGTACCCCCGTAAGTGTGGTTTGAAATACAGAGAGGTCAGATGCCTTGTAGTGTAGTGGTGATTATGATTTAATGCTCTGAGGTGCCCATATCCATACTGTATATGAGTGGATAAAAAATAATTATGTATAAATATATTTTTGTACAAAATTGAGCTTGAAAATAAATGTGTAAAAGATAGCCAGTGTGTGTGGACCAGTGATATGTACTGGTCTTTATAAAAATCTGACAGGTCCTGCAGTCTTCACTTTTTCAGTGTGGTCTACATATTTAAAACCTCTTAACATTGACTGTGTGATCCATCTTTTTCAGGCCAATGGAGACTATTGAAAACATTGACGGATGCTCAAAGTGATCCAATAAGGATCAGGTGTATATACACTTTCAATCCTTAAATCTTTTGAACAGGATGATCAGTGTCAATTGTCAAAAGTCCCCAAGAATACAGAAAAACAAATGTATCTGTGTATAGATTTTGTCATATTTTCAAGGGACATTTTTTGGATGTATAATAAATATACCAAAGTGACAAATAACATAGTGAAGTGGTCTTGTTTGTGGTCTAATAAAGATCTGTTTAGAAGTTTATGAGAGGTTAGGAGCAGAAAACAACCCTGCTAAAAGAAACAAAGTAAATCTATCAGATTTCCTCAGCCTCTTGGAGTGTGTTAAATTGTACTGCCTGGCTGAGTAATTGAGTATCTTTTTATGGAACAAGCAACTGTCTCTGGGTGTCCCTTGATGTTGTCCAAACAGTGCTCCATAAAGCTGCTCCTCCTGTTGAGGAGAGCACACCACAGGTGATAGGATTATGTTGTGACTTGTGTTTGTCCATGATGGACAACCCCCTTTAACAGGTGCTTAAACATGGGCCTGGATAGTGTGCTCATTAGTACCAGTAATGAGCACTTTAGTGCAACACATTGCACAAATTACATGCATTGTTGACAGAGTTGAGATTATGGCTCTACCCTCACACATTCTGTTTTGCACTCTCTCCTCTTCCTCTTTGTTTTATCCAAGCAGCTTGATTTACAGTAGTGCTGGTATACATTTCAAGGCCATGGCTATTATGGTTGTCCAGTCTTAATTGAACCCATTAGCAAGAAGGATGCTGTGAATCCATCAAAAAACAAAAGAAGGTTGATGCAGCAATCACATATTTCCTGAATGTTTGTTTTCTTTGCAGTATTCAAGATCTGCAAACATGGAATCTTTTTTTAATTATTTATTTAAACTGTTTCAACTAGTTTGACCCTTTTCTGCAAATAAATAGATTAATAATAAAAACACATTTATATTTCGCAATCTAGAAATGTTTGCATGCTGCATGCACTTTTTCAATTTTATGCAAATAAAAAACATGATCATTTTGTTTTATTCTGTGAGCAAACATTCCAAATCAATTTAGGTTTATGTATTTACAGACAATGTGCACTGGACTGGATTATGTTATCATGTTTGTATTTTATTTTTTGTTAGTCGTATATTTTTAGTTATTATGGCTTAAACATAATAAAAATAGTTTTACAAATAGTTTGATTGATATTGATTGTAATGCACAGTAATAAACTCTTCATATACATATAGTGAGAGAAATAATTCTAATCCTGCAAAGTTTTATAGGAAGAAAAACTTAAAGAAAACGTTCATCTTAAAATTAAAATGATGTTATTTTTAACTCACCCACATGATGTTAAACATGTTTTAAGACCTCCCGGCATCTTTGGAACACAAATAAAGATATTTTAGGTGACATTCGAGAGATCTCCAGGCCTCCTCATAGACATCAGGGTTATAGTTGTTGTCAAGGTCCAGAAAAGTACTAAAGTCATCATTAAATTGGTCCATCCGCTTATAGTGGCTCAATTGAATTTGTTTGACGCAACGACAATACTTTATGTGCCAAAAACAAAACAAAATAACAACTTTAATCAATATATTCTCATCTGGCTTGTCTGTAAATGGTGCACGTTCACGAGAGCAAAATTTTTTACTCATGTGGGTGACTAAAAAATAACACAATTTTGATGTTGAAATGAACTTTTGCAAATAAAGTAGCCTAAAATGTCTTGATTTCTTTTTTTGCTGTCTCTCCTCTTCTTCAAGAGAGCATTAAACCAGCCTTTGAAAAGCTTTTCGTTATGGTATTGTGTGCTTTTGAAAAAGAATGAAAGGTAAATCGAAATTGTAACATCTGTCAGAATGGGCTTTTCAGCATCATCCTGAACAGCTTTCGTAACACAAACAAAGGTATTGATTGATTCAAGTTAATTTTAGGGTTTTTAAATTAATCTTTAAAATGTATCTTTGCAATTTTGAGAGGGATAAAGAGACAAACAAGACAGGAAAAAAGCTATGGCCTTCAAGGCAAACAAACACATTAAAGACACTGGAGGACAGAGCCAGCCAAGCTCAGTTAAAATCAACCGGATGCTTCATTTAACAGCTTCTATTGTTTCACTAAGCACAATATGTTTTGCTCAATTTAAGGATGAATTAATTACATTAATCTGTTTTCATTAACGGAACACAACTGTGTGCTGAAAGTAACACCTAATATGTTAAACAAATAACACATCCATTTTAAGAGTGTAGTGAATCCAGCATCCTTTTGAAAGATGTTTTTCGCGATATTAGATTTTGTTGTCCTGCATTACACGCAAATAAGTAGAAAAAACATCTTAGTGGTTGTACACAACATTTTATTTGAACGATATGGTGGGCGAATGCTTCGAGTTTGCGAGGAATTACCAAGCTTGGGGCTGTTTCCCCAGGACAGCATGCCAATACGCTATCCGTAGAACTGTCTTATTATCTGCGAAGTGAACTTGTGAATTTTCCTGTGGTGTTGTATATGAAGAGCGAAAGTATGTTGCATGGAAACATGTTTATTGGCTCTCACCTTTTGAAAATCGTATAAGATTTGTGTGCCACAGCCGTAAAGGGATCCTATTTTGTCTCTTTATAAGTCTTTGTTATGTTAATGATGTGCTTATGATTGTTTAAATCAGTGTTCATGTTTTGGTTTTCCAAAAAATGCTTTATATATTACATATTTTATCGTGGAGATGGTGGTCTAGTGGGTTAAACCACTGAACTGGTAATCAAAAGGTTGCTGGTTTGATCCCAGCAGCCACCACCAGTGTGTCCTTGAGCAAGACACTTTACTCCATGTTGCTCCAGGGGGATTGTCCCTGTAATAAGTGCACTGTAAGTTGCTTTGGATAAAAGCTTCTGCCAAATGCCTAAATGTAAATGTAAATGTATCTGCGTTTTACACTGTCATCTCGATTCTCAGAAACAAGACTGTTGAGTTCCTGGTTCTATGAAGTCTGATTGGTCAAGCTGTGCCAGTCTTTTGTGATCACTCTACTGCTTAGATTGTTTGTTGAGATGTCCTGCCCATTACCCTCTCCGTGTTCCAGGGGGCAGGTTTTATGTCAAATTTGGCTGTCATTGTGTAACTACTTTAGTATTAGCTCTTTGTTGTCCCAACGAGCTATTCATTGTAGTCTTTAAAAAGTGTTTTTTGTTACTGATTTTCTTTGAGCGTTGTGACTTGGCAGATGGTATTTCAGCATAGTTCAAACAGCTATACTAAACACTTACTCAAACCAGACAAAGTACAGTCCCTGGTCCTCCAGCTTTGGGGGTTTGGCACAGGGTTAACCACCATGTACTAGAAAATATTAATTGGTAACGGAAAATGCAACAACGTCAATACTCACAAGTATTGATGGGCCTCACAAGTAAAGATGGGCCTCTAAACTCACCATGAGGGACTTGTATGAATGGCAGTGGTGAAAGCCAACCTGTGGAAGCCACTGACAAGATGATAGAATATAGAGGTATTAATCACTAAAACCAAAACAATAATAGGTTTTTGGAATCTCTGTACAATGGAAACAATCATACAGGCAAACTGGCACAGGTAACATGAGATGGTTCGATACAGACTTCACTTATTGGGCATCAGTGAAAGAAGATGGACAGGATCAGGCAAAATTATAACATCAAACGGAGACACAGTCTTTTAGTCAGGAAGATATATAACTAACATGAAGAAGAAGTTGCCATCATCTTGAGAAAAGTATAAAAAAAACCTGATTGAATGGAAAGTAATTGAAGAGAGACATTATTTAAAGCAACAAATGATCAGCACTCGATCAACAAAGCTGCAAGAGGTTAAAGTAAAGAGAGGCTAATAAAACCTTGAAAAGAATGGTTGTGCTGACCGCTGTGCTTATGCTGAGGAACTCCCACAGGAAGCGGAAAATGCTGCAGCACAAGGTGAACAAGGCCAGCTATACAGAATTACTTAACAGGTCTGTGGAAAACACCATTCCACAATTAACCCACCAATTAAAGACAAGAAAGGCAAAATTATTAAGACAGAATCAGAACAAAATGCATTTTGGGCTGAACTTAAAAAAAGTACTGAATAGAGAATCAACAAAAGTAGATGCAGATATCTCAAAACCAAGTGAAAAAGTGAACTTATAAGAACCGTCAAGTCACAAAAAAATAATACAGCTCAAGGAGAAGATAACTTTAATGCAGAGTAACTCAAGACAGATCCAGAAACCGCAGCCAAATCCTAGAACCACTTTTTATAGCAATTTGGACTGGAAACTGTGTACCAGATGATTGGACAAAAAATCTAAACAAAAAAAGCACACTCAATGATTGCATTAACTGGCGAGGTATTACCCTTCTTTCAATTCCAAGAAAAATCCTTGCCAAGGTGATCATAAACAGGCTGTCTAAAGCTGTTTATAAAACACTTAAAAAGGAACAAGCAGGGTTCAGAAAAGGCAGGAACTGTACGGAACAAATTTTTGTTTCACGTAACATCATTGAACAGAGTGCAGAATGGCAACAGCAACTGTATGTAGACTTCATAGATTTTGAGAAAGCTTTCAACAGCATTCATAGAGACAGCATCTAGTGCATAATGAGGGAATACAGAATACCAAATCATATGGTGCAGCTGATCAAGAGCTTTTACAACAATTACAGCTGCTCTGTGGGAGAAAGTGACATCTGGTTTGAAGTGAAGACTGGAGTATGTCAAGGCTGAGTGATGTCTGCTTTACTATTCCTTGACTGGGTGATGAGACATTCAACAGAAGCAAGGCAAACTGGCATCAGATGGACAATCTTTTCCACCCTTGAAGATTAAGACTTTGACGATTACTTTGTATTACTTTCTCACAACCATCAGCATATGCAAAACAAGACAGATAAATTGAGTCTAGCTGAGATTAGCCAGAAGAAATCAGAAATAACGACACTAAACATTTGAACACAAACTCCCGTTAAAGTCAATAAACACAATCTTCTCTTCAAAGAATCTTTGTGGAAGTAAGAAAGATATCTTAAACAAACTCACCAATCAAAAAGTGTTATAATCAACATAAACAACCTTTGGAAATATTCACAATAGTGTTAAAACCAGACTGAAACTCTACAACAGCTGTGTTCTCTTAGTGCTGTCTATGGAGCAGCATGCTAGTGAATGATAAATCAAGACTAGGCCAAGCTGTCCAGCTTTCCTACTAGGAACCTACGAAGAATACTTCGAATCTTTTTGCCAAACAAGATCTCCAATGAAGACCTGTTGTCCAACATGGTCATGATGATCATGAAGAGACGTTGGCAATGGATAGGACATGCGATAAGAAGCGGTGATGGATCCATCATAAAGACAGCCCTTTATTGGAGACCAGAGGGAAAGAGGAAGAGAGGACGGCCAAAGATAACCTTGCGCCGTACAGTGGAACAAACAACTATACCTGGGGTATGACAGACCTTTTGGCCCATGACAGACAAAACTGGAGAGACTTCGTTGCTGTCCTAGACCGTCGCGGGCAGTAAGTTAGTAGGTAACTTAATTTAAAGAAGTGAAATGCCATTATACTGTGCGTTCCCTTTAAGCAATTGTTGTTTGTGATTCATGGCTGATCATTTCACAAACTGGATCACCATCCAACTGGCCATGGTAGTCAAATCAGTTCGAGTTGAATTAGAAATGTCTCCCTTTCAAAAACGGGAAAAAAAACAGCTTAAACTCCATGAGCTGTGCCACCGAGAGAGTCTTTGCCCCTAAGTCAAGTATCTCAACTAACACACTTTAAACTTGGTGAATTCTTGAGCCCCTTCTAAAGGCAATCTTGGCAGCATAACACATGTGAACAAGCGCAATACGCTTGAGAAAAGCTCTCCTAAACACCCAGCACCTCTGATACAAGCAAATCCTCCCTAAGCCACTAAACTGTATTTAAGCACTGACCATGAGCAGAAGGCAGCATTAGAATCTATCAGAGCCATCGCCATATGATTTGTGGTGACAGGGGAGCTATGAAGAGGGGTGAGTGTGGGGGTGAGTCAACCCCTGATCGGTCTACTTAAACCTCACAGGAAAATGGAAGCCACTTGGATTATGAGCTGCTATAATTGTAAAAGGTGGCAAAGTCCAAGAGCAGTGATTGCACTGGATTAAGACAAGGACAGGGAGAGAAGCAGAGTGAGAGTTCAGGCCTTTTGGATATCTACTAAACCACTGCACCAGTGAACACATCTACACACTACAGGCATTAGTTAATGAGCATGTCCATCTTAAAAACAAAGAAAAAATGCATGTTTTGTTGATTGAAAAAAAAGCTTTCGACTCGACATGCAATGATGGACTGACTGAAAATCTTCAATCAGGCATTGGAGGGAAAATATACAACATCATTAAATCCTTGTACCACTGAAAACAAATGCAGAGGTACAATTTGTGCCGTAAGAGCAGATTTTTCACTCAGGGGTGTGGAGTAAGATAGGGAACTTGAGTCCAACTCTGTTTAACCTATGTATAAATGAGATTGTTAGCATTGTTACTGAAACAGCCTGCAACAGCCGATCTCATGTTAAACAACTCCTATAGGTGAAATGTCTTCTATATGCTGATGATCTGGTGCTGCGGTCACATACTGCTGAAGGCCTACAGCTGCTAAAGAAATACTGTCTAAATTGGGCCCTGACAGTCACTCTGAAAAAAAACCTACACTTTCAGGATAACAGATGGACAATTACTCACTATGATCGTCTTGGCCTAGAAATCAGTGCATCAGGAGGTTTTGTTCTGGCAGCGAATGCACAGAAAGAGAAAGCTGGATGAGCGTTCTATGCCATTTAAGGCAACTTTACACAAACAGATATTCCAGTTACAGTCTGGTGTAAAATCTTTGACAGTGTTATTATGCCTAGCTCTATATGGCTGCGAGGTTTGGGGTCCACAGTGTCTGACAGATTACTGCAGATAGACACCACATAGAATCCCTGCATGCTGAATTCTGTAGAAACATCTGAAGAATTCAGAGAACACCCACTAATGCATGTAGGCCCAAATTACCCCCTAACAATACATATCTATAAATATTCCCTTGAATTGTGGACACACTTTAAGTCAAGTTCCTCTAACACACTACAATATGAAGTACTAAAAACCAAAGAGCTGTGACCTAAAACCAGTCCCATCTGCCATCTGGCTCTGAAACTTAAGACCAGCACTAGTGAATAAACTCAAATCAGAATAAACCAAATCACCAATGAAAGTAAAATGTCATTTAGACAATTCGGGAAAAAAACTAAGTCAACTAAAATGTGAACAGAAATTACAGTCTGGAACATTTTCTCTACACTGCACGCCATCATGTCAATGAAGTACCTTGAAATTGAAAATTAAGAAAGAGAAAGAGAGATAGAGATAGAGAGAGCGAGAGCGAGAGAGAGAGAGAGAGAGAGAGTGTGTGTAATATTATATGATATTACAGAGAGTGGTACATCTCATTTATGATGTTGTGTGTTTTTAATATAAAATAACATTTGGACTAAGACAACAGCATATTTCATTTGACTTGTTTGAGAGTTATGCCACCTTCAGTAATTACCAACAGCAGTGATTGCAGAAATAAACAACAACAATAAGACCATAAAAAGGCGAAATTTCTCGTCTACATGTGCTGCGGCTCTTTTGTCAGAGGGGAGATGACCCCGTGTCTGCTGCTTGTATCAGCGGAGCAGCATTGTGCTCTGGGGGAGATTTAGCTTCTCAAAGCATCTCCCAGCTCCTACTTTCCCCACAAACACCCTGACTGCCATCTCGCCTCTTCTCTCACACAGACAGTAATCTTTTCCTCTTCTCTGAGCTCGCATTGTCAGATCACAGCTAATGTTTGCCTCCTATTCAGTATATATACACACATATCTGTATTTTTGTGTCTGGAAGAATCCATTGTTCCCAAATCATTGTAATATCTATTTAGAGTGGCACAGCAGTCGCTGCTGATGCTCAGAATTCACAGAGCATAAACCAGCCTCAAGACTTAGAAAAGCTGAAAGAGCTTATCCCTATATTCTTAAACTCTCTGCTTTTATTCGGGTCTTAAGCATTAAGGGTAGGATTGTGAAAAGCAATTGTTTGACTGCTGCAGAAAGACAGGGAGTGTGTATACGTGGGTGGGGGAATTTTATTCCATGGCAAAATCCTCTCCCGTTTTTTCTTCTTTCTTTCTTTTCTCGTTCCCTCTGTCTTCATGATTGTTAATATTAACCACGTTTTTAACTCGTTTTGGTGTATGAGACAAAGTAATGGGCTTTTAAGGATACATCTTGTGAAACATTTTCCACTGTATACAAAACTGCTCAGAAATAAGAAAAGGCTATTTTATGGAGCCTGAAAACAAATTTGTTGTGGTTGAGAGAAGAGAAACAAAGTGATTTGGGAGCTAGAAAAATACAAATATAACTGAGTTATCTAACTGTTACCAAACTATAAAGAAAAGCTTTTAATAGAGTTGGGATGATCTATATTTTGACTTTTTCAATACATATATAAATACATTTCCCAGTGTCTTATTTCTTTGTGCTTTTTTGCTATGTCTCAGATCCTTGCTTAGTCTTTCTTAAGTGTTTCACAAACTGCATTTCAAGGGACTTTTTCAAAGCACAATGGAATACACCATAGAGTTAGCTTGCAAAAGTGCCTTTGTTCAACTTCACAGCACAGCATGTGAAAGAGGACATCAGCTCTCTGAAGGGCCTGCTGATTCTGTTTATAACCAGACTGTAGCAGACAATAAAATGTCCTTTGTGTAAGAAAAAGCTCTTATATTTACAGTTTAGAGGGAAACATGTTATTGTACATGTTATTGGGAACTGTTTTATTGGGAATTTCCCCCTTTTTTTGGTGTCAGTCAACACAACCTTTTTCATGTCACCTAGTACGACTTTCAATCTACCCTGGGATCTTGGGATCTTTCATATCTATAAATTTATCAACACAATCTGATCGGAATTCATACTAATTTTAAAAAGTGGCTCATTCGTGTTAATTCCTATTTCCTATGATTTCATTCGTATGTTTTGTTATGATTTGACGTTGACCCTATGACGTTGTGTTTAGAGGCGGGGTTAGGTTAGCTATTTATCCTTGATTCACCATCCTTAGAAACACATGTTTTTAGCAAAATTTGTTAGCAAAGTTTGTCAAAACTGTGATTTTAGGATTTGAGATTTGGTAAGGTGTTGGTTAGCCTCTTCCTAAAATATCTACAACTTCTATTGATATAAGATTATAAATATATTAATGTACACACACACATAGTCGATGCATTTAAAGTCATGCTGAGTGACATGATAAAAGGTTGTGTTGAATGACACCAAAAATTTGGGAAATTCGTGTCCATCAACACGTATCAATAAATTCAAAATGTCGTGCCTATGCCACACACAGGGTTGATAAATACCATTTGCAAAGGACAGTTTTTTCAGGAGGGAACAAGAAGTCTTTTATATTAAACTAATGGCACAGAGTGGCTAACACACATAGACAATAATGGTTTTGGATAAGAGAATACAAAAACTGTGGTAAATCGCAAGTGATTTGTTCTTGACAAATGATTGTTGAGAGCAGATGGTCTCTGCTTATACCTGTAAACATGAAACAAATTGCTCTTAACAGGAGGGAAAACAATTGCATTTGCAATTCTGTGAGCTGCCATTCTTTAGGGTCCATTAACTGACAGAGCAGGACTAAGGTTGGCTAGAAAATGAGAGTATGGTTAATGGGAAGGAGCAGTGTGGATGTTTTAATCAGCTGTGGCTCTTCAACAAGAACGAAAATGGGAGTGCACAGCTTCTCATCAGCGTAGTAGAACAGGCATCCATCTTAAAAGCAGCTGGCTGTGTGTGACAATCACTCTCTTCTTCTAGTCTCTGTCATTAACAAAACACTTACACATATCCCGTCCAAAGTCTGTCATGAAAATCTAGATAGCGCAGTCTGATAAGTCTGAGGCCGTTTCTCAATATGTGCTCTTCAGTGGTGTTGTGTCCTCTTGTTCTCGCTCTACTTAATCAATCACCGTCAAAGTCTGGTTCCAATACTTGAGAACACAAGAACAGATAATGCTTGAAAGTACCAGGATGTGGGAGCATTGAATACCTTAATATCAAGGATGCATTGAACGCAGGCTTCCTTGTCCCGAACCCGCTTGCAGTCATTGCTGCACGTCCATCTGAGTTTGTTCTTCCGTGACTGCCTCGTATACAACTCCGTTCTGTGCGGTCTTGGAATTGAAAAATGGCCTAACTCTACCTGACACAATGACTTTCATATGGTGCAGCTGATTGGTTTGTATATAGCCAATAACCTTGCTCTTTAACATTCAAATACCTGGCTAGTGCATGCCGTAGTAGTGAAGTGCGCTTCAGAAACCCTCCACCTTCTCCAGCTCCACTTGTATAGATCTGCTACGAGGTATCAGGTATCCTAAGGGGGTATTTTATATATGTAACATGTGAAGCAGCAATATTCTTACATGTTCACAGCGGCATGTTGTGGATGTATTGGCAATAGCAAGTTGTGGTACTTCCTCTGTAGCAACAGCAGTGTAGCAAATCTTTTCCGCCAAGATCAAATACATTTACATATACATTTCATATACATTACCATGTCAACTCTCCAAGAGTTGTATTGACAGAACTAAATGCCATAAGCTGTTGCTATTGGACAGTCTGATGATGATGCACACATTGGTTATGACGCAACAGTAACTGCTAGCTGCTTGAGACATTTTAAGTTTGGAAATCTTAAAGTGATAAAAAACTAAACAGTGAATTGAAAATTGTAAAATGAATTAAATAATTTCACATTGTTTTATTAAATGTAAAATACAAATAGAAGTTTTCACAAGTGGTGTCAGATTTTTGGAGACCAATGCATTTGCTATTTTCATATTATTTTAATATCAGGTGTTTTTTCAGGACATATGCTATTGCTTACACTCACACACATACACACAATAGAAAAAATCAAGGTTTTAATCAAGGTCGTATCTGAGAAATGGAATCTTTGCAAATTTCTGGTGTTGGGGTCATCCTAGGTCGTTTTAAAACATACGCCTTTGTTTCTGGACTACAATATATTTGCTGAGGCAGTTCATATGCAATACTTTGCAAGATATTGTAAAACGCTCTCATTTGTCCTTGCCACATTTGTCATTAATCTTTGGCCCTGCTTGCTGAGAGACAGGCCTGATTTGTATGGGGGTATCCCAAGGGAAGCCCAATACATTCTCAAATAATATAATGGCATTATGGCCAGCTGCAGTAAAATGTGTCATATAAATTATACATTACTATAGAACTGAACACCCCACAGATTGATATGACAGCTCTCAATGGTGAAATTTAGACTATGCTATTAAAATTACCCCCTCCCCAAAGACACAAAGTGCTTTATATATACATACAGTGTCGCAGCTTTCAGTAATAGTTTTTCATTAGAGGCTGTATAATGGTAAACAACGAATGACTAAAACCTTCCTTCCACAACAAGCAAAGAAAGACATAAGACCAGCTTAGACTATATTATGTTACATTTGCTTTTTCCACCATCACTCTAACCCTGAGTCTGACCCCTTCTGTATGATTCATTTGAACATGTTTCTTAAAAAAGCAAGGAGTAAACAGTACTTTTAAAACAATAAGTTAGGGTTTATTGAAATAAACATATGCAAATTGTCAATCTTTATTGTGTTAAAATGACTGTCCTTTTATTCATTCTACTCAAGCTGTATTCTTTTATTTAATAATTTGAAAATACTTTTTAATTGTGTATATTTACTGCAAATACCCTTCGGATAATTATGATTACATTTTTCAATATCAAGAAAAGAACTTACACAATTCTAAAGATGTTTAAAATGTTTTTTTATGCTGCTGGGCATTTATGCTGATGGACATTGTTAGTATGCAAAAAAAATAAACTGCACAAATAAGCAGTATTATTATACATACACACATTTTGAAAGGTTGTGCATTATAAAAAAATTCACAATATGTCCCCATTTTTACAGGGTCACATAATTGTATAATAAGGGAACATACTACCCTACATTTTCTTATACCTATGCCTCACTCACACACTGGTAAAAAATTTAAAGTTATTATGAATACTGTTTTGTCCATATATGGTAGAACTTTTTGTTAGGGCTTTTTTTCATTTATCTAAAAAGTAATACTTATCCAATTGACATTAACGTTTGAGGGCATTTCTCCTCTACTATCACGAGCAGTATACACAAAAAGGAAAACATGTAGAGTGGCATAGATAAGACCCAATACCCAACGGAGCAAAGAAAAAAACAAGGTGAACAGGGTACAACAAGTATTAAGCCAAATTTGAGACCGCTGGAAAGCTGAGAGAGGCAAAGCCTTGAGACTTTGTTGGCAGAGATGAATTAGAGCACTGGAAATAGCCTTTTCCACCTTCCACTGATACTGACACACACGCAACCAAGTGTGCACACTCTCATCTATCTATCTTTCTTCTCATTCCAAACATCCAGAAAGAAACAGAGGGCATTGTATGGATGAAAGAAACAGAGGGCATTGTATGGATGAAGAATAGATTGTAGCACATTCAAAATAAGACTTGATTTTCAGTTCTCCTGTTATCCTTCATGTATAATGCAAGCAGAAATAATATACTTGACCCATTTTTGTTTTTCTTTGAGAACTTTGTTAAAACGTTAGTTCTATAATAACTCGCAGAGCTCAGGTATATTAAGTAGAAATGTATTGCCTTTTATGATAAATTGCCAGGGTAGTTGTGGGACACCTCTTTTGCTATGGCAATAGTGGGACACCAATTTTGCATTTCAATATGAGTGGGTGTCAGATTGTTATTTCATTACCTTGCGACACATTCGCTGATGGGTTTCAATTTTCTTTTTTCATGCTCTCTCTCTCTCTCTCTCTCTCTCTCTCTCTCGCTTTGATATCCAGACATGCAGGGACCACATATTAACACATACTATCTTAACAGGAGGGATTAACAGAGAGAAGAAATGAATTAAAAATGGAATAAACAAGGATGACAAGATCTTTCTAAGGCCAATTTTAGGCCATCAATAAAAATCCAGTACATACATGTACTTTTGGATATAAATTTGAATACCTTTTAAAATTTCCAGTACACCTTGAAATCATGTAAAATAATAATGCCACAGACTACTGCTTTTTTGCTTTGCTGAGTATACGGAAAAATGAGGTTTAATTCATTATTTGATAAAAATCTGAATGTCAATGAAACCAAGATATGGTTGACTGTTGCAATATTGTGCCATTCAGCTAGACTCTCTCTCTATCTCTCTCTCTTTCATTCATTTCTTCTAGCTTAACCTCATGACCCAATCTACAGTACAAACTCTGAATTCTTACGCCTTACTTTGAGTGGGAAACGAAGCCAAAGAAAATGTGTCTTTGCAATTAACAAATGACTTTTGCCTTTCTCGCCCCCTGCTTAATCTGTTTGTACCAAATCCAACTAATAATACATTAATAGAGAAAAAGATTATAACGGATGAAATGAGACACTCAATGGAGGCAGTAATTACCCTCTCTGTAGCGCTCAATAGGCGTAGGCTGGATCAAAAAAGGAGGCTGACCTCATACCTAGGAAACCAAGAGAGTCTGCAATACTGTGGCAAAAATGACTCCATCATACAGTTCTTCGTAAAGGAGTTGAATGTAATATTTACACAAGTTTATGAAAAAAGAAAGATTAAACAAATGAGTTTTAGCTGCATTTCACTTCAGGTTATAATGTGGTCTGTACATAAAAAAATAGTTTGCTTTCTTCAAACAAATAATAATTTATCAGTATTTAAGTATTTAAAAAGGAGATGACCCAAAATTATTATTTGTTTGTTTGTTTTGTGTAAAAAAATCCAGAGGTGCTATAACAAATGGTAAAGTGCAGGCGAATAGTCCTAAATAGTATTTTAATTATCCAACAGGTAATCCAGGCACAGGCAAAACAAGACCACATTACAACATACAGATAGCTTAGAGGAGACTAACAAACAGAACAGGCTATATAAAGTCAAACCAAAAATTATTCAGACACCATATATCCTTTTTTGATATGTTTTTACATGGGTGCTGGATACTATTGTTCATTTATGTAAGTAGGGATAACAAAATAAAGTAAACTGTGAAATATTATACCCAGAAAATTGTAATACAGTGGACTACCAGTTTGGACACTTTGACTTCCACTGTAAAACATTATTTGTTGTTTTTTTGTTAATAGTTTCAATGAAAATTAGTTTTAATGGATTTGAATTGAGTCCATTTTTTAAGTTGAATTACCAAAAAATTTGAGACAACCAGGTAATGTTGTGTTGACAGATGGAGTTTGAACTTGAGAACCTATCCTTCGGTCCGACGTTCGGTCTAGATTATTGCGTAATGTGAGGCATTCACAGATCAAAATTTACACATCCCGATCTGATCCGAGAACAATCGGGTTGCCGCAATCATATTTAACATGTATTATATTTAGGATTTAAATTGGGGTGATGACGATGGTACTTTTACAACAACCAATGAGAGACAAGTGGAGTGCAGTGCGTTGAAATGTGGCAACAGAACAAAAACCTCTATAATGTTTCTGTAGTGGTGTAGGGGGGCAAGATCGTGAGTCGAGGCGGTGAGTGATTGTCAATGAGCGTCAGCTGTGCGCGCACCGGTCTCGTATCATGGAGGAGATCGGGAGCATTAGAGAACGAGCGACCGGACCGTCGATGAGAGAGAACCAGGATTTTAGCTGTGGTTTGTTTGTGTCACCGGCAGTAATCTGTGAGGGGCTGCCGGCTGTCTATGTGTTATTATTTTATTAAACCTATTGAATGTTTGCCGGTTCCCGTCTCCTTCCTTCCTTTTTATGGAACCTTATCCTTATATTTTATTGAAACCTGTCGCTCCTGGTGCTCCCGTCTCGTTCTCTCGTCTCATCGCTACATGCCCCCAGGTGAGGCGGACACCAAGACTGGCTCCCCGGGGGGGAGAGAAGGTACAGTCTCGGTGGTACCCCCTGGCCTGTAAGGGGCGATGGGGGTACGTGGTCAGGAAGATGTGGCGAGAGCCGTGAAGTGGGCCGATGGCGTGATTGATAGTTTGAATCAGCTATGTGCACACCGGTCACGCATCTCATGGAGGAGATTGGGAGCAAAAGAGGACGAGCGACGGGACTGTTTACGAGAGAGGACCGGGCCCGAACATGTTTATGTCTTTTACGTTTGTATGTATGTTCTTTTGGCCGGCAGTCGACCGTGAGGTGGTTGCCGGCATTTTACTTCAGTGGTTTTGTTGTAGTTTGTTTTGTTAAGGTAGTTTGTTTCTGTAAGATGCTACATAGTAAAGTATATTTGTGGTTTTGCTGTGAAAATGCAGTGTTCTAATATGTCTAACTTAAAGTGGCGTTTCACGCACACGCGTCTTCGATGTAGACTTAAAGTATATTAAAACCATACTCAAGTTAAAGACGCTTTTTAGTGTCTGTGTAGCATGTGACTGACCTGTAATTTTCTTGATAAGTATTGCAAATGAGCACATCACAATATGAAATACACATCACAGTAATGTTGTAACAGTTCTATGCTGAATTTACTGTTACTGTAGATATTTTCCTAAACACTAGGGGGCAACGATCTTAAGAGGGTGAGAACTCTAATATAAGCAGAGAGTAAGAGAGATTTGAGACGGAAGGCAGGATGTTTGAGTGATGGCACACCATTTATATCCTTTGTTAAGGCCAGAGATGGAAAAGGTTATGTTTCTACTGAATCCCTGAGCCTTATGTGATCAAATATATGTTATATGAGGTCTTGAGTCAAGTTGCTCTATTAGACTGTGTACGATTAATTCAACCGCATAATGCATGTGGGAAGTGCCATTAGATTATATACCGATCGCCCATGGATTATCTCTTGACTACTTCATCGAGCCGATCGCGGGTATTGGAACACTCGGGACAAAGTGTTGGCAACGGCCAAACAACATTGGAACACTCGGGACAAAGTGTTGGCAACGGCCAAACAACCTTGGAAACATAGGTTTTTGTGAAACGTATTGCAAGGACTGGTTTCTAATAACTGATTTGTACATATCACGGAGAGGGGGTAAAGTGGTTGTTTTATGTGGGGAGTTTAATTGTTTGTATACACTATGATACTTTAATACATTAAGAATCAAAACTCCTCAATAGATTGTATCCCATATCCTTTTTGTGTCTTTCGTTAATCAAAAGTTGAGAGAGTGTGTTACACAAAATGGCTCCCGAACAGGGACAATCCCAATTATATAACGTAACAGCAGTGTGTACTTACTTGAGAGATTTATTTGTATGATAAAGGTTGGTTGAAAGGATTTATACCTCTGTCAGTCAATTCATTGTATGAATACTCATACTCTGATGTTCAAAGTTCCTCATAACTTTTCAAAATGGCGAGTGATTCTGCTGAGACTGAGAGTGAGTATTTCATATAGACTAATTATGATTCAGATGCATTTAGAGGGCATCGGGAACCAGTCTGTGATCTGACCCAATCATTAAGTAGTCTTTATCTGGAAACTGAGAATGCCAGAGAACGACGAGGTGAAGGAAGCAGAAGATAGAGATTTGCTACCGCTTCCACCACCTCCGGAAGCTGTGGCTGAAGATGAAAGTCTTATCTCCCTAGTGTTGGCTTGCAGAGTTAAATATTTGGAAACTAGACTGAGTGAGGTAGAAAGGAACCTCAGTGCCCGGTGTGATAAGTTGGAAACTCACATCCTGGACAATTTGAACATTAATCAACACCAGATAAGTGCTTTAGAAGTTCAAGTCAAGGCCTATGAAAGGTCTTTGAACCAACGGGATGAAAAAAGTGTTACCGAGATTAAGAATGAATGTCAAAGAATAAAACAGGTTTTGGAGAAAAGTATTCAGGATTTAGGTAGAGCAGTAATGGATTGCCTCAAACAGAGGTCCACCTGCCAGACATTCAACTCCACTTACGGAAGGCTACTCTCGCTCTATTCAGTTCAAAACGCCTATAAAACTTGACTTTCCAAATTTCAGCAGTTTGGATGGGGAAGATCCCATTGCCTATTTGGAGAAGTGTGAAGAATATCTTGCTATTCAACCTTTAAGTAATTCTGAGATATTGTCTATGTTACCATCTGTGCTTATCCATACAGCCAAGGATTGGTGGTTAGCAGAGAGGACACGCGTCAAATCGTGGATACAATTTAAAACAGTCTTTCTACAATCATTCTTACCTGAAGACCATGAGCTGGAAATAGAGAGAAGGATTAGAGAAAAAAGCAAGAAGTGGGGGAGGACATTCGTTCTTTTGTGTACCAATATAGAGCCATATGTCTGAGGTTGAAGCCCGCCATGACAGAGCGCAAGATCCTACAATTTATGTTGAGGAACTGCAATCCGCGTATTGCCAGCAGTCTGAGAGGAACTGTGTCCACGATAGAAGAATTAGTACGCATAGGCACGCTAGTGGAACGTGATCTGAATGAAGAAAGAGTTTTTTGGAGGCAAAGACAAGCAGAGCAAGCAACATTTCATGGTGGAGGAAAGCCAGGCCGAGGATGTCCCAACAGCCATAACGTTGCTGTATATACAGAGGTTTACCAACCCCCCATGACAACTTTGATGTTACCGTTGAGTATTTGTAATCGTCATCTGGAAGCAATTATTGAAACCGGAAGCTCTTATTCCTTGATCCAAGAGTCTCTCTGGGATCAGATCAAGCAGGAAAGGGAGACTTTGCAGTCCAGCAAGGGGCAGACATTTTCACTTGCCAACGGTCATATACAGCATGCAATAGGAAAAGCTTCTCTACAATGTACAGTACACAACCAGGTGCATCCGTTCAGAGTATTTGTGAGGAGAAATCAGGATTTGACTTTTCCTCTCATTTTTGGACTTGAGTTTGTCTGTTTCTGGAATGAATTTAGATTTTTCTGCCGCTTTCTATGTACTTCCTGGAGAAGAGGAGTTACATCCATTTAGGGCTCCTACCAACTTTAAACATGCTGATGGATGGTCTTCCGCTACTAGACTGCACATAGCGCTTCCCTCAGTGCCGATGAAAGGATAAAAGGACTGGTAGCTGCAGCTGAGTCAAAAACGACTGTAAGAACAACTGTTGTTTGAATGGACAACAGTGTGTACAGATTCGCTGGGATGTACATCCAACCTTACCCATCGGATTAATACTAAGGATGAAATACCGGTAAGGAGAAAAGCATATCTTACAATTATCCATAAACAAAAGTTTATAGATGATGAAATTGCTACAATGCTGGAAAAAGGAATAATCAGACCGTCTACCTCTCCCTGGGCTGCACCGGTAGTGTTGGTACCAAAGAAAGATGGTAGTATGCGCTTTTGTGTTGACTATAGAGCTTTGAACACCAAGACCCCCTTTGATGGCTTTCCAATGCCGCAAATGCATGATATCCATACTTCTCTTCACGGAGCTACAGTTTTTAGTACAATGGATTTGAGGAGTGGCTACTGGCAGGTACGCATGGAAGAAGCCAGCATCTCTGAGACTGCGTTTGTTATTAAAACTGCTCAATATGAGTTATTTCGTCTTCCTTTGGGCAAAAAAAATGCTGCAGTAACTTTCCAAAGACTGATGAATTCCATCTTGCTTAAGTTCATTGTCAAGTTTTGCTTTGTCTATATTAACATTATTGTAGTATATTCTCCCAATGTCCTGGAGCATTACAGACATCTCCATTAGTTATTTGCTAAATTGAAGGTTGCAGGATTGAAATTGAACCTGAAGAAGTGTAACCTGCTTTAAAAATCCCTTTCTTTTCTTGGACATATCTTCTCAGAGGGGGTAGTGAGGACAGAACCCGCCAAGGGAGTGAAGACAGTTCAGCGGTTTCTTGGGCTAGCAGGTTGGTAACACCGCTTTATTCCCCCTTTCTCCGAACATGCAGCCCCTCTCTATGCTCTAAAGGAAATGAGGCTAGACGGGAGTGGACCACAGAGTGCCAGCAAGCCTTTGAGACCTTGAAAGAAGCTCTTCAGAAAGCTAGTAACATCAGCCTCGGAGCGGTCCTTACTCAAGACACAGAGCAGGGAGAAAATGTTGTAGCCTATGCTTCAAGACTTCTGAATGGTGCTGAAAAGGCATACTCTAGAGCAGAGAAAGAATGCTGGACAGTTGTGTGGAATGTAGAGTAATGGCGTGAATCCCAAGAAGGTCGTCGTTTTGATGTACTCATGGATCATTCTGCTCTTACTCAGGTTTTCAATCAACCCCGACCTTCCTCTTGTCTCACGAGATGGGCAATTAGGTTACAAAGCTTTAAGTTTGTAGTGAATTATAGGAACGGTCATTGTAACCTAGTTTCAGATACATTGTCACGGTGGTTGGAGGAAGTGATCCAAGGATCCATAGCTCTTTCGCAAGCAAACAGTGCACCGTATGATTTGCCCGTGAGCTGGGAGGATATCGGTCAAGAACAGATGGAAGATGTTACTCTCCAACCTTTGTTGGATGACGTAAAAAATGATAACGCAAGATCTCACCGTGTGCATTATGTTAACCATGATGGTCATCTCTTCCGCAGTATCATTGACAAGAATGGGGGGGAGAATTTACAAGTTGTCATGCCAACAAAACTCTGTGAACATTGTCTGCAGTATGTACATGCCAGTCCATTGAGTGGGCATCTTGGGTGTATGAAGACATTACGCAGGTTACTAGAGGTGGCCTATTGGCCTGAGATCCGAAGAGATGTCTGGAAGATGTGTAAGGAATGCCTTATATGCCAACAATATAAACCCTGCATCTCTAAACTGGTAAGGGGTCTTCTGTCCACTCCAGTGGTCAAACCAGGATATATGCTGGGGGTTGACTTGATGGGACCATTCCCCTAAAAGCACTCGTATGAATGAGTACCTACTGGTGGTAGTGGACTATTGCAGCAAGTGGGTTGAAATGTTCGTGATGAGATCTGCAAAGACCCCACTAATAGCTAATATATTAAAGACATCTTCAAAAGTTATCAGAGGGCCCCAGTTCACTTCTCAATTGCTGAATGAGACCTGTAAACAGTGGGGAGTGATACAGAAACGAAACACTGCCTACCATCCCCAGACAAATCTTATCCGAACATGTCAATAGAGAGCTCAAGACGATGATAGCCTCTTATGTCCAAGATAATCACTGACAATGGGACCAGTGGGTTGCTGAGTTTCGCTACGCCATCAATTCCGCATGGCAGGAGAGTACAGATCATAGTCCAGAAGAGATCGCGTTAAGGCGGAAGTTGAAAGGTCCATTTGAACGGTTGGTACATAAGCAACGACAGGCTCGATATTACGATCTCCGAAGAAGATCAGTACAATACCAACCTGGAGATTTAGTCTGGAAACTCACTCACCCACTGTCTCGTGCAGGTGATGCTTTTATGGCGAAGTTGGCACCTAAATGGCAATGTCATGCTGAAATAGTGTCACAGGTAAACAATGTTAACACTAAGGTAAACATGCTGGAAAATCCAGATGGCATTGACACATATCATGTTGAAAAGTTGAAACCCTTCTTTGGGGCTGTCCAGCCTTTTCATAAATGGGAGTTCTATGTTGAATTTACTGTTACTGTAGTTAATTTCCTAAACACTAGGGGGCAATAATCTCAGGTAGGAGGGTGAGAACTCTAATATAAACAAAGAGTAAGAGAAATTTAAGAGGGAAGGCAGGATGTTTGAGTGATGGCACACCGTTTATATCCTTTGTTAAGGCCAGAGATGGAAAAGGTTATGTTTCAACTGAAACCCTGAGCCTTATGTGATGAAATATATGTTATATGAGGTATTGAGTCAAGTTGCTCTATTAGACTGTGTACAATAAATTCGACCGCATAATGCGTGTGGGTAGTGCCATTGGATTATATACCGATCGCCCATGGATTATCTATTGACTACTTCATCGAGCCGATCGGGGGTATTGGAACACTCGGGACAAAGTGTTGGCAACGGCCAAACAACATTGGAACACTTGGGACAAAGTGTTGGCAACGGCCAAACAACGTTGGAAACACAGGTTTTTGTGGAACATATTGCAAGGACTGGTTTATAATAACTGATTTGTACATATTACGGAGAGGGGGTGAAGTACACAGTACGAAAGCTTGTCCAATATATGGAGAAATATTGAGTTCCTGTATCACTCCGTTGGCCAAGTTTCATCCAAATGGCTATGTCATGAGATAAAATTGTCCATCTCTCTCCAAAGTCTCTGCATCAAGTGCCCTGCCCTTGTAAGTGAGTAGGGAACATATGCGATTGGAACTCAAAGCAGTTTCGCAAACTTACCAGTTATAATTTTGTAAATAACATTCAGTTTCTTGAACAGTTCGATCGATTTGATTAAATAAGACGTCCTTGCATCGAAAGAAACAGCAGGGATTACTTTTATGTTGGCTCTATCTGTATTTTGAACTTTTAAAGACATGAACCATGAAAAACCATGGACCCCAACTCCAGGTAAAAATCTTTATTGTTCTATCTAAGAAATAATGTCACATACATCTTGGATGGCTTGAGGTTGATTAATTGATCAGCCAGCTCCTCTACAGATATGACTGTCAATGCCTATCCAATGCAATTAAAGGTACAAACCCGTTTTTTTGCATTTTTTGCATGCGGTATTTGGGGCTCTTATTTATGAATTTCTGCATTGTGGGGCCTAGTACACATGATTGAACTGTGATGTAAATTCATGAATGGCTTTTACTGGATAACTGAGATCATGATAGACAGACAGACAGACAGAACAACACATTGAATGGTTATTTTGTCTGAGTTGTATCCAGTTATATGCTTTATCAGTAAGTTAAAGATGTGTTTTTATAAAAGTAGCCATTTTTTATTAAAATTTCAAAATTTGATTATTAAAAATTTTTTTTACTTCATTATAGAACACCGCCGAAATAGTGACCAGTTACTAGTACTCTGAGTCCTGAACAAAATACATATAATCAACTATTTCGACTCGGATTCTAAATATTAGATCTCTCTCTTATAAAGCACTTTTTGTTAACGATTTGATAACAGATCATGAAATACACATGCTCTGTTTGACAGAAACATGGCTAAAACCAGATGATTATATTACTTTAAATGAGTCTGTCCCCCGAGATTATTAATATAAACACGAGCCTCGTCTAAAAGGCAGAGGGGGAGGTGTCACTGCACTTTACAATTTTTCTTTTGGCATGTACAAGAAGTCTAATTTTAAATAAAATTCTTTCAAAGTCATGGTACTTCATGTATCAACACCTAAAACTGACACCTACATTTTTTTTTAAATTTATTCTAGCTATTGTATATAGGCCTCCAGGTACAGATAGAGTCCTTGTCGTTTGTGACTTTAACATCCATGTAGATAACGATACAGATGCCTTGGGAATGGCTTTCAAAGACCCTCTAAACTCCATGGGCGTTAGTCAACATGTGTCAGGACCCACTCACCTTCGTAATCATACTTTAGATTTAATACTATCTTATGGTATAAATGTCGACGATGTTAAAATCGTTCAGCAGAGTGAAGACATTTCTGATCATTATCTGATAACATGTTTGCTTCACTGGCCTACGGCTGCAAATCAAACTCCTTGTTACAGATATGGTAGAACAATTACTTCAACTACCAAAGATGCGTTTCTCGACAATCTGCCTGAATTGTCTCAAATATCTAGCAATAGTAAAAACGATGACGATCTTGACATTACTATTGAAAATTTTAACTCTACCTTCTCGGAAACATTAGACACAGTTGCTCCTCTGCGTTTAAAAAAGATGAAAAATGGCAGCCCAACACCGTGGTATAATGAACACACTCAGGCTATAAAGAAAGCCTGAAAAATGGAGATAGTAAAATGGAGCGGAACTTTAAGAAAACAAATTTAGAGGTATTTCGTATAGCATGGAAGGATAGTACTCGAAAATACAGGAATGCCATAAAAACGTCTAGATCCGCCTACTTTTCATCACTAATAGAAGAAAACCATCACAACCCTAGGTTTTTATTTAACACCGTGGCTAAATTAACAAAAAATAAGTCGTCAGCGACTTCAGATTCTGATTATCAGCATAACAGTGATGAATTTATGAACTACTTCACTAGTAAAATCCAAGACATTAGAGGAAAAAGTATAACAATGCAACCAGAAGTGAAGCCCGCTGAACAAAGTAACTACAGCACCCCTAAGGAGAAATTGCTAATTGCTTTCTGGCCTGCGACGAAACAACAGACATAACAAATACAGCCCAATTAGTCATTTTTATGCGTGGGATTTATGCGGAGTGTCTTGATTCTGCCCATCTTGTCTTGCTTTCCTTGACCTTGTTGTAGAATCATGACAGAACCTTGTGTTTTATGTGGAGAGAGGCATTAATGCCCTTTTGGCGTTCTATTCTCGCTCTCCGGTCTCGTCTCCATTCCCATCTCTCGTTTCCTTATTAGTAATTGTTAATGATTTCATGCCGTGCACCTGTTCCCTCTTGATTTTGATCCCCATATAATGCCCGTTTGTGTGATGTCTTGTGCTGGTTCGTTTTGTATCACTCCATGCTCTTGCTCAAGTAAGCTGCTATGTATTCTTGCTCTTACCTGGTCTTGTGATTGTGTGGTCTAGTTCAGTATTTGTCCTGTCGTAGTTTTATGTAGTTAGGGTAGTAGTTAGTAATCTGTTCTTCTGTTTTGTGCCCCATCGTGGGTGTTATGCTTTATGTTTGTAAATTAAATCTTTTGTTTTCCGTTCATCGCTGTCTGCACCTGGGTCCTCATTGCAAATCATGACAGCAGAGTTTGAAACAACAGAGGAATTGCTGTCTTTGCAAGCCAGCACGGCACTACAAAAGGTGAGGATTTGTTTAAGCAAGTTGTTTTGGCAATGAACAATCTTGAACTACCATTTGAAAAGTTTGGAGCTCCTGCCATGCTTGGCCTGCAAAGGGATTAACTGCATTGATCAAAAAAGAAATTAGACGTCTCCGTCTCGATCCTAGTGATTTAGTTGTGTGTCACTGTATCATACATCAAGAGAGTCTGTGTGCACATTCCCTGAAACTCCAAAGTGTAATGACAACCGTCGTTTCCACCATAATTTACATCAAAAGCAGAGGGCTAAACAGCACCAGTTTAAAGATTTACTGAGTGATCTTGAGTCTGAGTACGGAGATCTCATTTATTTTAGTTTGTTGTAATTTAGTATGGCCCTTAAGGGATGTTGTAAAAATGTAAATGGCCCTTGATGGGATAAAGGTTCCCTACCCCTGCGCTAGATAGTTTTATGGTCTGTCATTTTGACGGAGAGGCTCGTAAAAATTGAGTCATAATCTATTAATACCCATCACTATGGTGCAGGGTGGTGTTACGTGCTAATAAGCATGTTCTTGACATCATCATACTGTTCTTGCGTTTACTGTTGGAACGTGTTGTATCTTAATACAACTGTGGCCCATTTTAGAAAGGAGGTTAAGTGAAGACTAAGTATATTAACCCTGAAATGAGGGAAACTCTGGGTTTTCCGTTTCAGAATGTGAGGTGTGTCAAACCCGAGAAAGCAGGGTAACTCAAGCTCATTTCTAAAAGAGAGGTAACTTATACTTAGTGACTTAGAAACTTAATCTGGATTTATCAGAAAAATCCTGCTCCCGACCAGGTTAGGTTCACAGAGTTTATTTCGATCTCCTCCACCTTTTTAAAGTGCAAGTGGTGCACCTCATTCATTTATTCAATTTTTACAGTCATTCTTGGCACACATTTTTGTTACACAGCTCAAACTAAGTGACCAAAATGTAATTTGTGCTTTTATAGAGGATTTTTTATGTGAAGAGGCTGCATTATTTCATAAGGGTGTACTTAGATTTCAGGAGAGCAATGTAGGTCTCATGTGGAATTTTGTAATCTTCCCTGTGCATTTATATTAAAACTGTACCATTTTTGTACCAACTGTTTGAAATGTAACATTTTTCTTTAAAGTTAATAAGATATATGAAAACGCATAAATAACATCAACCATCCTGGCCATGTTTTACAGTACATTATAGAATATTCTTTCTTTTACATTTTGAAATTGAAGTTTTCTATGGAGGATAAGAAATGGCTTAATAAAGTGCATGAATAAAGAAATTAATAAATACAATCATGGGTCATTCTTCAATTGGGGTTGCAAATGAGAGACATTTTTTTAAAATGCTTGCTTGTTTTATTTTAATAAAATGTATTGCTATGCATTTTAAATAAGTTAAAAATTCTTTATCCATTCAAATTAAAGCTTATAAACATTTTGATTTTTAAATAATTCTAATCAAAGACTGGTGAAACAACCATTAATGTCTATGGGGTTACCAATATTTGAAGAACATTTTT
The DNA here is from genome assembly GCF_015846415.1 of Triplophysa dalaica. Classification (NCBI taxonomy): domain Eukaryota; kingdom Metazoa; phylum Chordata; class Actinopteri; order Cypriniformes; family Nemacheilidae; genus Triplophysa; species Triplophysa dalaica. The sequence continues at coordinate 12,377,703 of NC_079547.1, forward strand.
GTTTGTTCTGACAAACAATTATTACCTGTTTAGGTATTAATTAATTAATTAATAAATTACTTTAAGGACTCAGTTTCATTGATCATTTTAATTAAATTTTTGAAAAAATTTGGATACTCGTAAAAAAGGCAGGAAAAAGTTGTATGTGATACCTTTATAGTTTTTATTCTAAACAATAAAACGGATCACCTTCTTCCCACAAAAACAGAGCATTTCTTTGCTTAATTTACAGTGGTGTTTTAAGACACACTATAAAGATTTCTTCGTTTATTTCTTCGTTTTGTTTTTCGCATTTGATAAATGCACATTACAGTGAAAGTCACGTATTGATACTGAATTTGCTCACAAACACGTTTAAAACCATGCCCGCATTCTCCACCATTATATGTAGTGCATTTCAGGGAAATTATTTACTTTAATTAAAATGGTGACTACGCAGAGTTGATATTCTCAACAGTGTGTATTCAGCTGCATTTATCCGATGCAACAGAATCAACAATAATGACCCCTCCAATGTATCTGTCAACCGAATGTTCAGTGGGTCGCATTCTAACTCTTAAGAGACAGGGTATTTGGCCTAGAATGGACACTCTCTTTGCACGGTTTTTAGTGCCGGTAACAAGATGGGTAGTAGAAGTGACTTGTTCGTGAGCAGTACGTAATCAAACACTTGTGAATACAGGTTAATGTTTATTATCAAAAACTACGGTGCACTCAACGAAATACTAACATGTAACTAAACAAATGCATACACACTGAACATCCGTACATTAAAAGAGGAAAGTCTGGAAAAAGTCAAGAAGAATAAAGAATTTCAATATTAAATTACTCCTGTACAAAACATCAGTTCTCTCGCAAAAATCGCCTTAACAAGTTAGGGGCTAACTTAAGCGCCTTACAGAATGGATACTTGCTTTGACTGCTGAGCCAACGAAAACTCTGATGAGTGTTGAATTCGCAGAGTTCTTCCGGAGATCATAGAGTTCCACAAAATCTACCGAAGTAAAATTGCCGGAAAGTCAATTTCAAAGAGATAAGACCATCCCCAGGGGAGTTCAACTGCCGAGCTGAGCAAAAAATGAACCGAAAGCTTCTGGTCTTAAAGGTTCTGTGTGTAAGTTTCAGAGGCCACTATTGGCAATGTAGGAAATTGCAACCTACAGCTCTGCTACTCCCCTCTCCCTCCCATTAGAGAAGCTATGGATGCCGTCACAGGACAAAAGGGTTCCATAAATGATAGCGGCCATTATCGGTGGGGTTGATAATTGAAATCTACGTCTCACAGGCGAACAACAGACTGAAGTTACGGACACAGGACAGAGATGTCGTCGTTTGAGACAGCAGAGAGTAACCATTGCAAGTCAAATGACGAGGTTTATATACAAAGAAAAATAAATCAATTCAATTGACTTAATTCATCATTTACACTAATCGTTATAGTGAATATTATTGTTACTTGTTAACATTGTGTCAGTGATTTATTCGCTTATTTTGCATGGCATTTTTTGGCACGGTCACTTGGTTCGTAATTTACAGCCTATTGAAATGGCTTGCTAATGCTAAAGGCATGTAATCTAACCGCGAAAGTCTTAGCAGAAGTTTTTCTCATTATCACAGAGTCATCACAGATCAAAGAGAGAGGAAGAGAGAGAGGAAGAGGGCGGAGAGGTAGGGGTGTTGGAGATGCAGGCAGGGCGAGGACAGGCAGAGGAGCTAACGTTACCCGGGAGGACCGCACAAGAGAGGATGTGGTAGCTACAGTATTATAATATAACTTACACCCGATTTATGCAAATTATGATTGTAAACATGATTTCTAACTTGATTTGCACACGGCGTGCAACAAGGACTTATGATACAATTACAAAGAAAAACGCTACTTCTCTTGATGATCAGCTCATCTATTAGCTAAAGCTATCAAACAAACAGTTCACTTATATTGCGGAAATTAGACAAATTTACCGGTCCAGCAGAAAGCTGGCAACTTCGGCGTCGCTTAGCAAATCCGTTTCCTGCTTCATGCCCTCCTTTTTTAAAAGAACCACGCTGATGTTTCTTCAGGTTTTCTGCCGTTTTTTGTCTCGACTTCGCCTTGCTGCATCGTTTTTTCTCTCTTTTGACGACACAGATTGACGCTCTGTCGGCTAGTGTGCAGAGTATGTGGGGTCCGCCATTAGCGCAAATTTCACTTCTTACTGCAACAAAGAACCGTTTCTATTTCTAATAAAAATCACGACAAGAAAATGTTGTTATTGTTCTTCCTCTATTTCTGCTAATCCTTCAATTTAGTGGCTTTGTAAGCTGCCTCCAAAACACAGCCGAAGAAGAATAACATAGTCACGTGCATCCTTCCTTTTACGAAACGCGCTCAGTTTGTGCGTGTAGTGCTACTATAGAAACATGGCTATGCAATTTGATAAATTACATGTAAGTGTGTGCCCGCGGTGTATATACATAAAATGGCTCATTGTAAGGTAATATAAACATTTCGGTTCATTTTGTAAGGTATTTCTTCACCACTCACAACATAGTTTTGTATTATATATTACATTACATTTTGGTAAATAAATCCTTCAAAATGCTACACACTGTACCTTTAAGCTCATACCTGCCACACCCTCAACGGGTCAAAGGGCCAATGTAGAGTAGCCATCGGTGCGCGGGAAAGTCTTTATTTGTCTCTCTCCACGCCTAATTTGCAAGTTTATGGCAGGATGCTAAATTGAACTTTTTATTTGAATTTAAGTTATTATAAAGAGCATATGACGCATGCTTGGTTCACATTCTATACATCATTGTGCAGGAAAATAAAGGAGACTCATTTCGGAACCAAAATTCCGGTACATAAAATTGCAATGGAGCATGCATGAATGCATCAACCAGCCATTAACTCTTGAAAAAAAATAGACACAAGATACAGAACAACCTCAACATGTATAAGGTTACAGGTAGACTAGTAAATTGGGGGAATTGCATTCAAGAGGAACATATACAGTTGAAAGAAAAAGTATGTGAACCCTTTGGGCTTACTTTGATTTCTTCATAAATTGGTCATAAAATGTGTTCTGATCTTCATCTAAGTCACAACAATAGAGAAACACAGTCTGCTTAAACTAATACCGCACAAACATTATACGTTTTCATGTTTTTATTGAACACAACATGTAAACATTCATAGTGCAGGGTGAAAAAAGTATGTGAAACCCTAGGCTAATGACTTCTCCAAGAGCTAATTGGAGCCAGGAGTCAGCCAACCTGGGGTCCAATCAATGTGATGAGATTGGATGTGTTGATTAAAGCTGGCCTGTCCAATAAAAAACACACAGCAGTTTTGAGTTTGCTGTTCTAAAGAAGCGTTGTGTGATGTGAACTATTCCTCGCACAAAAGAGCTCTCAGAAGAGCTACGATCAAGAATTGTTGACTTACATAAAGCTGGAAAGGGCTACAAAAGTATATCTAAAAGCCTTGATGTCAATGTGTCCAAGGTAAGACAGATTGTCTATAAATGGAGAAAGTTCAGCACTGTTGCTATACTCCCTAGGCGTGGTCGTCCTGTAAAGATGACTGCAAGAGCACAGCGCAGAATGCTCAATGAGGTGAAGAAGAATCCTAGAGTGTCAGCTAAACACTTACAGAAATCTCTGGCACATGCTAACATTTTTGTTGACAAATCTACAATAAGGAAAACATTAAACAAGAATGGACTTCATGGGAGGACACCACGGAGGAAGCCACTACTGTCCAAAAAAAACATTGCAGCACGTTTGAAGTTTGCAAAAGAGCATCTGGATGTTCCACAGCACTACTGGCACCACAAAACATTCTGTGGACAGATGAAACCAAAATTGAGTTGTTTGGAAAGAACACACAATGCTATGTGTGGAGAACAAAAGGCACAGCACACCAACATCAAAACCTCATCCCAACTGTGAAATATGGTTTAGGGGGCATCATGGTTTGGGGCTGCTTTGCTGCCTCAGGCACTGGAAGGATTACTGTCATCGATGGAAAAATGAATTCCAAAGTTTATCAAGACATTTTGCAGGAAAACTTAAGACCATCTGTCCGCCAACTGAAGCTTAACAGAGGATGGACGATGCAACAGGACAACGACCCAAAGCATAGAAGTAAATCAACAACAGAATGGCTTCAACAGAAGAAAATACGCCTTCTGGAGTGGCCCAGTCAGAGTCCTGACCTCAACCCGATTGAGATGCTGTGGCATGACTTCAAGAGAGCGATTCACACCAGACATCCCAAAAATATTGCTGAATTGATACACTTTTGTAAAGAGGAATGGACCAAAATTTTCTAAATTTCTAAATTAAACTAAACATGCATGTATGTATCTTTAGGACCCATAATGGTGTTTAATGTTATTTGTATTTTTTTGTTGTAACCGGGACCTATGAGCAACTTGTAAATATTGTAAATATTGAAATATGTCAAAGTAAATTTTGCCCCTTTTGCAAAGGGTTAATTCCCTTTATCCGCAGTCAGTTCCTCAACTCACCATCAGTGTCGCCAAACTGCTTTGTCTTCAAAATGTGCGTACACATGGGTCAGAGTTTGCGTGTAGGTGCGCATATTCTCACGTCAAGTTTTTCTTTATTAATCCGACCTTTTGCGCAGAAACTGGCGTACGCATGTTTTCAGCCCAGTTTTGTGCGTACGCAAGCTTTATAAATGAGGCCCCTGATCTGCAACTATAGGAAACGTTTGGTTGATGTTATTGCTGCCAAAGGAGGGTCAACCAGTTATTAAACCCAAAGGTTCACATACTTTTTCCACCCTGCACTATGAATGTTTACATGTTGTGTTCAATAAAAACATGAAAACGTATAATGTTTGTGCGGTATTAGTTTAAGCAGACTGTGTTTCTCTATTGTTGTGATTTAGATGAAGATCAGAACACATTTTATGACCAATTTATGAGGAAATCCAAGTAAGCCCAAAGGGATCACATACTTTTTATTTCAACTGTATATTAACATTTTAGACAGTTTATTGTGGCTGTTTTAGAAGATCCCTTCCAATGTATGTTTGTGTATTGGAAGGTAATCTGGTGTTATCTGGACCATATGCTGTCTCTCACCCTAGGAGCCCTTTGAAGTTGGGGTTGAGGTGAGACAACCATTTGGGAGCGATGGTTAACCCCCCTCTGAGAGGGTGTTAATTTGTCCCCTGCTGTCTCTGGAGTGTGACCCTAGAGAAGGGAACTTTTGTGACCCATTGATCCAACATTTGGCCAAACTAAATCTCCTAAACCTACTAAATGTGATTTTCACAATATTTTGACCAGTATTGTAATTTCTCATTGAATATACAGTAATTCACAGTGACCCCTAATACAGTTATTTCCAGTGCATGAACACACTGGATAACTGTAGATTTCAGTCAAACTTTTATAAACTTAGGGTGTACAGTACACAAGTCTCCAGACTCACAAGAAAACAATACATTAAATGCAATGTATAATATCATCTCCTCAAACATTTAAGTAAACTACTTCGATCAGGTTTATTGGCCCTACAATGATAAGTGATCAAACTGTTCTGCATCAACACATGTTCACAAATAAACTGTAATAAGGTCACTCTATTACATGCAGATATGTGCTGGCCTGCTGCCATTCATCTCCCACATACAACTGTAATTTCTACAGGCCTCATGAACTGACTTCATAGGACCATACGCTTGAGTGCATCAATTCTGCTCATAACTCAAATTTAATAGCTACTTAAACTGAAGTGAGAACATGAGAAGGGCTCTTCATACAGAGTGTGGTAAAGCAATGAGTGATGAATGGAGAAGATGATTGATGCCTGGGCTCGGAGAAACAGAGAGAGTAAGAGAGAGAAAGGTAATGTCAAGTAATTCCTGGCTATTGGCTCGATGCATTAAGGTCCATTCTGTCACTCCTAGACTAATGTCACACAGTTTATTGGCAGCTTAATCGAATATTGTATGGTATTTAACCAGGAACATTGTGTGATCCAGAGTTAATCTATTGTCACAGCTACTGCATGTTCGGAATTATCTTGTTTATACTTTAAAGATGATATGGGACTATCTAGATTGACCAATTTGTAAATAAGAACAAAATGTGAGACAGTCACAGTGTATGCCTGAAGCTACTGTATGTACTGTACTGTATGTGTATAAAAAAGACAATTTAACTGATTTAAATGCTAAAATGGATTTGACATGCAATCACTTTGATTTTGGTTTACTAATATGCAACTTAATTATATTGACATAAAATAAATTAACTATAATTTCATATGGAAGCAACCCACTGTTATGTAAACTTCAAATTTGATTGTAAGGAAACAATAGATAAATGTGAATTTTACATATTAGATGTGCAGTATTTGAATATATATACATATAACATTACCTACAGTTAGATTTAGATTCTCAGTGTTGTTTATCAGGTGGATAGCATTGTGTCATCTCAATAAACATATTTTAGTGTCAGTGTCATGACAAAGCAACAAAATTATAAATGCAGCTGTAAAGATCCACTGTGCACAGCAAAATGACAGACTGGCCTGTAGCCAGTCACATATTATACATTTAATGCTTTATTCGTCTAGTTTAGTATTTTTATGTATGTGATGCCGCCTGTCCCACACCATTATAGCCACCATTGTCATCTTTGCTCAACCCCAAATCAATGAGAAATAACATCTTTCCTTCCATGTTTCTTTGCATTATTTAATTTTGTTGAATGTCATGCCCCTTGCCCATTGTCACTGCATTAACTGTAGGCTAGCTTAAAAGTAATTGGAAACTGACGCTATCCGGAGGTATAATTAACATTTTCGCCAAAAGTCCGCTGTTCTGTTTAATTTGTTATAATGGCTCCATGTTTGAGGGGCGGCAGGTTACATGTGTTCACCGCTCACCTCCTGACACTGGACTCTTCTGCTCCATACAAAACCCCCTCTTGCAGTAATCTCAATTTGCAGCATTTGTCTCCCTCTTCCTTTCACTCTGTGGCATTTGCTTGCATTCATTGCATATGTATCGCATGAGCAGGAGGTGTAATTGACTACTGACGACTTGGCGACAGGATTGTTAACTATATCCTCAGGGAATGGCGACCAGGCGAGAGTTCAGCTCTTCCACTCAGAGCAGTTAAACAGCCGTGACTTCTTCATTTACCATATTCAAATGCATACGGCTCTGTGCTGTGTGGTGTCAAGCCTCTCACTGTGACAGTGAAACAGAAGCTTTAAAACATGAAGTGAAAGAACATGTAACATTGTCCAGATGAAAAATCATGACTTTTGTTTGAATTACATAACATTTGTAACATTGGCTGCTAATGATAAAGTCTAATCTTACCAGAGCAGAGGCTATCTGACTGAATAATAAACCATGGTAATGGGTAATAATTATGTAATAAGATTAACTGCTCATTTATATCCATTATCTTTGACTAATTTCAGTTAAACACCATTTTTCTGCTTTTGATATTCATTCTGTTTGACACCATAACGTGTCCTAAAGTATCAAGTACTTTAACAATTTTAAGAAAACATAAACCTTTCCTAAAACTGTTCTTTAAACCTTTATTGTGAAATATTTAGAACCACCTAATGGAATGTCAAAAATAACAACCCAACAACCCATACACACAATTACCATTTATCTGGAAATAGACAGTTCTGTTCAAAACTTAAAATATTTGTTGAGCCGTTGATGCAATTGTGATGGCTGGGATTCTCGATATATTAAGCAACATTCTGATGCATATACATTTTTCATTAAGTCATTTTCAGACGCTTTTATCCAAAGCGACTTGCATAGAGTTCAGGGAGCAATAAAGTGATATGTCATACAAGAGCAATAATGCAATATGTGCTAAAACCAAGTAACTAGTTTCCGCAAAAGCCAGAACAATACCCGTTGAGAGAAAGAGGGAGGTTTTTTATTAATTTGCCTGTCAAGTATTCACAGAAGAGATTTTTTTTTAAAGAGCAAGTAGCATATGATTTTAAAGGGCCTACTTTGGTTTATGGAGTGTCCAACAACAAGTCTATGTACATAGAACGTCTAAAAACACTATTATGTTGTATTATTATATAATTATTCTTACCTTACTTCTTGACTGACTCTCAAATGATTCGTTCCGCGATTCATCCGTCTAATCACCTCCTGTCCGCTACCCTAGTGTCATGTGATTGGTCAGGTGGTGTAGTCTGATGTGATTGGTCAAACGCGCTTGTAACCAGCAAGGCGGTACAAGAGCGAGTGATGATAATGAGTGTCAGCTGAGCATTGCACGGGTATCGCATCTCTCTGATTGATTATTTTTTATTAAAAGTTGTTGAACGTTCGCCAGTTCCTCTTCCTTTTTCCCATTCCTTGAATTTGTTACAGCTTTCATTATGTGTAGCAAATGGAATGCTACACATGATAGGGTCAATTGTGGTCTAGTGGTTAGAGAGTTAGACTCGTAATCAGAAGGTCGCTGGTTCAATTCTCAGTACCACCAGGAAATGACTGAAGTGCCCTTGAGCAAGGCACCTTACCCCTGTTTGCTCTGCAGTGATAGCTGCCCACTGCACCCTACGTGTAAGTCGCTTTGGATAAAAGTGTCTGGCAAATGAATAAATGTAAATGGAATGCCTACCATCATTGCTAGATTACGGTTTACAGGTTATATAGTTATATACCTCTCGTATATATACGTCTCGTATAGATGGAGATTGCAGGATTTTACCTTACCAGTTTGAGCCCGAGTCTGGCGAAGAAACATCCGAAGACGATAGTAGATAATAGATAGAGGATAATATAACACCTAAATTAGCCGGGTTCATAGATGGGTAAACAAACTGTAATACCCCAGAAATAACGGTACATGTTAACGTTAGCGTAAAATGCATTAGCTAAACACAGACATAAGGTACAAAAATATTTCTTGAGGTTCAGACAAAAATAAATTGTCACACTTGTCGTGATTCGGTGGAGCTAACAGTTCCAAATAAGGTTGTATTTCCCCCTTTCAGGGATAGTCTTTTAACATTTCCTGCAGTGAACATGCTGAAATTATTGAAGTAATCTTTGGTGAAATGACGCGCTCAACGTAAAACCCTAGGGTTATACTCCTTTGGTGTCTTTTGAAACTGAATTGTAAACATTGTTTCCTCAGAAGTTCTTCCTTTATTTGTTTTGAAAAGACTCACTTAGCTTCACAACGTAGAACACGGGTTTTAGACAGCATACGCATCACGAACAAGTGGGCCAGTGTTTTTTGGGGGAGAGTGAAGTTTTCTCGGCAGTCACAGCAAAATGTAGGCGGGGACTATGTCTAGTGACGTATATACGCGGTGGTTAGAGTAAAGGTCTCGTTTGCGTGATTCAGAGTCGACTCACTTTTATACAAGGTAATAACTTTGTTATTTATTCACCTTAGGACTTACAAATTGGCAGAGTGCTTACTTTCAAACACAGCAACATAGCACACTGCATGATATGTACTTTTCATGATCTAATGCTACTTACCTACTGTTAGATTTAGATTCTCAGGTTGTTTATCAGGTGGTTGGGAGAGATGTGGTTGACCGGACTGAGTTAGAAAGAATGTTCCACCAGGAAGTTGTAAAGGAGAATGAGCGGAAAATGATTTTCTGCCCTTTTAAGAAGGAAATTTAAGACGCCGCTGGTTTGCTAAAAGCAGGGTTCTTGATGGGGTGTAGGAGCGTAGGAGGGTGTGAAAATATGCTGGTGCAGATCCGGTGATATTCCTGTCTAGAAGTGATATACTGATCCAGTGATACAATGCATTATCCTGTCTAGAAGTACAATCATGTCAGGTGCAGTAGTTGAGATATACAGTAGTTAGACTGACATAATCAAAGTAATTTTACATTTACATTTAGTCATTTGGCAGACGCTTTTATCCAAAGCGACTTACAGTGGACTTATTACAGGCACAATCCCCCTGGAGCAACATGGAGTAAAGTGTCTTGCTCAAGGACACACTGGTGGTGGCTGCTGGGATCGAACCAGCAACCTTTGATTTACCAGTTCAGTGGTTTAACCCACTAGACCACCATCTCCGAATTTTAGCTTCTAGGAAACTCACACTTAAAATATTTTACATTTTACCATTTTTGTTTAGCTCCTAATCCCCTACACAGTATAAATCATATATACACAACCCTTTTAAGCTTTACCTGTTTCAGTTGTAATGGTTCTGTTCTGTAAGATCTCTGGGTAGAAAGACTGTGGTGTGGTGTGTATATGATGCTTTCTTCGTGGGAGGATATGAATGGGGGTGTAAAAACAATGGGACAAAATAGCCTTAACATGCTTAAAGCCTCTTCTTTCTTTAATCAAAGCACACACACATGCAGCACAAAGGGAAACAGCTCTCTGCCGGAGCTCCGTAGCCTCTGTACTCTAGCTAAGCTTTACAGCCTTTCCCCTTAAGTTCGAAATGAAGGGACATGCTGATTTCAATAGCCTCTTTTGCTTTTAAACTCTTTTAACCACAGAAAGGCTCTAACCATGTTCACTGCAAATGTTGTCTGTTGGGTTAGGGTTCCCTGGTTTCAAGCAAGATGAAACCAACATATCAACCATAATGTATAATGCAAAAAAACGTATGTTGACTTGACTTTGTCGCTTGTCCAACATTACAACTGAACTTAAATGTTGATCAGAAACAATTATTTCTTGTATTACCTGTATAAAAATAGCTAAATACCAAAAATACATAACAGGGGGGTGAATTTTCAGATTATCTGTGACAGTTTTCCACTAAAAACTAGTTTTTTTCACAGTACCTTTTTTTGCCTGTATTATCGCTCATGCGGATTTAGTAGAAATATCATCATTACTTGACATTGTTATTATAAATTTGAACCCTTTACATTTCACTGCATCCATGCTGAGTAGTTTCACTGAAGCCCAATCGGAACATGGACATAATATTGAATTCCCATCTGTAATTTGATAGCCCAATGAAATGAGGTATAACTGCAAGGGCACAAAGCATTTAAAGATGGCTTTAACGGGCACACTTGCCCTTGCCCTTATTCTAACATCCAAGGGGAAAAGAGTATCCCTTTGTTATCAACCACTCTCTATTGCAATTATCACCCTTTCCACTTCCTCTGCCCTGTGTAGCCTGAGAGCTGAGCCGGTTGAAGTCGAAGAATAGCTACATTTATAATTTTTTTACAACCTCTCACTTTTCACTCTCCATAGATTAATTTTCCAGGAAGCCCCGTCACTAGCCATACAGGGAGGGTGAGCGAGAGATGAAGGAAGAGAAAATGAGGGGAGGGGGAGAGTTCAGAGCCTATTCGCTTTTCCTTTTCCCCTTCCTTTTTTTTCTTTGACAGATAATTTTCATACGAGGGTATCAGGGGGTCTGGCCAATAATTGCCATGCAGATTGCTACTGATGGCGTCCTGCAACAGAAGAAAAGAGCTTGCTAGTTAGAATAATGAGCCAGCCGATCTGATGGATGGGCGAGAGAGGTCGTCATACAAACTGTTTCAGACATAATCCAAACCCAGTTCCCCTCCCCTCACCTCCACAAAAGGGCTGCCAATACCCATACTTCTGCCTTAAAGGGGCTCTCTTCAACTGATATTACATTATTGCTCTCTGGTACTTCATGTTCTCATTGACCCTCTCTTATACCTTATTTGATTTACCATATTTTTTACCATAAATTTCGCTTCTTTCATTTAATATATTCCAATTCTAGGTTTCAGCTCTACTCAACTGTACTTACTTTATTCTCTGTCCTATATTTCTCCTCTTCCAGCTCATAATGCTGAAAAGAAACTCATGTGTTAAATAAATTGCAGTGTGTACATGAGCTTAAGCTATCTATTTACATTAAGCTTTCGATTTTCAGAGAAAATGAAGAATGGTGAGACATTTTCCCTTCATTCTGATTTTACATTAATGCTTAGGGGTAAGGGTATCATAAGGTTATATAAACAGGGGGTGACAATGATGAACAATATTCCAGTCATGATTCTACCTCTCCTAGTCATAAGGTGTGTTCGACCTCACGCGGCGCTGCGTAGACCGATCGCCGAGATTTGCCACTTGCAGTAGACGGAGGAGTTGAAAAAGGAGCAGAAAAAAAGTTGGACGTTCGCACCTTGTTTCCTTTTCAAAGTGCGATTGAAGTTGATTACAACAGGGTATAAGTCCAATAAACAAACTTTTAATTTAAAAAGTAGCCACCATAAACTCTTCATATTGCAAATGTTATGTGCTGCCTAACACTGTGAGCATAAAATTTATAGTAAACATAATAACATATCATTAAATTACCAGTGGAGTCTGTATTCATTTTATTTTTATTTTATTAAACAACACAAAATAACATAATTATTAAAGTTGTATGAACAGAGTTGTAAATCTATTAAAACATGCATTAATAAGTATTAGCTTTAATAAGCTTTCCTGTAGCTCAGTGGTAAGAGCATTGCAAGGTTGTGGGTTCGATCCCAGGGGATTGCAAATACCTATATAAAATGTATAGGGTAAAGCAATGTAAGTCGCTTTGGATAAAAGGGTCTGCCAAAATGCCTAAATGTAAATGTAGTAGTTGAACTGAAGGTGTTATAATAAACCCAAAATGCACGTGATCATTGTTTAGCCAATCATGAAAAGCTATGCCGTCATCAAAGCCTGGTGCAGCCGTTCCTGAGATGCAAAATGGCTGTTGTCTCACTGTGTGTATTTAGTTTAGTATTTTTCCCCATCGTAGGTTTATGTTTTAATTATTAAAGTCTTGTTTGTATTCCTCTTCACCACTACCTGCATCTGTCACCCTTGGCGTGACAGTTCATGACATATTCCAATGCAACCCTTTTCTAATTGGCTTTGAGAACATCTCTAAAAAATATTACTTGTGGTACACTTGATGCAAAAATACCAAATCTGCGTTGCTGAGTGTTTAAGAAAAGAAACACACAGGGTTTGCTGATTTTTATGTGTCTTTCCCTCATAACCACAGCTAGCAGGATTTCATTAAAAACAAAATGTACCAAAGTTCAACAATTCATTATTATTAGTTATGTTATGTTTGGACATGTGGAAATGAGGGTTTTGGTAAACCTTAGGTAAATACTGTGCTGTGCATAAGACCATTTATTGTTATTATTATTATTATAATAATAATTTGATTGTCCTTTTTTTTATAACATTGAGAAATTGCTTTAAAATGTAACATAATACAGTTCCTTGCATGTAGACTTCTTATAACATCTTGGATTTTACTAAATCTCTGGCTGAAACTCCTGCACTTTTTCTCAATAGCACACTGACAAGGGTACTTGGACATTAAAAAAATCATCCTCCCTCATCCTCCTTTGTGAAGCAAAAACCTATTCACCTCTCCAGGTAGCAGTAATTATGTTTTCTGAAAGAAAGCTGCTACCGGAATGCTGACGCACTCTGTTTCAGGCTTTGTGTTAAAACACACATGCTTTGAACTATTCTTTTATTAAATCTCTCCTTTTCTTTCCCTCACCTTTACCTGAGGTCTCACCTCCCATATATGTAATCTGTATATAACACCAGGCGAGTGTTATATACAAACTGCACCCTTGAAGGGATAGCTCACCCATATAATAAATTTCACCCATCATATACTCCCCCTTAAATTGTTTCAAATCTGTATAAATTACTTTGCTCTGCCGAACACAAAATATTATATTTTGAATTATGTGGAAAACCACAAAGTTCTGGGGCATCATTGACTACAGTACATATAGTTTGTTTCCTACTATACTAGTCAACAGTGTCTCAGAATAATTTGTCCTCACACATATCTTCTTTTGTGTTCAGTGGAACAATAAAATGTACACCGGCCTGAAACAACCTGATGCTGAGGAAATTATGACAGAAATGTCATAAATTGGCTGGACTATCCATTTAAACCACACTCATTGTGTCACTACTTGGTATCCGTCTAATATCTGACTGTTTACTCTCTCAAAATGGTGAGTTTGGAGACTCATCCTCCCATGTATTCCCCTCCTCTCTTCTCAATGACTGTGTGATGTGATGTCAAAATTGGCCTGGAGGGTGTGATGAGGCCCAGTACATTAAGCTTCTGCCACAAAGGAAGCTGTCATTACTTTGTGTTCTTTAGGGGAAGGAAGTAAATATTTGTTATGGCAAAATGGTGGGTAAATAATCAAGAAATGTTCGTTTTGGAGGGATAATGGGGATTTTAAGGGATAGCTAGGCAATACACTTGACTAGAACAGGGGTCGACCACTTATGGCATGCGTGCCACTATTGGTACGATGAAGGGAAATCAACAGTATGCCAAGCACATGCAGTTAGATGTTACATTAATTCCGAAATTAATATTATTTGTTTAGTTTACAAAAATGTTTGTGTCCAGTTCGAGTTCCTATGACAAATAACAGAATAATCCTTGTAATCAAGTTTACTTGTTTATGTTATGTAGGATATTTATAGGAAATGGTGCAGCACAATCTTTCAGAAAGGTCTGCCTGTAAGCACTCTTAATCTTTTAGACAATGTTGTCTTCTATTTATCAAACTTAATTGAAAACTAAACAAGAGAAGATAACTGAGATAATAGATGCGTTGCGACACCACAAAATCTGCCTGTAAAAGATGTTGTTAACAAGCAGACCAAGAGTGAAAAAAACGTCAGAAAAAACAAAATCAATAAGTAATAGGCTATTTTCTATACAGGTTTTGAGGCCAGCTCTGCTCTGGTTTTAATGAGCATTGAAGACTTTTTAACTAATCGCCCACCGCTTTGATAGGATAGCAGTTTGCGTAGTTGGAGCCTTCTGTGAATATGTTTAGAGACGTAACGTTAGATTACACATTAGCAACATTCACAGTTTTGGCACGGCATTAGTATTATCTGGAGACCTCCTGTGATTTATAAATTACCTCCCCACATCACTATTTCATGTGACGCAATCGCAAGGCATGATTTTACTCAAATTTACTGACTTATTGATTCGCACAGGCTTAAGATCACAGACAACCTCTGCAAGTATTACAAATGTATAGTGGTCCATACGTAATACTACTCTCATGCGATAGTGCTCAGGGCACATCAAGCGATCTCTAACAAAGCAATAGTGATGCATAGTACAACATTTTTTTACTCACATAAGATTGCTGCACCATTGCTGTCAGATCCAATATTGATGACACTGCACTGCTTTTTAATTTTAGACTCAACCAGCGTCAACCTGTGCCTTGTTCACAAAGGAATCCATGACGAAATGAAGTGAACAAACGCTCACCCATGTGAGCTGGAATGTCTTTAAAAATTAACTTCCATCACGCATAACTAATGTCGGAATCCAAAGGAAGGTTATGCAAAAGATGTGTTCTTCCACAACAAGGTACTGACTGCACAGTATTTAGCGATCTTTAACGGCATGTTTATTGTTTTCTGGTTACGTGCAACTTGTGTTACTTCAGTACTGTCATTCGCGAACCAGTGGGCTGTGCTAGCGTCACTGAAATTCCTCTGTGGAGGCTAACTATAGGTGCATTCCAGGACCTGCCGTTTTTTTCTTTTTCAAAACTGCATCATGGCATTTGCTACTTTGTCAATACAGAAGCATCCATTTTGTTACACGTATCAGCAAGGATTGCACAACAATATACAATATACAGTATTGCTGTATTGATCTTTCAATGTTTTTAGCACAGCCCTAATTAAAGCCTTGTTCCATGTGCCCCTTTCATACTTTGAGCACCTGCCCCTTAAAAGGTCGCTGCACAGCCCTGCTTGATAATAATATTACACTTTAAATATACTGAGAAGACTGGGTCGAACAGTTCGTGATTTGCCACGTTCCATCCCATTTAGGACAGTTGCATGTCATACGGGACATGTAGCTTACATTCTGTATGTGCAAGCTCAAGTTCAAAGTCTACTCCTTATGCAAGTGAGACCAATTTTAAAGGTGCCTTTGCCCACAATCCCCTTTAGTTAGTGGGTAATGTTGCTATTAGAGCATAAATAATACCTGCAAAATTATTAAGCTCAAAGTTCAATGCCAAGCGAGATATAGTCTTTAACAGAATTCGCTTTTCAAGGACTACAGAGAACGGCTGGAATCGGACTACAGCCCCCCACTTCCCGGGTAAATGATTTCACTATTACGAGTGTTTATAGTAACCCCCGCCCACAGGGCAAGGCCTTTCTTAGAGAAAAGGAAGAGCCGCTGGAGTAGTGTTTTGTTATCAGAGATTGTAAACATTTGACTGAGCTGCTCCTTTCACTTTAATCACAGTCCTACAGCTGGTAAAATAATTTAGCTACACACATTCTAAGATAACCAATGGTCAAATAACAGCTTCCATGACTTTAACATCGGCTGTGAAAGCCGTTCTGTGTAAAACACTGTTATTGAGTGTGTTTGCGCATACCTCTAAAACAGTTCAATGAAACGTCCTTAGAAGTCCTGCTTGCAAATGTCTCCTAGTCAATCTTCTTGTTTTATTTTATTATCCAACTTAGGTCCAGTAATATTGATATAACCGGTCTGACCCAATCTGTCCGGTGTCATTTCCCTCGCCGAAGTAGGAAAAAAATTGCAATCTCTAACAAAGATTGAAGTTTGCACATGCACTAGTAGACGTCTGTTACACTTTGATCAATCCGCATGTATTTAACTGATGAAGTGAAGTTGATGCCATTGTTACTGTTTATTGCTAAAAGCCAAAGCTACTGAACACACGTGCACTGAGAGGGGGACCGACCAATCACAACAGCCTGAAGCGTAAGCTCGCTAATATGGTATGGGTGGGACATATTTATTAACACACTCTATGCGGGGAACCAATCCCGACAGACCTGGTCAGCTTTACCAATCAGGGCTGCATTTCCTTGAACCTTCTTAATGCTACATTGTTCTTAAGTTATACCTTAAGCTCTACCTTATGGTTAATACGTCTTTTCCGAAACTTTCGTAGTTAAGTATACCTTCTGTAAGTCATAAATATTTTTTTTACTTTAAATTAGTTTTAATTTTACAAATAAAATACTCGGGTTTAATACACTCAGTTTAGGCTATTGAAGTGTTTTCATGAATAAAATTGTCATACAATGATGTTTTTTAGCATTTTAAATTACAGCCTATTTTCCCAAGGCACATCAGCTGGCAAACCATTTGACAGGTAAGGCATAGTCTACATAAAGGGAATGAATGTTATGGGGAGTTTGTTCAAACTATGTCTTAAATCAAAGACGGCACCGTCCGCAGAGCCAGTTAGTGTATTTGCACAATTTCATTAGAGAACATTTTGCCACCTATTACAAATGTATGCCTCTCGCCAGGCACATCAAGGCTTCCATGTCATTGCGGGTGTCCCTAGAGTGATTGGCATTCTGGATGGCACACTTATCCATTGAGTGATTTACGCCAATAATGTGAATCAACACAGATCGTTGAGAACATTAACACACGATGGCAAATTATGAGAATATAAATGACCCATTCAAAAACAAGCGAAGCCACACAGCTAGTTAATGTAGCTGGTTAACGCAGAAAATGGCCGTATGTATGGCCGTGAGGTTGCGCGATTGGACGCTTGCAAAATTATAAATACATGCACACACACACACACACACAGACACATTTCTTTATTTCTTTATACTATTTCAATGAGTCTGATAAATGCAATTTCTACTATTTCTAAAGCATTTCTTTATAATAATCATTGTTTTCTAATACTTTACCCCCTCTATAACGCAAGGTAGAGTGAACAAAAGATTCTCGAGGCATTGATATAAACCTATTCAGCACCACCGCCATGGACAGCACCTGCTAACGTCACACTTAAGAAGGTTTACGTTAAGTTACATCGAAAGGTATAATTCGGCGAACACGCCTAGAACAGGTATAACTTGAGTTCAGGTGTACCTTTAGAGTCTTTGTAGCGCACTGAGAGGCAACGTTATGGGGATACGCAGCCCAGAGCATTTCGGAAGGAGGGATTGTATATAGACCAGAACAAATCCAGTCGTTTTGTGAGAAGAGAGACAGTGGTTAAAAAGATACTTGAACATCCATTGTTAAACAACCCAAAATCTCAAAAACAGCAAAAGAATGCCCCCTTTAACTTAACTATTTAATTTATATCAAAAATATGTGATATTTGAAAGTTGTTTAATCAAATAGGATCTATGTCACGTTGGTAAATAAGTTATTATTGTAAGTGTTTGTTATTAACGTGGTAGAATTGAGTAACAAATAAGGCTTTCTGTATTTATGCACTATTTTTTCCAGTTTTCCCAAACAGAAAAATATATCTTGCAGTCTATGTAATGAAGTTTATTTGTATAATAAAGACAACATGCATATTGGTTGTCTATTAATATGTTTAAAGCACATATTAAAGGTATACTTCACCCAAAAATGCCATCATTTACGCACCTTCGCGGGTTAGTAAGATCTGTTTGGTTATAAGCATTCTTCAAAATAACTTTCTCTTTGTTCATCAGACCAAAGAAATGTATACAGATTTGGAACAACTCGGAGGTGAGTAAATGATGACAGAATTTTTATATTTCGGTGTAGTATCCCTTTAATGCCTTCTTCTGCATGACCTTACTGTACGACCCACTACCTAAACCTAAAAGTGTATCTTATAAGCAGTAATTAGAAATTCATTTAGGTAAAAGTGGTGTGTAATAGTAAGTTAATAGTGAGAATTATTCCCTATTCTAAAGTGACCAACATTAGTCAACTACATTACTAGGATGACCAAAATACTCATACTACATTTATTCATCTTATAGTTAATACAACTGTTATCAAAAAGTTTAGAAACATTTTCTTTGATATCCATTTATTAGATATTCAATGCATTATGCTTTTTCCTCAATAATAAAATTGTTCTTCACAAATGATTCTAATGTTGTGTGTAAGCAGATTAAATATACTGTACAATATTGAGGTATTATTGAACGTAATTGTAAACAATAATGTTGCTATTGGAGAGTGATTACCAAGAAAAGATTAAACTGTACATCATGTCAAATAGGTTGCCAACCCCCGGAACTGTTGAATCATTTGCTAGAAATCCAAACAGACATTTGGTTACATGTCATTTAACATTTTATTCGAGGCAATACAGTTAGTTCAAAGCAATAAACTTTCCAGTAAATTGCATCACCTTCACTGCTCCAGTGTGTAAGTGATATGTATCTGGATTAATTTACCTACCTGCTATTTCACATACAGTATTTGCAGACTATTCCAATCACAATTCACATACTCTGGATAGAACCAGGACCTCATAATTGCAAAGCATTTGCACTACCACCGAGATGCATTGTCTTATTAGCATGAAATAAACTCCTGAACAAATACAAACTTAGAAATGTCAGGAAATTGATCAATTTAAAGCCTGTACTAAATTTGAGAAAGTGTCCGTCCCAAGGGTTTTTGCAACAAACACAATTTCCTCCGCACCCCCATCAACGATAAACAGGAAGGGAGCAAATTCACTGTCTCATCCTTATTCTTCCTGTCGTGCCAAGAAGCTGTACAAAGTACACTGCAGATCAAAGCCTTAATTGAAAAATAATTATAGGCACTTAATCATGGGAGGTGGTGGGCTAATTGAAGCAAAAACAAGGTGGCAGAAAGAGGATATTGTGTGAGCACCCTTCTTTAATAAAGCACCGTCTTCAATCCCCCATTGTTTCCCAGATTAAACTGGAGAGGGCTATTAGCAGAGTTAATTGGCTCTCTAATTTAGATCTGGCCAGTCTCAATGCATAACGGATGTGAGTCGCAGAAGCCTGTGATGTGCTCACTCTGTCACACCATATTGCCAGACCTGATTGGTTAATTGCTCCGGAATCTGCAAAGTTAGTGGCCATCCTTCAATTCCAGAGGATCTTGGTTGTCCTAGAGAAATCTAAACCCAGAGCTGACTATTGATAAAAAGACTCTGTTGTGGAAAAGTAGCTTCAGATTGAGTTTCCTATGGAAATATATGTATTTTGACCAACGCACACAAAACATGGAGTGTGTTTTGAAAAATCACACAACTTCAATTTACCTGTGACCATGTTATGCAAGGGCCTCTGGGCGTGCAGGTCAGTATACTGGGTTCAGCTATCAGTATTTGACAAAAATGTCCTAAATATCTTCCTGGAGCCTTTTCTTGAGAACTTAAGCCTATTTATCATGATGCACAGATGGGACCATGTCTGCGCTCCCACTGTGTTAGAACAAAAATCTTTTTCAATGTAATTTGAATACACTGTATCCTGTATTTTCTGTGAGCGCTGCACTGAATGTTCAATTGGCTGCTCTGTGTTGTGTATTAGTGGATAATGTGTATTGAAGCCAGGCCCCAAGGCAGTCATCTTAGAGGATTTCAAATTCTCTGTCTGTCAGCTGAAAGCAGCAGCCATGGCATTATGGAGCATCAGGATGGACAGAAGATAAAGAACAAGACCCAAGAAGAATGGCGAATGAAAGAGATTGAGAGGCTCTATGAATTCACTGTTTCAACACTTATTTCTAGTGTGAAATGTGGGTAAAAATCCTAATTGTCCTCTTCTTGACTGGCCCACATTCAGTAAGAAATCCTCAAGGCCTGTTGAGAAGTACAAACAAACTCTTTCCGCTTGGGGCATCAGAGAATGAAAAGCGCATGAAAGGAAACACTCTTATCAGCCTCTGCAAATTCATGCCCTGCTGTCATACAAGCATCTTACTCTGTTCACACTGCGCCCTCTAGTGGCAACTGGGTTGCAATAACGGTTTATCATCAATCTTGGTTGGCAGGGAAAGTTTTTGAGGACCTAAGCCAGGTAACCATGGGTAAAAGGCTGTAAATGACACCCTATTTGTCACAATTTTCCCTGAAGTCTTTCATCTTGGCCAACACAGCACAGCTCGGCTTCTTTTCTCTGAGAATTCACTAATGGAGGGTCCAAAATGATTGCAGCTGCTCAGGCTATCAGAGCTCACAGGCACAGAGAGAATTTAAAGGGCAAGAAACCTTTATGTCTCTTTATGAGGATGGAAGCCATTCTAGGTCATGTCACAAAATAGGACAAACAATCGCCAGAAACCTGCTAGAAGCATGAAGGTAGGTTGTGCGTTGCCAGGTGAGAAATGGAGAGAGGTATGATTCAACATTTAATCTCATTTTGAGATGAATGTGTACTGATAAGAATAAAAAGGAACCCAACTCTGTTGACAGAGATAAGAGCAGGCAGCCTGGTCATTGTGGGGATGTAGTCTCTGTTCTTTTTTTTTTCAGAACATCACTATAATAATGTTCTAATCATTACATATTTTTGGATTTATTTATTATGTATGTCAAAATCAATTGTGTTTATTAATTGTCACACACAGCAAACATAAGAACTGATTACTTTCTCAGCAGCAATTGTTTTGCTTGACTTTTGCGTGTCATTGACTGAACCTTAAAGGAAGACCAGTAAGTGTTTTAGCAAAATATTGTGTGATACAGCCTTTGTAAAAGGTTAATAGACCCACACCGTAATTATCTGTGTCAAAACTGTTTTAAAAAAGTACAAGTATACAAGGAACCTGTAAGATTTTGTCAACAGTGTGAAACATTCTTTTGGTCTAAATTTTAAACCAGCCAACATTACCTGCAGAAAAAAAAGACAAAACATACTACTGTAGTTTCCGTATACAAACCGTTAATGGAAAACGAAAGAAATGTTTGCTAAAACATTTGCACAGACAAATCTGGTTCTTTGTACAAGTCCTGTGAAAATGAATGTAGAACCCACCAGATGTTGTCATCCATGATACTTTGTTTTCCTTTTTTACATAGACAAACAGACACATTATGTATCAAATTAAAATAAATAAATAAAAACAAAAATGTTAAATAAGATGTAATGTAAATGCAAATCAAAGTTGTTGTTTTTCTGTGAATTTTATATATTATTCAGACGAGTGATGACAAATAAAAATAATTATAGTGTAAATACGATATATGATAGAATGATAGAATAAATGAAAACCATACTCAAGATTTCCAAAAATGGAAACAATATGACATTTCATGACTCATAAATGTTAGTGTATGCAGTATCGGTCCAAGGCACATTGGTTTCAGTTGATAATAATACTATCAGTGTTTACATTCGTTGATGTGATAAACTTGTGTTACAGCTCCACCCAAGATCAGCCAAAAAGAAACCAGTGATTGGTTTCACCAGTGACCTGTACTTTATTATAAGCGTTATGCTGGGTGCTAACACAAAATAAGAGAAAGACTACTGTGAAGAAAGTATATTAGAAATCCAAGTGTACTACTTTGCATTCATATAATAATAAATAATACTTGGCATTATATATTTAAATTAATTTCATTACACTAAAAACAAGATACAATTATATGCACCTTCAAAGCTGGATTCACTTGGGTGGTCCGTATTCATACTAAAACCCTGTTGAATAAAGAACTATACACATAAATTGTACACAAAATATTCAAAAACAACTTCCTTTCTGAAAATTCCCTACAACATTTCCATATCTGAGTTTCGCTATAACGTCATATGGATTTCTGTCCAATCTCCTGTATGCAACAGTTACACTAGTGTCCCACCCATTTGATGACTAGACTCAAACACACAAAGGGATGCAGAAAATATAGCTCTAGTCAAGGTCAAACCTTTGCACACTATACACTACCACCTAAAACCTTTTCAGACTGAGGAAAACAGCAGGACAAAGGCATTGCGTACCTCTACATATTACAAAGCTTCACCATGTCTGCAACCTTGTGTCAGGTGATGGGGTTTGTGGTCGGTCTGCTGGGGGTGGCAGGAATTACTGCATGCACGGGAATGGATATGTGGAGTACAGAAGACCTGTCCGACAATCCTGTAACAGCCATCAATACTTACGCTGGTCTGTGGAGGTCTTGTGTGCGACAAAGCTCAGGATTCACTGAATGCCGACCATATTTCACCATCCTAGGCCTGCCAGGTACCCTCATTGCTAGACAGAGCTAAATCAGATAGAGACTAAAAAGAACACAGGGTAGTTAGGGATATGTTTAAAATTTGAAGTTAAATCAGTTAAAAGGGCATTTTCTATACTAAACAATTAATCATTATCTCACAAGAAGTAAAAAAATATATGTGATATTTTGCCCTACAAAGGAAAAAACGCTACTGTGTTAACATTAAAACAAAGATTTTATTTTCAAATTTCTGTGTTCTCAAATTTGAGTACAGTTGAGCCTTATAAATATAAACCACGGATTTACCAATAAATTCAAGGTTACTTATACCATGGTAAACACAAAGATTTACTTTATCCATAGTTTAACCGTGGTATTTGTTTGAAACTGTGATCAAAGAAGTGGTAATCAATCTGTCAAAATCATGATTAATAGTCTAAGAGATCTGGTTTCTATAAAAATTCAATTGGGACAAAATGTGAGGTTAGTCAGTTTTTCTTTGCACAGGGTTGATTTATTAAACAACAAATATATTTATTGCAAACTATAACTTTAAAATGAATTGATTAAAAGTAGTGCAAACACTAAAGCTTCTAGCCACACCCAACACGGAAATATTCAACCAATGGCTCAAACTGAGACAATAGCAAATTAAACAAACATAAGATAAGAGTGGCTTCCTGTTATTATCCTACTTATTAAAGAGCAACTAAACTTGCATTGTGCTCATTACGTTAAAAAACAAAATGACCGCCACAATGTTTCAGGTACTTGGATTTATAATGGCTGCCCTTGGTCAGTTTCTGATATCATCTTCTACACTATTGGATATGTGGAGTATTGAGGACCGTTCTTATACTGTAATAACAAGCGTATATGCTTACTTTGGATTATGGCGTTCATGTGTGGAATCTACGTATGGTACCACACAGTGTCGACCTTACTTTACTATTTTGGGATTGCCTGGTATGTAATTATTTATAAATAAATATATAAAAAATGTACAGGCATATGTTTTATTTCATCAGCTCCCTAATTGCTGTGTTTACATACACTCTCATTATGTGATTATTGTCTTAAATTCTAAAGGCCATATAGTCAACAAGGTCATCATTCTTAATGACAATAATAAACATTGTTATGTTTTTTATGCCGTACTTATCTCTAGAAAGTAATTTTACCTGTTCCACCTTCTGTGGAATAAAGTCTAGGTTAGATTACAGTAGCTACTTTCTGTCTAAACCAACAGAAACTTTAAAGATTCCTGCAATAATGTGCTGAAATACCCACCATATACCACCCTAAAATTAGCATCTGCACTAGACAAAACAATTATCACAGCCTTTTATGCTTAACTAAAACAAGCCAAAAATGATGCGTCTTAAAGTAAGAAAAAATACAAATTTCATTTTTCGACAACAATTATTAGAAAACTGTTTTTGTTGCTTGAAAATGTATTGCTTCTTTGAATGTTTTGCAGATAGAACCGTAAAATTCTAAGCAGAACGTGATTTTTCAAAAATAGAATGTTCTATCTGTCTTTGACTATTCCAAAAATCCCAACTTACAATTTTCAGAAAACGTTGATATTGTACATTACGATAAGGGTCTCTGTCTTCATAATTTAAGAAAGAGATTTTTTCCTTTTACTATATGAAATTATACTTTAAAGCTTAATTTCTCAAAACTCAGATTACAGATATAACCTTATAATTCCAAGGTGACGATTTATAGACCTTTTCTCAAAATTTTCATTGTTGTAAAGCAACATTACATACATTATAAAAGATAAATAATAATAAAATAAAACAATAGTAATATATAAATAAATCAAATAAAAACATTTTACGGTATGAAAATACACAGTATTATTGCAAGTTTTTCTTGAACATTGCTTAAACGGATAGTTCACCCAAAAATTTCTCAAGATCTAGTTGTTCCAAACCAGAATTTATTTCTTTGTTTGGTTGAACATAGAGAAATATGTTTGGAAGAATGCTTGAATGCTTGTAACAAACAATTCTTGGAACCCATTGATTGCCATAGGAAAAAATTAAAATGGTAGTCAAAAGTAGGAAAAACGTCCTACATTCTTCAAAATATTTTCTTTTGTCTTCAACAGAATAAAAAATATCTTCTTTTGTCTTCAACATAATAAAAAAATATAAAGTCATTTTTCCTACAATGGTAGTCGATGGGGTGCAAGAACTGTTAGGTTTTATGCATTTTTCCATTTTTAGCCAAACTCCTGTCGCTTTCAGTCGAGTATAGACGCACTAAGTAAATGCTGGCAGAAACACCATTGTGGACACAGCCCCTTAAGCACCTTTATTTTTAAAAGTGTATGTTGGATTGTTAGAAACTGTTCATTTTTTAGTTAAATATTTTTATTTAATTTAAGCATATTATTTATTATTAAAACTGGAAACTTAAAATGATAATATACCAGAACAATAATGTCAAAACATACGAAAAGAATGTAAGTAAAATGCACAAGTTAAATGTAAGATGTTTATGTTTAAAGTATAAAGCCCCAGGAGATAATTATTAAGCTATACATATACATGAATATAAAATATTATAATATCATATAAAATATATTGTGTTATGTTTTATAATGTATATTGTATTTTTGTCCATATTTTATTGTTTTAAAATAAATAGACAAAGGTTACTTTACATAAAAGTAAAACATTCTGGCATTTTGTATTATTCATCAAATATATCTAGACTTTCTTTCTCTTATCATCCTCAGTACCCCTTCACTTCTACTGTGTGCAAAAAAATAGAGCAGCATCAACAAAAAGTTCCATAGTGTTTTTACGTCATGTGTAATTAGATAGGTGAAATGCAGTGATATAGACATGAACAGTCACAGTTGTTACTTTATGTACTTTATCACAATTTAATTGCTGTATTTTAATCAGAACCATACAGTTAAAAAAATGATAATTTAATTATTTATATAAGATCTTAAGACTAGTATCCATGTATAATGGCATTGGACTGCTGATGTGCAGTGCAAAATTAACTGTAACTCTAACATGTGTCCTCTTATGTGTTTCTGCTCCACAGGTCTTTTTCAAGCAGTGAGGGCACTTATGATTGTAGGAATTGTTCTTGGAGTCATTGCCACTATGATTGGCATTTTTGCCCTAAAATGTCTAAAAATAGGTAACATGGAGGACAATGTAAAGGCAACTATGACACTGACTACAGGGATTATGTTTGCTCTCTCTGGTAAAACATTTTTTTAAATTCTGTATTTTCATGCATTAATTAATTTCCATGCGTTATAACTGTAATTATTTTCTTTTTCCAGGAATCTGTGCTATAGCTGGAGTATCTATCTTTGCAAATCTCATTGTTACTAACTTTATGATGACTACATGGAGCTCAAGTGCAGGTGGACCTGGAGGTTTCGGTAATTCTGGATTTATAGGCTCACCTCTGACTCCGAGGTAAGATGACCATTTCATTCAATAAAATCTAAATAAAATAATTTACTAAAAAAAATTTTCCATACCAAAGCATATTAACTACATGCCTCATCTTTTGTGTTTTTTAGATACACCTTTGGCTCTGCCTTGTTTGTAGGATGGGTGGGCGGAGCTCTTTTGGTCGTGGGTGGGGTTTTGATGTGCGTTGCTTGTCGCTCCATGATGCCTGAGAAACAGCGGTAAGATAAAACAGGCTATATACATTGATTAACTGTCAAGACCATTTAAAAAAAGACAAACTATGAAACAAAACTAAATTGTTCTTGCATTGGATTGATAAAAGCTTGCATTTTACTTTTCCAGATACGAGACTGCAGCTTATAAAGCAGCAACCTACCGGTCAGAGGACAAATCCAAAAACTACAACGACTCCTACAAAGCTCAGAGTACAGTAGCAGCCCCCAACCAAAAATATGATTATGTGTGAAGGTCCAATTTAAAAAAGCCAATATTATATATCTACCACAGATTCAGTACTTGTCAGTGAAATTAAAATAATTAGGATCAGTATAGTATTGTGAAAATGTGATTTCTCCTTATCTTTACAATTCTTTATGCATTTTGTCTACATTTTTGTTTTGTTAACACTAATAACTGTTTAAAACACTGTTTAAATTTTTTTACACACATATGTTTGTGATGTTTGACTGATAATATTGAATTTCACATAGCACTGATGAAATATATGTGTCAACAAAGCATCGATTTATTTTAAAAACATATGCATAAATAAAGCACATACATTTTAAATATGAACTTTTTTTATTTATGAAACCCAAAGACCGTAAACTGTAAAAATGTTATCTTCAACAAATAAATGCATTAAAAAAGCATATTACGTCACACTTCAGTACGCTCCTGCTTTGCTAGCAGTAGAGCTCCACACGCTGGTCCCCGATGTCCCGACCACCTCTGAACTCCTGCATTCTCCTGCAGGTGGGATTGTGAGCTCTTCTATGGAGGACAGCTCCAAATCACTCTTTTCATCAGACAGCTAGTACACACAAGTCCAAAAGTTATTCAACAAGTTGGGAAATGAAAATTAATTGTGAATACGTGCAATTTTTACCGCTCGTTGTTTTACAATGGCGGGACGAGAGGAGAGGTTGGAGGCTGGAGGCAATACTCCAGTCCATCCTACAGGTTTCTTGGTTGGTGTGCTGAGCTGTCTCTCTAAACTCATTGTCAATGTTTGGACAACAGAACCTGCAATAATGAATCCTTTAAATGTGGTGACATTACAGTCTTGTTGTATATAAAGCAAATAAGTCTACTTTTCATTATAGGAATTTATTTTTACTCACCATGTGGGCTAAGTGTTTTTTGGGCTTTGGGTGTGTCTGATACCTCTGAAAGCTCACTATCTGAAAAATCAGGCTCAGCTGTTGGGTTTAGCAGTGACCCTGATTGGACAAGCCGTACTGACAAGGATTGCTTGCCTCTTGAGCTGGTGATATAAGCACTGTCCTCAAATGATTCAACCTCCTCTGAACTGAAAGGCGGTGTGCTGAAGAGAGAAACACTATCATGGAACACACACTGATGATATTAACTATAGATAAAATCTGCATGGCCCTTCAACATTGCTGCAATTGTATTTGAAAAATTGGGGAAATTACCTGGTCTTTTTTTGGCGTGTTGGTGAAGTCTGAGTAGGTGCTCTTGAGCGTGGTGTGGGGGTTGGGACAAATGTTTCTGACTTCTGGATCTTGGTTCTCTGAGTGGATGGCTTTGAGCCCTTCCTGGATCTAGGTCTATTCTCCTTGACTTGGGTTGAATTTGTCATTCCTCCTGCGAACATATATATACACATCAAAGTAATTCTATCTGTGCTAAAAATGCACATAGGTTTTTTATGGGTAGTATAGGAATATAGTTAACCAATCTGCTCACTTTTTCTGAAAGTGTGAGGTGCAGTTTTTCCCTGTTTCTTTTGTAGAACTTTCACTCGCTTTATGACCTCATGTGCATGGGTGTCTCTCAGGTTCTGAAGATCTGGATGCTCTCTGGAGCTCTGTAGCAACTGACCACTCAACAGTGCACTTAAATTCTTAAATGTCTGCATGGATATGCCCTTGGTACCCTGTCAAAAAAATCTGCATATTAGCTACTAACCATGCTTTGGCATTATATCATGTACTGTAGTCTCGTGCCTGTGTGTTCTACCTTTCGCAGTCCCATATTCTCCAGCTTTTCATCCAGTGATTCTTTTAGGATGGTTCGAAGCTCTCTCACCAACCGTGGGTTTTCAATAAGTGGCTCTGCAATAATATCATCTGAATCTTCTAGGCCTGAAAGGCATGCATAGTTGCGCCTTGAGCATACAGTGCTTTACTGCTTTTAAATATTAATTACTCATTAGCTGATTGGTGCATATTTATTTCTATAGTTCGGTGTACAACTGAGCCACATACTCTCCTCATATTCCTCTTCTCTGTCCTTAGGAGAATCTTGGAGCTTCTGAGAAACTATGGGATCCATAAAAATGAAAGTAGACACTAAATAACACTAAAGGGTTAAACTGGTCTTAATATGGTTTTAAAATATAAAATTGTGTAATCAAGCTTAAGTACAAATGGCTTTTATATTTTTTTTTTACCTGAGACTGGCATAACTGACATCTTTTTATTCTGTGGTAAAGCAACATTAAGAAAATTATTTGTAAATTATGACATTTACACATTTGGCAGATGCTATTATCCGAAGCGACTTACATTGCATTATACAATACATTTGTTTCGGTGTATGTGCAATCCCTGAAATCCAACCCACGACCTTGGTGTTGCTAGCGCCATGCAATAACCACTGAGCTACAGGAAAGCTGTACTTTTAATTTTATGACATCATCAAAAAAACATAACTATAAGATATTTTACTTATATATATTAAGAAAAATGGTAAAATGTGGAATTTATGGATGATAAAATACTTTTCAATAACTCAGTTTAATATGCGAAGAAAACTAGTATAGGCCATTCATATTGTACGTTGACTGTACTGAAGAGTGTTAACAGTGTAGTCCTTTATGTTTTAAAAAACTGCTCTGTTTGTTTGAGCAGCCTCTTTAACTTAACCACTGACATGAGTTAAGGGCAGGACAATAGCTATTTGGATGAAAATATATTACTAACATGTAGTAACACTTTACTTTTAAGATTTGTATAGCATATATTTAGACCACAATAATATAACTGACTTCAGTGTGTGTGCGTGTGTGTGTTTGTGTGTAGGTGTGTGTGCGTGCGTGCGTGCGCAAATGAGTGCGCGAGTGAGTGAGCGAGTGAAAGTAAATAACCCACTTTTTCCACCAGAGATGCTATAAGTCTGTCTTTCTGTTTCATCTGAGAGGAGAGAGAGAGTTCAGAGTTCTGCTTCACAGACAGAGCCTTCAGAAGTCTGGCGTTCTCACTCTGAAGCTGTGGGAAAGGATATAACATAGAGTGTTGACATGAATCAGACATGTTGCACAAACAGTTGAACACCAGAAAATCTTGCCTCTTCTTTATCCTCGTGGTACTTATTCTGAACTTCCTGTAATTTCTTACTCCATTCACTTTCCTAAAAAAAAAATGTGAATAGCTAGAAATAAATCCTACCTCACTATAAAAGAACAGAATACTGTTTACAGAACACACAAAAAAAGAGCAATTATAAGAAACAAGAGAATTAACTTAAACCAAATCTGTGTGTCAGTGTTTGTAGCTTGTGAATGACTCTGCATTGTAGGTAAAGTGTCATTGTCAGGTTTTGAGATTAAATTATGCAGTCAACACTGTATTAACCATGAATTTATCTATGCAAGGAGCGGTAAAAAAGTAAGAACTCTCACCTTCTGGGTCATTCTCTCCTTCAGCTTTCGTTCTCTGTTTTCTCTCATTTCTTTATCGTGGTCCCATTGTTCTTGTAAACTATCTTTCGTAAATGTACCAAACTCTCTGTTTTGCCTTTCTAGCAGTTTCTAGAGACAGGTGAATGACAAATAAGTAAGACTGATAGAATATTTAACCTAGTCAGTTACATGGTGATCAGTCTCAAGGCCATTGCACATTGAGTCCGAAAGCATTATCAGAGGCATTTTGACAATTCAGACACCATACAAAAGAGCGCCAAATACAAAACAACGCATTCTAAAATTTCGGACTGTATATGCAAAGACCTTGAGCCTCAGACGTCAACCCCACAGACCATTGGCTGAAAGTCTGAGGCACAAGGCACACTTTTCTGGAAATACTTCAGCACGTTCAAAGGCCCTGTCCCAAATGGCATACTCCGTTCTTGTGGACCTCCTCCGAGTCCACACATGGTGACGTCAGGAAGTGCAGACATATGGGGCACTAGACACGAGTCAACAAGGGTACATGGGAATGAATTTTTTGGGAGAGACTTGAGGTCATCACACCAGAAAGAGGAAGCAGTGCTTTCTAATGGCTCTCGCGATACTTCGATGTCATAAACCGCATGAAGTCGACCACACTTCTGTCCCATTCTTGTATTTTTGCAGGCGGCAATTCACGTTTGAGGTGCATATCCGCCACCTACTGTACTGGAATGTAGGCCAGATATAAGCCATGTGATGTTATGACAAACGCAACAAGTTAAGTAATGAGAGACAGGTTGCATTAACACCTTATTGCAATAGTAACGCTATAACCTTACCTATGTAAATAGGTAAATACTAATAAAGCACTACATCCCTAATCCTACCCAATACCTAAACCTAACAACTACCTTACTAACTATTAATTAGCACCAACTTAAGAGTTTATTAGAAAAAAAGTCGTAGTAAATTGCTTGTTAATAGCGACAATTGCCCCCTATACTGAAGTATGACCAAAAATTCCCAAGAATACAGCATCTTCGTGATTTGCTATGTGTTTTCTCAGATAACTTTCAGAAAAAAACAGGTCCGTTCACACTTCTCATTGTGAAGAATGATAATACCAAGGGAATTTTCTTTTTGTAACAGAAAATGGTTATTGACTGAAAACTGCTGGTAATTATTCTTTTGTCTTTATTCTGCCTATTGGTTGATGTCTTTTACTTAGACACACCCATGTTTCTCTAATATGCATTCTATTGTAATATTAAAAACAATCTGAGAAAATCTCTAATCCTCTCAAATTAACTAAAAGCTGCAAAACTTTAACGACTCTGTCTGTGTTTCCCTGTTTATTGTGGACTGTGTTGTAGTCTGTTGTAGTTTATTTTGTTTATTGATTCCCTGTTGATTTGCTCCCAGGTGTATCTTGTTACCCTGTTTGGTTCTGTCTTTATAAGCCCTTGTGTTTCACATGTCAATTGTCAGTAGTGGTTGAGAGATGAAGCCCCATGAAGCTTTAGAAATAACGGTGAAGAACACGTGCTTCACTGAAAGCTTCCAGGTTTTCTCGGCACACGGTCCGAAGCCTAAGCACAAAACGTAACATCACTAGTAGTCAGTCTTTGTTTCTGTGCTTTGGGTTTAGTCATGCTGTTCTGCCCCAACTAGAGTGACTGTTGATGTGCTCGGGCCTGACTAGCTTGGTAGACAGCTAACAGGTTCCTCCAAGAAAGACTTCGATACCAGACTTCGTTGGAGTATGATTTACTTGAAGAAAGCACTGTAAAACTAAACATATAAATAAAGAAAATGTTAGTTAACTTGCATTTGGATCATTATTTAATTGTTACAATCGGATTCTAGCATATGAGATATATAGTATAACGTATCACTACATGCAACACACTAAACATGTTCACTTCCTTTAAGATGGATCTACAAACCAGCTCTTCTTTATTATCTTATTGGAAACACAATTTACATACATCTTTCTTAAAACAGCATTTTACCCACTTAAAGGTGAAGTGGTGCTGTTCATTGTTTTATACTTTTATATGAGGTCTACGTATGACGTTTCCATGGTTTTCAGATCCAAAAACATCAAAATCAATTAGTAATGGTATTTTCTACCCAGGTTTTGAGGCCAGCTCTGCAAACCCTCGGTTCTAATGGGCCACCGCTTTGATTGTATAGCAGTTTGTGTAGTTGGCGGCTTAAGTAAAGTTAGGTTACACATGAGCACCATTCAAAGTTTTCGCACGGCATCAGTATTATCTGGAGACCTCCTGTGACTTATAAATGACCTCCCCACATCAGTATTTCATGTGACGCACATGCACTGCATGATTTTACTCAAATTTACTGGCTTATTTCCCGGATGTGATGGCAAGGCTTTGCGTATAGTTTGTAAAGCCTATACTTGTATTGCATTTATTGATATATGTCCGCATTTGAGATCAGTGATCTCGAACCCAACAAAAGATCACTGCGATCGCGGTTCACAAATGTTAAGAGTTTCCATGATAAACAAACAAACGGGAGACTCCAAATAACTTATGGATATCACCCAGCACCCCAAATAATACCAAAACACTTCAAAACAGCCTCCATTTTTCGCAAACGGTGTATTTAACCTTGAAAAATAATGTATGAGCCCAACAAATCACAGAGATGGCGATTTGCACGGAATTAAGATCACAGACAACCTCTGCAATTAATACAAACGACTAGAGGTCCGAATAGTGCTCAGGGCACTGTAGAGATATTAAAAGCAGGGAAGGAAGGAGACGGGAACCGGACGACATTTAAACATTTAATAAAGTAATAACAACCGGCGGCCCCTCACGGCCGACCGCTGGCGAACAAAACAATAAATACAAATACAAACATGTCCGGGCCCGGTCCTCTCTCTTCGACGGTCCGGTCGCTCTTCGCTTATATGTTCCCGATCTCCTACGTGACCAGTGCGCGCACAACTGGCGCTCAACTTACAATTTTTTTTATGTGTTGCTGACGCAGAAAAGCTTATTCCTGCATTTGTGACCTCAAGACTTGACTATTGTAACGCTCTACTTAGTGGTTGTCCTGTATCATCAATAAACAAACTACAGTTAGTTCAGAATTCAGCTGACAGAGTTCTTACCAGGTCAAGAGAATAGGATCACATAACCCCAGTTTTATCATCTCTTCACTGGCTACCCATTAAGTATCGTTTTGATTTTAAAATTCTTTAATTACTTACAAAGCTTTAAATAGTTTAGCCCCTACTTACTTAAATGAGCTTTTATCACATTACAACCCATCATGCTCTCTACGATCTCAAAACTCAGGACTTTTGATGATACCTAGGATAACTAAATCCACTAAAGGGGGTCGAGCTTTCTCATACGTAGCCCCTAAACTCTGGAATAGCCTTCCTAATACTATTCGAGGGTCAGACACACTCTCCCAATTTAAATCTAGATTAAATACACATCTTTTCAGCCAAGCTTTCACTTAAGGCATAGTTAATGAATAGCAGCTATGCTAATTATTCTCCTTCTGCCAATCCCGAGGTAGGAAGAAATTCCGCCAGGTCCAGATGATCGACATATGCCCATCCCCACCTAGAGATTACGCCAGCTACAGATGCAGACTGACTGACCATCCCAGCTCCATCTAAGATAATTCCACCACCACCCAAGAGAAGTACCTAACCATCGGACCATCCCAGCTCAGACCACTTCACCCCAACCAAGAGCAAAGACGGACTACTTGTCACATAAATGCTGAAGTTACAATACTTGGTATTTAATGCTAAACTTACATCACATGTCAGCAGTTTGAAGTTATAGCTACATTCAGTGGCCCTGATTGGAGGTTGTTGGGTGGGTGTTTGTGGGGAGTGGTGGGGGCTCGTTGGTTGTGGGGATTCATCTGCTGGGACTGTGTGGGTCCGGTTTGGCCTTATTTTGTGGTCGATGTCGGACAACAGAGGAATAAAGTAACAACATGCCATTACTATTTTCCCTGGTTGTTCCTCTGTTTACTGGTTTCGATCGCGGAGTGGGACCGGGTTGAACCTGCACGGTTTTCGGTGAGTGGGACTTTCTGGGTTGCAGATGGTGGCCTCTCCCTCTTCCTCGTGGATATTTGCTCGGTGGCTTTTGGTCGGGGTCACTGAGTGCAGCTATGACACGTCAGAGGGGATCTGGCCCTCCTGGCTGAGCCTGGTTTCTCCCGAGGTTTTTTTCTCTGTTAATTAATCATTGGAGTTTGGGTTCTTCGCCACTTCAGGGCAGTGTTGGCTTGCTCACCGGGAGACTGCATTTATTTATTAATTATATATTATTTATTAGAATGATCTTGCTTGTTCTATAAACACCACGCACTGTGCTGTGTTTTACCTTTTCTGTTTTTCCTGTTTGCCACAGTAAAGCTGCTTTGGAACAATGCACATTGTGAAAAGCGCTATATACAGTTGAAAGAAAAAGTATGTGAACTCTTTGGGCTTACTTGGATTTCTTCATAAATTGGTCATAAAATGTGTTCTGATCTTCATCTAAGTCACAACAATAGAGAAACACAGTCTGCTTAAACTAATACCGCACAAACATTATACGTTTTCATGTTTTTATTGAACACAACATGTAAACATTCATAGTGCAGGTTGGAAAAAGTATGTGAACCTTTGGGTTTAATAACAGGTTGACCCTCCTTTGGCAGCAATAACCTCAACCAAACGTTTCCTATAGTTGCAGATCAGACCTGCACAACGGTCAGGAGAAATTTTGGACCATTCCTCTTTACAAAAGTGTTTCAAAAGTGGTGTGAATCGCTCTCTTGAGGTCATGCCACAGCATTTCAATCGGGTTGAGGTCAGGACTCTGACTGGGCCACTCCAGAAGGCGTATTTTCTTCTGTAGAAGCCATTCTGTTGTTGATTTACTTCTATGCTTTGGGTTGTTGTCCTGTTGCATCGTCCATCCTCTGTTAAGCTTCAGTTGGCGGACAGATGGTCTTAAGTTTTCCTGCAAAATGTCTTGATAAACTTTGGAATTCATTATTCCATCGTTGACAGTTATCCGTCCAGGGCCTGAGGCAGCAAAGCAGCCCCCAACCATGATGCCCCCTCCACCATATTTCACAGTTGGGATGAGGTTTTCATGTTTGTGTGCTGTGCCTTTTGTTCTCCACACATAGCGTTGTGTGCTCTTTCCAAACAACTCTATGAAAAAATCAACTTTGGTTTCATCTGTCCACAGAATGTTTTGCCAGTAGTGCTGTGGAACAGCAGTGGCTTCCTCCGTGGTGTCCTCCCATGAAGTCCATTCTTGTTTAATGTTTTCCTTATTGTAGATTTGTGCAAGAGATTTTTGTAAGTGTTTAGCTGACACTCTAGGATTCTTCTTCACCTCATTGAGCATTCTGCGCTGTGCTCTAGCAGTCATCTTTACAGGACGACCACGCCTAGGGAGTGTAGCAACAGTGCTGAACTTTCTCCATTTGTAGACAATCTATCTTACCGTGGACACATGGACATCAAGGCTTTTAGATATACTTTTGTAGCCCTTTCCAGCTTTATGCAAGTCAACAATTCTTGATCGTAGGTCTTCTGAGAGCTCTTTTGTGCGAGGCATGGTTCACATCAGACAACGCTTCTTCAGAACAGCAAACTCAAAACTGGTGTGTGTTTTTTATTGGATAGGCCAGCTTTAATCAACACATCCAATCTCATCACATTGATTGGACCCCAGGTTGGCTGACTCCTGGCTCCAATTAGCTCTTGGAGAAGTCATTAGCCTAGGGTTTCACATACTTTTTCCACCCTGCACTATGAATGTTTACATGTTGCGTTCAATAAAAACATGAGAACGTATAATGTTTATAATGTTTCTCTATTGTTGTGACTTAGATGAAGATCAGAACACATTTTATGACCAATTTATGAAGAAATCCAAGTAAGCCCAAAAGGTTCACATACTTTTTCTTTCAACTGTATATACAGTTGTGTTCAAAATTATTCAACTCCCACTGAAATTGATTGTTTTGGTCGGTTTGACATTGATTATGATCATTCAGTCATCCTGCTTACAATTAAATCAAAGAGGCACGTGTAGGTCAGACAAATATAACATAACATTTATAATGAAATAACCACAAATGTCTTTTCTGAGCTCACATCATTATCAGTTTTATTCAACCCCCAAGTGACATTCAATCTTAGTACTTAGTACAACATCCTTTTACAGTTATAACAGCTTTTAAACGTGAAGCATAGCTTGACACAAGTGTCTTGCAGCGATCTACGGGTATCTTCACCCATTCATCATGGGCAAAAGCATCCAGTTCAGTCACATTCTTAGGCATGCGCACTGCAACTGCTTTCTTTAAGTCCCACCAGAGGTTCTCAATCGGATTTAAGTCTGGTGACTGCGATGGCCACTTCAAAATGTTCCAGCCTTTAATCTGCAACCATGCTCTAGTGGACTTGGAGGTATGCTTGGGATCATTGTCCTGTTGAAAGGTCCAACGTCTTCCAAGCCTCAGGTTTGTGACGGACTGCATCACATTGTCATCCAATATCTCCTGGTACTGAAGAGAATTCATGGTACCTTGCATGCCGAAGCTTCCCAGTACCTGCAGAAGCAAAACAGCCCCAAAGCATGATTGACCCCCCGCCATGCTTCACAGTAGGCAAGGTGTTCTTTTCTTCATAGGCCTTGTTCTTCCTCCTCCAAACATAGCGTTGATCCATGGGCCCAAACAGTTCTAATTTTGTTTCATCAGTCCACAGAACACTATCCCATGACTTTTGGCATACTGCAGTCGACTCTTCTTATTCTTTGGGGACAGCAAGGGGGTGCGCCTGGGAGTTCTGGCATGGAGGCCTTCATTACGCAGGGTGCGCCGTATTGTCTGAGCAGAAACTTCAGTACCCACATCTGACAAATCTTTTCTCAGTTCCTCAGCAGTCACATGGGGACTTTTCTCCACTCTACGCTTCAGGTAGCGCACAGCAGTCGAAGTCAGCATCTTCTTTCTGCCACGGCCAGGTAGCGTTTCAACAGTGCCCTTTGCCTTGAATTTGCGAATGATGCTTCCTATGGTGTCTCTTGGTATGTTTAACATCTTTGCAATCTTCTTATTGCCATTGCCCTTCCTGTGAAGAGTAATCACCTGTTCTCTTGTCTTCCTGGACCATTCTCTTGACCTCACCATGTTTGTAACCACACCAGTAAATGTCTAGAAGGAGCTGAGTATCACAGTCATTTTAAAGCTGCCTAATTGGTGCTTATTAGGCTTTATTGCTGCTCCCTGATATCCACAGTTGTTTTCAATACCTGATTGAAAACACTTCATTGAACCTCTGTTCTTTAGAGTGGTAGTCTTTAAGGGGTTGAATAATTATGTCAATGAACAATTCACAAAAGAAACATTTACTACTGTATTACAAAACTAATTGATGTCATTTTAGTTGCATATGGTTCTTTAAGAAGTCCTTGTAGGATTTCATTCTGAATACAATTACAAATGTACACTAAATTCCCTAAAACCATTTACAGCATTGGGGGTTGAACAATTTTGAACACAACTGTATATATATATATATATATATATATATATATGCATGAAATGAAATTACCTTGATCGAGACTGATAGAGCTTGCTACGCGTAGATGATGATTTTGGTGTCAGGTCTTATGTAGAATTCAATTGTTGAGGAACACCATCTGCCCATCACGTGATAGCTGCCGTCGAACCCTGTAGACGAATACTGTAGCCAATAGAGGACTGCTCAAATTATTCCATGAAGATATACCTATGACGAGCCACTACTTAGACCACGGCCTAGAGAAGCCGTAGCAGTGATAAAGGCCTTGATAGATCATAGAGTGATGAAAGCCTCGATAGGCCGCAATGTGGGGATGAAAGCCTAGATTGGCCACACATGGAGATGAAAGCTTTGATAGGCCGCACCATTAGACTAAGCCTTTGATAGGCCATGACATGAAGATTGAGCCTCGATACCTGCAAGTGAACGACTGCACAGACTAGTAGAAATGTGATTGTAGAATAATGAATGAGAAAACGAGACACCCCCACCACCAGTAGATGCATGGAAATACTTGATAATCATACAACCCGCCAAATCATTAGTTAAGCTACATATTACCATGTTACTTGTGAAAGAGCGCTTCATTGTGTGTATAAAATTGTTGGAGTGAACCGTAGGGGGAAACATTTGCTAATGAGGACTGTTGAATACCCCGTGGATTTTGAACCGCGATAGGCCACTGCATGGGACATAGTCTGCAACGAAGGTGTGAAGGCCTCGATACCTATGACATAGTACAAAAGCCACTGTAGGCCACAATATGAACGAAGGCCTTGATAGGCCTGAGCAAATAGACGAAAGCTTCAATAGGCCGCAACAATAAATGAAAACCATGATAGGCCACAACAAGGAGTTGAAGCCGCCATGCCCACATACGAAACTACAGTGCTGAGTGATAGAACGTGATTGAGAGTAATTATTGAGAAGAAAGACCATGCCACCAGTATATGCATGAAAAATACCTTGAACGTGACTTGAGTTTGCTGAGCCTTCGCGTTTACTTAACTTAAGTGCATTTGACATATGTATGAAATTATTCCATCGGGAATTACGGCGAGAGTCTAATTAAATCCGCAGCTGGAGTCCAGTCATGAAGTACTTAGCGCATTTATACACTTTGAACCTACACCCTAAAATGTTTAAAAACATAATTATGCTTGTATGGAATTGTAACCAGCAGCCTTAAATGTATAGATACCCTTTCGATGGTTCATAATCCACTCTTGAAATTCTTCTTCGCTAAAATCTTTAGGACAAAACAGTATGAGACCATGTTGACTTCTATGAAAGGCAGTGATTAGAAAGCAAATGTCAGTACAGATTCTAAACATCCCCATATACACGAGTACCAGATGCTGCCATCAGGAAGAGACTGAGAATGATGTGTAAACGAATTGACTTCGAATAGAAAGTTTTGTTTTTGCCTCAATAAAATGTTGAGGTGATAAGGATGACGGGGTGTGCGATCTGACGATCTTAAATCGCAACTATCTTGAAGCTGTCCTAAATCCATTCTAACCAGGATCGCAGGGATCATGATCTTGTCTATCATCTAAACGAGGTGTGTCCGCATCGTTCGGCGCCGCACAGATTTGTGCGTATGACATTGGAGAACCGTGATGCCGGAGAGCTCTTGTATGCTTTAAAATCACTCTTACTGTGCTGCGAGGTCTTACGGGTGCGATACAGTTGCAAGAGCACTAGACGGTGCGGTTTGTTTGTGTGCTTGTTTATGCATGACGTAAAGCGATGGCACACTGCCCATTCACTTAGTTTTAGTCTATTTGCGATTGAAACTCGTTCCCGGCAACATTGAGTTCACATAGTTCACACTGTAGCTCAGTGGTAAGAGCTTTGCGTTAACAACGCAAGGTTGTGGGTTCGATCCCAGGGGATTGCAAATACCTATGTAAAATGTATAGGATAAAAGCAATGTAAGTCGCTTTGGATAAAAGCGTCTGCCAAATGCCTAAATGTAATGAAATGTAAATGTAACATAGCCTAAGAACAACGTGACTGCCAAGATGTGGACTCGGAATCCTGCCATAGTAGTCCACTGATTACTCCGCACTGGTTAACTGCCAATCAGAGCACGCCTCGCTTTTAACAGCCATGAGCTTTGAACTATCCGAATTTACAGCACTGACCAGGCCAACGTTTTTAACGTAAGTGAGGCCTGACAGAGACTAAATTGAAGTAAACAATCCCCGTATCTTGCTACAAATCTGCCGTCATAATTAAACTCTGCAGTTAAATGGCAGGGAAGTATGACCGATTTCCTCCAATCGAACAACATGACATGAATGTTGATACTGATAATGAATGATATTTCGGAAAAGAGTTTGTAAATTGGGATCAGTTGTCACGATCGTCAGGCTGACCATTGCTGAACATCCGCCAGAAAGGGAAAACAATAAAAGCAAGGGACAGTTATGGAAAGTTTTTACATCCCCTGCGCTGCTCGGCTTTTCCGATGTAAACATGCGCTATAGCCTACTAAAGACCATTTGTGATCGGGTCTTATGAACGTTTAAATCAAGTCGAAATTGGTGGTAACTTTAAGGAACAAGCGCTGCATAAGAAGTTGTTCAGATTAAAGTACTTTGAAACCTTTAACATGGACGCATCTTGGAGTTTAAATGCTAAATGCAGCGTTTGAGACTTTCCAGCACGGCTTTTGAATGAAACGCCTGCCATCACTATATGAGAGTTGAGTGACGGAATGTATTAAACAACCCAGACGTTCTGGAAAAACAAGTCCTAAATAAGCTGAAAAGGTCACAGTCGAGTAATCCTAGCATGATAAGCAAATAGCCGTGTAGTCATGATCATCCTCTGTAACATCCTTGATCACGACTGGTCGGAGCGTGTGAATATCGGCTGCTTCAACTGCGAACGAAAGCAAAGGGTAAGCGGCGATCTTATATCGAGTGTTAGTGATGATTGGTTATTGGTCTATACGTAGTAAGTGACATGAGATTGAGTCTTCCCGGCAGAACTTGTGCTGAAGCTTACATTTCCCTTAGTTTAATGTTATCACGGCTTGAGATTCTTTGGAATTGTTCAACCTTTTTGAGTAAGGTATTTTCTTTTACTTCTGCTGAAGTCTTTCCCATACCATTCTAAGACCAGCTCTGGGTTTATAATTTTGGAATGCTCTGAAGCCTGCTCTGAGGACGATGGTCCAAGCCATTTACAAAGCAAGTCAAGTTCCTCTGTGGGTGAGAGATTAAAATCTTCAGTGGCACCAAGAAAGGATGCCTTACAGGCCCGGTAATTCTCTGCATGATCATCAAATTTTAATAGGCCTGAGCTTACCATTTCTCTTCACAGTATATAACTTGTTAGGTCCATCTGAGTTGGTGGGTTTGCTTGCCACCGACTGGACTGGAAATCATTATGCTGCAATCTTGCACCTTGTGGCTGATCACTGTGGTGGTAGGGATTTCTTGGAGAGCTTAAAATAAAATGATTGCTAACATAATTCTAGTTAGTGCTTTTCCTTACAGGATGTTGAGCAGGTAACTCGTTGAACTCATAGTCACGGATTTCACTTGAAGTGAAATTGAAAAGTGAAAGTGACCAATTTGTCAGTTATGGTGACCCATATCCGAGATATACCTCTGCTTTTAACCCATCCAGAGAGTAGTGAACACACGCACAGCAAGTGGTGAACACACATACATCCAGAGCAGTGGGCAGCTATCGCTGCAGCGCCCGGGGAGCAAGTAGGGGTTAGGTGCCTTGCTCAAGGACACCTCAATCGTTACCCGCCTGACCTGAGGATCGAACCGGCAACCTTCTGGTCACGAGTCCAACCCTCTAACCATTAGGCCACGACTGCCCCAATTGACTGCACATTACTCCTTCTCATATAGCTTCTTGCTGTTTCACCACTGTCCTTTTTATGTTGGGGCAATGGTGGACATGAGAGATCAAGTCCCTTCATGTCTGGAAGTGGATTTGGGACTGAGTGTTGCATGCCAGTAGAGGTAAAACCTTCACTAGAAAACTGTGCTAGATTTTGTACAGACAACCTTATGGAACTTTTACTATCTGTCTCTCCAAGCTGTTCTATAGCAGCTGCCTCCAGCACTTCTGCTTCAGCAATAGCAGCTGCGGCTGCTTTTTCAAACTGCCGTGTGTGTAAGTTTGCTTTAAGCTCACCTTTTTTTCTAAGTGCTTCTTCAATTCAATTCAATTCAAGTTTTTGTATATAGCGCTTATCACAATGTGCATTGATCCAAAGCAGCTTTACATGAGCAAACACGAAAAACACAAAGGTAAAACACAGCACAGTGCATGGTGTTTATAGAACAAGCAAAATCATTCTAATAAATAATATCTAATTAACAAATAAATAAATGCAGTCTCCCGGTGAGAAAGCCAACACTGCCCTGCTGTGTTCTTCCAGAATGTAGGTTTCCTCTCTAATCATCTCTGCTTCCTTTTGCGCGAATACCAAGTGCGCCCGTGTTGCCTCTGCCTTTGTGCGTGCTCTGATAGCCATTCCACTGGCTGATGAAAACTGACT
This sequence comes from Triplophysa dalaica, assembly GCF_015846415.1. Classification (NCBI taxonomy): domain Eukaryota; kingdom Metazoa; phylum Chordata; class Actinopteri; order Cypriniformes; family Nemacheilidae; genus Triplophysa; species Triplophysa dalaica. Next base: position 12,420,131 of record NC_079547.1, read on the forward strand.
GAAACATGAAGCCCTGGAGCAACATTATCTTTTTTCTAGCTGTTCACCCATGTCTTCCTCATTGCCAGGTTGAGTAATTGTCATACTTGTCTGTATTTGCACTAATAAGCTGGACTTTGCTGGTGACTTGGGTTTGTATTTCCCATATAGTTCTGAAGGCCCGGCAGAAGCAATGTCTTTTTACTGTTCTGCCCTTTTCTAGAATGACTGTTGAAGTGCTCGAGCCTGACTAGCTTGGCACACAGGTAACAGATTCCTTCAAGTAAATCACACTCAAACGAAGTCATGGCCATGGCCGGTCATGGGCAGGCATACATCAATGTGACGGGATCCCCAAAAGCGTGTTTTGTGTCACAGTTGTGGTTTAAAGGAGATTACAAAAAGAAGAATAGATGGATTTGTATAATTACAGGGTGTTTATTAAGCAATTAGGTCAACCAATTACTCTTTGACAGGCAATTGACCAAATGGATCGAGAAAATAAACTTCCCAGAGCACAGAACACAACATGAAAATGAAAAACAAGTAAATTGACAAGTAAAAATGTCAATGTTCAAGTGGATGAATATCGATTATCATTTCATCTCTGTTAATCTTTGTTATATAACGTTGCCTTAGAGGTTATACATAATAAATAATGTTAATAATTCTTTTTGTTGAAGGAAAGGGAATAATCTAAATGTATAACTTAAAAGATAAAATTAAGTTTATTTCATCATCAGCACAGGTCTAATGGGCTGCAAACTCGATTGTTAGCCTACGTTTATGTGGGATATTTTAAGAAGTTTTATTGTTTAAAACTGGACAAGCTTTTTGGTTAAAGCTTTTAAATGTCAAAATTCTAGACTACGAGAATACAATATATTAGAGTTGAGCCGGATACTCGGCTGAAACGAGTATCAGGTATGGATAAAGCACTTTTGCCAAGTCGAGTATCATACGACTATTACGAGTCAATATCTGTGCTCGGATTGAATAAAAATTCTCATTGGGTAGCTCTTTGTGTCTGCGTTCTGTGATAGGCTAGTCACAGCGCCCCTCCCCTACACACATACAGATGTATTGTGTTGCTGAGTGTGTCCGCAGCTCTCTCTCTCTCTCTCTGTCCCCCCCTCAGTCACTCAGGTTTGCACGTCTTTTCCGTTAACGTTTAGGTCTCTTCAGCTTCAGGTTTGTTTTTTACTTCGGTTTGTAGTACTTACTTATTACCCAGTAGAGTTTTGATAAACGTGGGGTTTGTTCAGACGTGGTGCATGGTAGAATGCGACTCGTGTTGCGTCTCAGATGGTTAACAGATACAGAAACAGATAATGCTGTACTCGCTCATCCCTACAATATATAGCCTTATTTGGGGTTTTGTTTAGTCATTATTAAGCAAAAGATCACATAAAAAATTGTTTAGCCTGTTATCCGATTAAAAAAAAAATTTGTCAGATAATACGATTAATAAAATAATTGTTAGATTCAACCCTAATTTATTATGTATGTCTGAACATAAACTTTATGAACTTTTACTACTTTTACTACTCCTTTGATTCATTAGATTTCAGATTGTTATTTATCTTTTCAGAATTGTGTATATGTTACAGTGTGAAGCAGTTGGAATAATAGTTTCAGTAAAAGGAAACCTAATTGCTTCTGTGATACATGCAAATCTAAGTGTCACCTTTACATGATGTAAAATATAACTTGAATGAGTCCAAAGGTAATATACAACTTGTCTGCAGATTTTTTATTTGTTGTGTGTTTTCTATATTGGGGTGGCCAATGGGGGCTGTCTCCATCTAAACATGATAGTATGAGAGCTTGCGTATACTCACAGCCTCTATGGAGGAGCTCTTGATTGCCATGTCTTTTGACTCCTGTATAAAAAGCTGCCTGAGCTCCCCAATTTCCTGCTGAAATTGTCTTCTCTCCTCCTCTTTCCATCTTTCCAGTGCATCCTTCTCTAACTGTTGTCTTCTGTGCTGGTCCTCTTGCTCCTGATTAATAAAATGTAAAGATGTACAGTATATGTTGAGATAAAAAGTACATAATAAATTAAATGGATTACAGTAATTGAACGAAATTCATTACTCAATAACTAATGTATAATCAACAAAATATAACTTGAACTTAAAAGTATGGATATTGTCTTAAACGAAACAAAAAAGCACATTATCATTAAGAATTATATTAAGTAGCAAAAACACTGTTAAGAGATTTTAATTGTTAATCATAGATAATCACATATCAATGTCATCACTGTTTGGTAGCTTTCTTTTCAAAAAGAGTATTCTTGTTTCTTTATCACGTGTCTCTTTTTTTTTTTATATCTGTGACCACTTTAAACCATCTTTTGTGTTGTTTATTTTTGACAGTTTTTTTATTTATTTAGTACACCAATAAAATTGATCTTTAAATCCTGTTCCAAATGTTGTTGATGTTGTTAATGTTTTCAAATGTTGTTGGCTTCTACTGGATTGTATTAGTCTGCTGAGAGCTCACTATCTGGCACAGTTAGACGTGAAGTTGCCAAAGACAAGGTAATTTTGCAGCATTGTGGCTGTTGTGTTCATGCTCACAATTGTCTTTTATTGAAAAAAATTAAAAAAATCTAATGTTTCATTGAAGTTAAATATTTGAAAGGAGGGTAATTAAGTTTTGGATATAACGTTTCTATTTTCAAATATATAGTGGCCACCATTATTAGGTTGTTAATAAATAATTAGGTTGCACAATGTTTGTGTGCCTGCTTCTTTAGTTCACCCCACTCATTTTCTATAATGTTTAGATAAGGGAACTGGGCAACACATTCATCATTATTTGTTGTGCAAGGTAATCCGTTGCTTTCCAGAGAAACCATCGGAGTCAACACACAGATGCGATGGGCACGCAAATTTTACTGTCATAGTGAAATTGTATATTGGGGTATCATTTTGCAATGAAGACATGTTGTGGATTGATTTTCAGTTCAACGGTCAGAACAGTGGCGTTGCTAGGCCCTTTTTAGGGGAGCTAAAGCCCCCCTAAAGTTCTAGCTCAGCCCCCCTAAAATATTGTGTGTAATGTAATCTGTACAAGAATTCGAGATCGCTTTATAGCCCCCTTTAAAACTCTTATTATGAAAACGGCGTTAGGCTGCGTTATTTAGCGCATTCTTCAGTTCACACAGTAGCACATTGGAGTTAACGTCATTAGCAGAGTAACTTTACAAGGTGTGTTCATTAACATGACATCTGCATTTTTGCCATTCTTTGTGATAAATGCATCTTAATATGATGTGGAAGCGATACAAGACCCTTTCCCATTCACTGTTTAAAAGTTTTATGTGCGTTCACCCCTCGTTAACTATTTGTTAACGTTACCTCTAGAAAAATGAAAGCACTAAACACCAATGACAGCATACTTCCACGATCAAGATGATATTGTAGCGCACAGAAAGTGTCATTAATGATGATGTGCTATAGTTATAGAGAGTCGACGGTAGTTTTGGCAGCTCCGGAAAGAGGACGGGCAGATAAGAGTTACTGTAGTTCAGCCCGGTGCGGCAGTGTCATTTATTGTTCTGAGTTCACAGAAAATAAAAGTGTGCAGAAGCTCTATGTCGTTTTCAGACGCTTCAGTATTTTTATGATTAATTGAAAACATATTGTGGAGGTAATAGATGACCACGCAGTCATTCAGAGAGTGACAGCGCTAGTGCTAATCAGAATGAATGGCAGAGAAACATATTAAGTTATTCTTACTAAATAATGATTCAGCAGTTGATTGTGACATTTATTTCATGGACTGTGGCTGTTGTTGTCACTTTGAAATATAAATGTTGCAGATTGACCGATTAATGTGATATTCATTTGAATAACAATAACTTGTAATAATTGGTTAATGTCATGGTGTATTGAACAGAAGCTGCTCTTTGTAAATAATTTTGATCTGTTCTGGGAGCGACCAAGGCTTTTCCGCCCCGACGGCCTGCACCCCAGCAGCTTTGGAGCGGAAATTCTGTCCGACAACATCTCAAAGACGCTACACACCATTTGACTAGTAAGTACAAATTTTAACCATAGTCTGTGTTGCTCTCACCCACTTGTTAAGAATGATACTGCTTCCAAATGCATAGAGACTGTGTCTGTCCCCCGAATAATACAACCAAATAATAATTTATTTAAAAGTCTGAGAAAAAACCTTATCATTATTAAACCAAAAGACAATATATTTAATGAGCAAAACCAACGCCTAAAGTTTGGGCTTCTTAATATTAGATCACTAAATCCAAAGGCAGTTATTGTAAATGATATAATCACAGACAACAGTTTTGATATACTTTGCCTTACTGAAACCTTGCTCAAGCCAAATGATTATTTCGGTCTAAATGAGTCTACTCCACCAAGCTACTGTTATATTCATGAGCCATGTCCGGTTGGTCGAGGTGGTGGTGTCGCAACAATCTTTAGAGACTTTATTACCGTAACTCGGAGAACAATGCATACATTTAAATCATTTGAAATGCTTGCGTTGAACATAACTGTTCCAAACAAGAGTAAAAAAACATTGGTCTCTCTTACATTTGTCATGGTGGACAAAGGGAGTCTCAAATGCGGGGCAAAAACAGTGTTTTATTAACAGGCAAATAGTTCCACCACTGTCCGGAAAAACACACACCACAGATGACCCCCTGCGGGCCACGGGGAAGAATCTGTAGAGTACTGGGTCCGGGGAGGAAACTCGACCCGGAACTCGCTCGGCGAGAGAATCTGAAGAGAACTGGGTCCGGGGAGGAGGCTCGACCCGGAGCTCGCCAGGCGAGAGAATCTGCAGTGCCTGGTAACAGGTGGAATCCAGGAGCAATGGTGGAGTCTGGTGAAGCAGGAGGTCGCAGTCCCGGACGCCAACGGGATCTGTAGTAAGTGCAGCGGGAGAGGTTACAAGGCAGGGCAGCAGAAAACGAAGAAGGGTAGATAGCTTGAAGAGCAAAGGCTAGGAACAGAGTAGGTTAAGGCTAAGGCTAAGGCTTTGAGACAATGGCTAAAGCTAAGGCTAAGGCAAAGGCTAAGGCTAAGACGTCTAGAACACGCTAGACCGTAGGCAGTCTGAGCTGGCAAAAACACGCAACGGTCAGACAAGGAACGAGGGAAAACAGAGGGGTTATAAAGGTAATTCTAAAGGGGGGTAATAGAAGGCAGGTGAACGTGATAGTTACCAACAAGACACCGGTGAGGGGAAAGCCCTGACGGGGAAAACACGAGGGCGTGGAAAATGACGTAGACACCGAGCGCGTGCTAGCCGCTAAACACGGATCGCACGCGCTCGACAAAACAAACATATACCTCCCAAGCCAGACAACACAAAGACACGAACGGGATCATGACAGTACCCCCCCCACCAGGGATTGGGGGTGGGCCGAGAACTGGCGGGGTTGAGAGGAGATGTGACCACTGGTTTAACCCTGGATACGTGGAACTCGGGATGAATTCGACCAAGAGAAGGGGAAAGCTTGAGCCGTACGGCCACCGGATTAACCACCTTGGCGATACGGAATGGACCAATGAACCTGGGAGCCAGCTTGCGAGAGGGAACCCGGAGAGGTAGGTCCTTGGTGGAAAGCCATACCCGTTGACCGCACACATAGGTAGGAGGAGAGGATCGGTGACGGTCAGCTGCGGCCTTGGTCCTCAGGGAGGTTCGGGCCAAAACCTCTCTGGCTCTCGTCCAGGTGCGACGGCAACGTTGGACGAAAGCCAGAGCCGAGGGAACCGCCGCATCGAGTTCCTGGGTGGGAAACAAAGGGGGTGAGTAACCAAGAGAACATTCAAATGGCGACATACCTGAGGAGGAGACGGGGAGAGAGTTGTGGGCATACTCCACCCAAGAGAGCTGTTGGCTCCAGGAGCTAGGGTTGTTGGATGCCTTCCCCCCTCCAGAGGAAACACTGTGATCCTCACGGTGGTGGACCGATTCTCCAAGGCGGCCCATTTCATTCCTCTTCCCAAGCTCCCTTCCTCCCGGGAGATGTCTCAACTGATGGTGGACCACGTCTTCCGCATTCATTGTTTTCCGGTCGACATCGTGTCCGATAGGGGTCCTCAGTTCACGTCCCGTTTTTGGAAGGAATTCTGTAGACAAATCGGGGCTTCAGCGAGTTTGTCTTCAGGCTTTCACCCTCAGACCAATGGGCAGTGCGAGCGAGCCAACCAGGATCTCGGACGGAGATAGTGGTGAATGGTCCTCCCGCTAGCGTCCAGACCCAGATGGGTCGATGGAGAGGTGAGATGGGAATCCTCCATCTTCGTGCCATGGAGGCATCGAGAAAATTTCCCTCAGCCCCCGAGTCAATAAGAGCCAGGCCGGAGTGCGTGGCTTGTCCAAACGAAAGACGGAAATACATATGTGTGCGGGATGTAGGAGAGGATCTGGAGATGGCGCCCACCTGGACTCTCCGCTCTACGGATGGGCGTCGGCTTTTAACGGACATACCGCCACCGTGTGATCCGCTCTCCCGCAATAGAAGCACAGGTCATGAAGAACTCGCTCTTTCTTCTGACTCGGAGTGAGACGTGAACGACCGAGCTGCATAGGCTCTGCTGGGGGGTTGTGGGAAGAACTGGGAGAGGTAATGTCCCGGCTGGCATCTCGGTTGCTGTCCCGGTGTCGCCAAGAGGGAGGCGGAGAACGTCAGCGACGGCGTGCGTTGACACGACTCTCAATGCGCAGACAGACGTTAATAAGGTCCTCCAGGTCCCGGGGGGTTCCAACGCGGCTATCTCATCCGCGATGCTCGGACTAAGTCCATCCAGGAAGCGGGAGCAAAGAGCCCCTGTATTCCAATTGCAGGCGGCTGCTAACGTCTTGAAGCGAATCGAGTAGTCCATGATAGTGCCTCTGCCTTGCGTAACCCGAGAGAGCTGTGCGGCGGCCTCGTCACCCTGTGCTGACCTATCGAGTAGGCTGGCCATCTCCTCCCGGAAGCTACGAAACAAACGACAACAGGGATCCTGAGCTTCCCAGACTGCAACTTCCCACTCACGAGCTCGTCCAGTCAACAAGGTCAGGATGAACGCCACTCTAGTCTCCTCAGTAGAGTATCGGCGCGGTTGAAGAGCAAAAACTGAAGCACACTGCGAGAGGAACGCCCTACAGGCATTGGGATCCCCATCATAGAGGGGAGGGCTGTTGGTGTGAGGCTCCGGTTCGCCATGATTCTCGCAAGGGAGAGATCATGAATGTTCCCCAGAGAGGGTCGCTCCACTGAGATGCTCGTTGACCTGAAGCCGGAAAGTAGCTAATTGAGCACGAAGAACGTCTACCTCCTGCGCGAAGGCGGCGAGGCGGTTCGACTGTTGTCCAAGCATGATGCCCTGCTGCTGGAGGGCGGTCCCAAGCTGCTCCAGCCCCGCTGAGTCGTGTTGTTGGTCTGACCGTTCTGTCATGGTGGACAAAGGGAGACTCAAATGCGGGGCAAAAACAGTGTTTTATTAACAGGCAAATAGTTCCACCACTGTCCGGAAAAACACGCACCACAGATGACCCCCTGCGTAACACAATACATCAATAGACCTTCTCATCGATTTAACCATACTCTAGACTTGATTATATCTCACGGAGCCGATCTAACCAATATCGATGTTATACCTCAAAGCGACGACGTTTCCGATCACCATCTTATAACATGTACACTGCGCACTGCAGAAATCAGTTGTATATCTCGTTATCGACCGGGTAGAACAATCACCTCAACTACTAAAGATAGTTTCGTAAAGAACTTGCCAGATCTGACTCCTATATAATAACCTTTCCAACTAATATAGAATCGCTTGATGACATGACCAGCAACATGGGCACTATTTTCTCTAATACATTAGAAGCGGTCGCACCTCTGAAGTCAAAAAGGATTAATGAAAAGATCATAGTACCATGGTATAATAACACCACTCGCGCCCTAAAAAGAGAAACGCGTTAACTGGAGCGAAAATGGAAACAAACCCAATTAGAGATCTTTAAAATTGCATGGAAAGAGAGTGCAAGCTGTTACAAAAAGGCACTCAAAGCAGCAAAAGCCGAGCACTTCCGTAACCTCATAGAAACTAACAAAAACAATCCAAGGTTTTTATTTAGTACAATTGCTAAAATAACAAACAAACAGACTCCACCTGACCTGGGTATTCCGCCGCACCTTGGTATCAATGAATTCATGAAGTTTGTTACTGAGAAAATCGAAAAAATACGAGACAACATAGCTAAATCCAAACCTCCAAGTGTGTCGGAAGAATTAGTTTCAACCGTCACCCAAAAAGAAAAGCTACAGTCTTTTTCTCCTATAAATCAGGAAGATTTAATTAAAATTATTGCAACATCCAAACCGACAACATGCTTATTAGACCCCCTTCCGACTTCCTTATTAAAAGAGTTACTACCTGCTTTAGACCACATCATAGCACTGAAACTGCGCTCGTTAGAATTACAAATGACCTTCTTATTGCATCAGATAAAGGTAACATCTCACTCTTAGTCCTGCTTGACCTTAGTGCTGCTTTCGATACTGTAGACCATAAAATACTATTAGATCGTTTACACAATTATACCGGTTTTCAGGGACAGGCACTACAATGGTTCAGATCTTACTTAACAGACAGATATCAATATGTCCATTTAAATGGGAAATCGTCAAATCCTACGCAAGTAAATTATGGATTACCTCAGGGATCGGTTTTAGGACCCTTGCTTTTCTCCATATACATGCTGCCCCTCGGCAACATTATTAGAAAACATGGAATTAGCTTCCACTGTTATGCAGATGATACTCAGCTATATATCTCATCAAGACCAGATGATTTCTTTAATCTATCCAAACTGGCAGAGTGCATCGAAGACATAAAACATTGGATGACTAGTAATTTCCTCCTTTTAAACTCTAGCAAAACAGAAATATTACTTATAGCACCAAATTCACCTAAACAGAATATCTCAGATTACAACCTGTAAATTGAAAGCTGCACTGTTACTCCTACAAATACAGTTAAAGACCTAGGCGTTATATTAGACGGCAACCTGTCATTTAAAAATCACATCTCAAATATCACAAAAATAGCCTTCTTCCACCTTAGAAATGTTGCCAAATTACGAAATATTTTATGTGTTGCTGACGCAGAAAAGCTTATTCATGCATTTGTGACCTCACGACTTGACTATTGTAATGCTCTACTTAGTGGTTGTCCTGTATCATCGATAAACAAACTACAGTTAGTTCAGAATGCAGCTGCCAGAGTTCTTACTAGGTCAAGAAAATACGATCACATAACCCCAGTTTTATCATCGCTTCACTGGCTACCCATTAAGTATCGTATTCATTTTAAAATTCTTTTAATTACAAAGCCTTAAAAGGTTTAGCCCCTACTTACTTAACCAAGCTTTTATCCCGTTACAACCCATCACGCTCTCTAAGATCTCAAAACTTAGGACTTTTGATAACACCTAGAATAACTAAATCCACCAAAGGGGGTCGAGCTTTCTCATACGTAGCACCTAAACTCTGGAATAGCCTTCCTGATACTATTCGAGGGTCAGACACACTCTCCCAATTTAAATCTAGATTAAAGACACATCTTTTCAGCCAAGCCTTCACTTAATGCATAGTTAATGAACAGCAGCTACGCTAATCATTCTTGTTATTCTCTTTCTGCCTCTGCCTTTGGAAGCCCATCACGAGGTAGGAAGAAGTTCCACCATGTCCAGACGACCAACAGATACCCATCCCCAATTTGAGATTACGCCAGCTACAGCTGCAGACTGACTGACCATCCCAGCTCCATCTAAGGCAATTCCACCACCAGCCAAGAGAAATATGACCATCGGACCATCCCAGCTCAGACCAATACACCCCCAACCAAGAGCAAAGACGGACTATTTGTCTTATTAATGCTGAAGTTACAATATTTGGTATTAAATGCAAAAACTTAAATCACATGTCAGCAATTTGACTGCAGCTATGACACATCAGAGGTGATCTGGCCCTCCCGGCTTAGCCTGGTTCAATCATGGGAGTTTGGGTTCCTCGCCACAGCAGGGCAGTGTTGGCCTGCTCACCGGGAGACTGCATTTATTTATTTATTTAGAAATTAGATATCATTTATTAGAATGATCTTACTCGTTGTATAAATACCATGCACTGTGCTGTGTTTTACCATTTCTGTTTTTCCTGTTTGCCCCTGTAAAGCTGCTTTGAAACAATACACATTGTGAAAAGCGCTATATAAATAAACTTGAATTGAATTGAATTGATGCTCCTCTTCCCTGAACTTGCACAGAGTCTGTGCGATGAGGCTCACTGAGGTGGAAGGCGTACTTCCGCTTGTCCCGTAGCCAGCTCTGCACTAGAGCATCCATGCCGAGGGGGCTCTCGGACAGGGAATACCATAGCAGATAAAGGTTGGTGTCCAGGTAGGCAAATAGGTCTACCTTAGCCTGCCCGAACTGCACCCAAATGAGCTAGACTGCGCGGGGAGTCTCCACTCTCCCCCAGGCGTCGGCTGACAAGAGAGACCGTCGGCTGTCTGGTTCTGGTCGCCTAGGATGTCAGTGGCTCTAAGGGAGCGGATCACCTGGTGACTCCACGCCGTGAGCGTATGCCACCCTGATGATTGATGTACGCTACAGCACCTGGTCGACCGGACCAGCACGTGCTTGTCCTGCACGAGAGGTAGTAGCCTCTTTAGTGCAAGTTGCACAGCCAACAACTCTAAGCAATTGATATTCCTGCACAGGCGGGGGCCTGTCCACCGCCCAGACACTGTGGGCCTTTTGCACACTGCACCCCAACCCTGCAGGGAGGCGTCGGTCGTCACCACAACATGCCTTGTAACCTGCCCTAGTGGGACCCTTGTCCGTAAGAAGATCATTGAAGAGCGGGGGTTAGGGTGCATTGGCAGATAGGCGTAATGACCATACGCTGTGTTTTCTCGGTTGACATGTAGTCCAAATCGATCTAGGTGCCGGAGCACAAGGTCCATGTGTGTACATAACAGATCTCAAAAGTGTGCCAAGATAAGCCAGTTGTCGGGATAGTTCAGTACCCGCACGCCTCTGACGCTGAGGGGAGTGAGAGCGTCATACACGATCTTCGCAAAGACTTGTGGGGACAGGGAAAGACCGAAAGGAAGGACTCTGTACTGATATGCCTGTAGGAATGCGCGGTGACAAGGTTGAATTTGAGACATGAAAGTAAGCTTCCTTCAGGTTGATTGCTATTAACCAATCCTGACATCTGATAGACGCCAGGATCAATTCTGCGTGAGTATCCTAAAAGGCAGCTTCTGCAGGTGCCTGTTCAGGTCCTGAGTTCCTGCAGAAGCGCTGGGTCAGATTTACCCTTGTGGAGCTCTCTGAACGCCTTGGCCTGGACCTGCAGGATGGCCATAGCGTGGAGGGAGGGGGCAGCTTGGCCCTCAGCAGTGTAAGCTGGATACCAGAGATGCGGAAACCTACACGCTTATGACGGGAGTCTAGATCGAGCCCCCTTAGGTGACGTTCCACCTGGGGGACATTGACGTGACCTCTAGCTGCCCCACCGTCGAGGAAAGAAAGGGTGCCGGGACTAGTTTGATGGCACGTGTGAGGGACCGAGAGGCCAAAAACAAGGAACACAAGCTTTGCGCAAAAGAAAACGGGTCTTTATTTGAACCCAAGAAAACACTCATAAATTTCTTACAACAAAAATAAAATAATCAAACAGTAACGGAGATCAAAACAGTTAGACAAAAACCAACCAAACAAACTAAAAAACTGACCTCCCGAATGAACAAAGCAACAGCTTTTAAAGGAAAGGATTGGGCCCATTACAAATTAAGAGGGGAAACAATTTAACTTTACACACCACATATAACCATACATACGTCAAAATCAAAATGAAACAAAAACATACTATAAATAAAGATAAGGAAAACCAAATCTAATCAAATATCATTAATGTACAACTAACTAAATCAATTAATAAATACATTAACATTCCTTCCTTCCCCGGCCAATTCCAGCAAATGGTATGTCCGGAACCAATAAAGCGGAAGCAATGAGGCTTAGGTCCAGTTCCCGCCCGGACTCTAATCCTCAGTACACCAAGATGCGTTCACAGCGGACCATGTCCAAAGTTCCTCACGGTAAACTTAAACTCCAAAAATAGAAACAAATGTAAGTAACATATACACAGTAACTAATTTGTGTGCACTTCAAATCAGCAACTATGTATATAAAAATGTGTTGTAAATGTAACCAAACCTGACAATAAAGAATGAATGAATGAATATGATATTGTGTTTCTTGAGGTTGCTGTGACCTATCATACTGGAACAAATGAAAATGAATAAACGTTTAAATAAAGCTTATTCTTAAATGAACGTCCTTCCTGTAAATGCATGCATGTGTGTGTGCGTGTGTATGTTGATACATCCACATTACCGCTCTTGTGCGGCCACCACTCGGGCCGTCACATGTCCCCCCACTTCAGGAATCTCGCCAGTAGAGCGGGAGAGATAGTCAGCAGTAACGTTGACTTTACCAGAAACGTGATGTATCTTGAATCTAAAGGGCTGCATGGCGAGATACCATCTAGTAATCCTTCCATTAGAATCCTTCATTTTCTCCAACCACTGCAATGCTTTATGATCAGTCTCTAAAGTAAACTCACGGCCTAATAGATAGTATCGTAGGGAATCCAACGCCCACTTTATGGCCAAACACTCTTTTTCCACCGTTGAATAACGTACTTCTCTCGGAAACAGTTTACGACTAATGTAGGCCACCGGCTGGCGACTCTCTGGTGGTCCTTGCAATAGAACGGCTCCTACACCCCTCTCAGAGGCATCAGTTTGTACAACGAAAGGACGACTAAAATCAGGATTGTGTAGCACAGCACTAGTTGTCAAAGCTCCCTGGATGTCCCCGAAAGCTTTCAATCTCTCCTCAGTCCACTGCAATTGGTTCGGGCAACGTGCCCCTACCATGTCCGTTAACGGAGCAGCCCTGCTGGAAAAGTTAGGGACAAAGCGATGGTAGAATCCAGCAACCCCCAAAAATGATCGCAGGTCCTTACGTGTCTGGGGTAATGCACTCTTCTCTAAAGCTTGAACTTTCTTCACCTGCGGTCGCACAACACCCTGGCCAATGACGTAACCCAGGTATTCAGTCTCTTGTTTAGCTACAGCACACTTGGTGGGGTTGACAGTTAGGCCAGCATTCTGAAGACGCCGCACGACTTCTGTAAGATGTTGCACATGTTCCTCCCAGGTGTTACTGTAAATGATAATATCGTCAAGGTATGCAGCAGCAAAAGTTAAGCCACGTAATACTTGGTCAATTAACCTTTGAAACTTCGCCACGGCCCCATGAAGACCAAAAGGTAACACCTTAAAATGGAAAAGGCCCCTTGGTGTTCGGAATGCAGTCAAAGGCTGCGAGGATGGAGTCAGTGGAATTTGCCAATAGCCTTTAGAAAGGTCCATTGTTGTGAGGTATTTGGATTGGCCCAAACAATCAATTAGGTCACTTATGCGAGGGGTAGGGTAGGAATCAAACTGTGATACTGAGTTGAGATATCGGAAATCTATACAGAACCTTATACTCCCATCTTTTTTTTGGCACAAGGACTATTGGGTGACACCACTCACTATTCGAAGGCTCAATAATACCCAAGCGGAGCATAAGTTCTATTTCTTCCTGCAAGGTCACCTGCAATCTTTCAGGTATCCTATAGCTCTGGCGTTTCACGACAGCATCAGGTTTCAGTATTACACCATGCTCAATCAAGTTGGTAAACCCGGGATATTCAGAAAATACCTTCGAAGTGAAGAGAACTTGTACTTGAGACCGCTGGGAAGCTGTCAGATGATCTAGCCCGATGTCCCCAGGAACCGGCTGTGGCAGATACTGCTCATCAGATTCTTCCTCTCCAACACAGCGAATCATCAGTGACTTTGACTTCTCAAGACGAGGAACCCACTCTTTCAACAGGTTGACGTGCAAAACCCGACTAGATCGATCTTGACCCGGCATACTGATTTCATAAGTCGTAGGACCCAGGCGTTTCTTGATTTCGTAAGGACCCTGCCACTTTGCAAGTAGTTTACTCTCTCGACTGGGCAACATGACAAGTACCTTTGTACCAACCTCCAGATCCCTTTCTCGAGCCAGAGGGTCATACCAAGTCTTCTGCTTTTCCCTGGCTTCTGCCAAATGATTCTGAGCCAAACCGGTCATCTTCTGCAAACGTTCCCTCATCTGTAAAACATAGGAAACAACCCCGGTGGGCTCTTTTTCAGGACTCCCTTCCCACATCTCCCTGAGCAGAGCCAATGGGCCTCTGACATCACGGCCATACAACAGCTCGAAAGGAGAAAAACCTGTGGAAGCCTGAGGGACTTCCCGATAAGCGAATAGAAGATAGGGCAACCATTGATCCCAGTCTTGACCAGTCTCACTGACAAACTTCCTTAACATCTGCTTCAAAGTCTGGTTAAATCGCTCGGTCAACCCATCCGTTTGGGGATGATAAGGAGTAGTACGCAGACTCTTAATTCCTAAGAGCTGGTAAACCTGCTTCAGCAAGGTAGACATGAAATTAGTACCCTGATCAGTTAGAATTTCTGCAGGAAATCCGACCCTGGAAAATAACTGGACCAAGGAAGTAGCTACAGGTTTCGCCTTCACAGATCTTAACGGAAATACCTCGGGGTATCTGGTGGAATAGTCCGTTATCACCAGCATGAAACGGTTCCCTGAGCGACTCCTCTCCACAGGTCCAACGACATCCATCCCAAGCCTCTCAAATGGAGTGCCAATAATAGGAAGTGGTTGTAGTGGTGCTTTTGACGGTCGTTTGAGAGAAACCTTCTGACAAACAGGACAGCTTTTACAAAATTGGGCCACATCTACTTTCAAACCGGGCCAGAAAAAACACTTCTTGATTCTTGCAGCAGTCTTGTTTTTCCCCAGGTGGCCAGCCCAAGGAATCGAGTGACTCAGATGTAACACCATATCTCGAACACACTGTGGAACCACAAGTTGTTTCTGGACCCCAATCTCCCGATAGAGTATCCCTTTCATTACTACATATCTGGCGGTACTGTCATCTAGAGGCTTCTCTCTTACCTCTGCAGTTCTAGCAAAGCACTCCGTGAGACTATCATCTTCCTGCTGCATCTGAATGATATTGGTGGGCATCTGGAAGTTCACAGGTAAGTCACAGGCTAAATCTTCACTCTCCATATGAGCGGCATATTTTACCTTTTCTTGTCTTTTTCCTCTTCTAGTCTTTCTCGTCTTCGACATCCCGGATTCAATCTCTGCATTGAAGAAAGGTAAAGTACTTAGTTGGTGTTCAATCCCCTCCAACTGGTTTGCCTTTGCTCTGGTCACCACCACGTTACACTGTGGAGCCGGTTGCAACAACTCCAGCAGCACTGGTATATCTCGACCCAGAATCACAGGAAAAGACAAATTATCAGCAACCCCCACTGTCATCAGGTAAGTCTGTTCTTCTATTTTTACATACACATTGGCGGTTGGTAACAATCTCTCATCTCCATGTACACAGAAAATAGGCAATTTGTTGCCTGTATTGATCAAAGAGGGTGATATGAACTTTCTTCTTACCAGAGTCTGATCACTGCCGGTATCAATCAAAGCAGTCAATTTCTCACCATTAATCTCCACATTTGTAGTTCTCAAAGAGCTTGGGGATTTGGTTACATCCCTCCTTGGCACAAAACATAGCTGTGTAAGCTGAGCTGAGATCTTCGGACAATTTGGTTTAGTATGCCCTTCTTGTCCACACAGATAACATATGGGAGGTCGTTTAGGAGCAAAATTCAATTTGGATGAAGTAGGATTCCTCATATAGGGCTTACCAGACCCCTCCACCTTCCTTTGCTGAAAGTGAGGCATGTCGAGAGAACGACGGTCATTGACTGGTTTCCAAGCCCACGGCTTACTCTTTCCTCTGGCCGCAACAAACATATCCGCCAAAGACGCTGCTTCAGCTGCGGTTCTAGGGTCTCTCTCGCGAATCCACACCTGGAGTTCAGGGGACAACATTCTAAGATATTGCTCCAAAATGATGATTTCACTCACCTCTTCCACTTGTTTACTCTTAGGCTGGATCCACTTTCCAAAGAGTTCTTTGAGCCGGTTATAAAGCTCTATGGGACTCTCTGATGGATCTACTGATAAGGAACGGAACTTTTGTCGATAAGTTTCAGCATTGACATCATATTTCTTTAATATAGCATCTTTCACTTTATCATAGTCAGTAGACTCGTTCCCATCCATATGGACATAAGCTGCTCTTGCTTTACCAGTCAGCAAAGGGATTAAATGCCAAACCCAGTCACTTTTAGTCCACCTACAAGCAACTGCAATCCTTTCAAAAGTAACAAGGAAGTGTTCTACTTCATCAGTATCACTCAGTTTCTCCAATCGAGGTATCTGAGATAATGGTGGGCCCATATTGTTCCCAGCCTGATTAAAACTCTGCTGATGAACTGAAACCCCTAAGTTTCCATCAGAATCTATATGATCCACATCAGGCCTTTCCAAAGACTCCTGGTCAACATCAGGCAAGGGAAGGTTGGAAGAGGTGCGTGCTTGGACCTCTACTTGCAAAAGGCCAAACTGGTGCTGGAGAGCCTTAAACCGTCGCTCCTGATCCATCTGCTCCTGCTGCCTTGCAGTCTCCCGGCCCTCTGTCCGGGCCATATGGGCTCGAAGCAGATTTGCCAACCCAGTCACCGAAACGTCTCGGTCTCCCATTACCTCGCCTCCTTCAGCTCCTTCTACCATGTCCTGGTCCTCCTCACCTCTCTCTTCTTCGTGCTGCAAGGGAGGAGCCTTAGGCCCACCTTTCTTTAAGGTACGACTCATATCCTCTAGGGGGAAAAAAAACAGCCTCGAGGGCCAGAAAAGAACAAAACACAGCTTTGTGTCCTTGTCTGCCTGCAAGATCCCACCGCTGCCACCATATGTGAGGGACCGAGAGGCCAAAAACAAGGAACACAAGCTTTGCGCAAAAGAAAACGGGTCTTTATTTGAACCCAAGAAAACACTCATAAATTTCTTACAACAAAAATAAAATAATCAAACAGTAACGGAGATCAAAACAGTTAGACAAAAACCAACCAAACAAACTAAAAAACTGACCTCCCGAATGAACAAAGCAACAGCTTTTAAAGGAAAGGATTGGGCCCATTACAAATTAAGAGGGGAAACAATTTAACTTTACACACCACATATAACCATACATACGTCAAAATCAAAATGAAACAAAAACATACTATAAATAAAGATAAGGAAAACCAAATCTAATCAAATATCATTAATGTACAACTAACTAAATCAATTAATAAATACATTAACATTCCTTCCTTCCCCGGCCAATTCCAGCAAATGGTATGTCCGGAACCAATAAAGCGGAAGCAATGAGGCTTAGGTCCAGTTCCCGCCCGGACTCTAATCCTCAGTACACCAAGATGCGTTCACAGCGGACCATGTCCAAAGTTCCTCACGGTAAACTTAAACTCCAAAAATAGAAACAAATGTAAGTAACATATACACAGTAACTAATTTGTGTGCACTTCAAATCAGCAACTATGTATATAAAAATGTGTTGTAAATGTAACCAAACCTGACAATAAAGAATGAATGAATGAATATGATATTGTGTTTCTTGAGGTTGCTGTGACCTATCATACTGGAACAAATGAAAATGAATAAACGTTTAAATAAAGCTTATTCTTAAATGAACGTCCTTCCTGTAAATGCATGCATGTGTGTGTGCGCGTGTATGTTGATACATCCACATTACCGCTCTTGTGCGGCCACCACTCGGGCCGTCACAGCACGGGCCCTCAAAAAGGGGGCGTTTCCAGGTCTTACTGAGTTCTTCATGCACTTCCGGAAAACACGGCACCGGGGGCGGGTGCGGCTTGGAGCCACGTTCAACCCCGAGGCACCTTTTATCCGGCCGTGAGCACTGGGAGAGGCAGTGCAGTGCACTGCAACCCAATGCTTGCGGTAGCCCGGGAAAACATGGCTGACATTCCGACATCCGCTTCTTCCTAAGCTCGTTCCCGGAGGAGGGAGCTGCAAAGAATCGTAGAAGTCAGATGTCAGTAAGTCATCCCTCGATGCTGCAAGGGACATCTCATCATCACGCACCGTTTCCGATACATGGTTGAGGAACAGTTTAGGAACGGGAACGGTCAGACAAGACGAGTTGTGAACGGTACGCGAGCCAGTGGCTGACGGTTTAGCGCTCACAGTAATCCTCACATCACCCTCGCTGCTCGCCGTAGCGGACGGCAGGGCTGTAGCCACTGCTGTCACTGAACAGGAAGCAGACGAGGGTGATGTCCCGTGGGAACTTACGTTCTGCAATATATAATTCAACAGGTTGGGCTTCTTTTGAATGGGTTAGACCGGAGAAAAATGCATTGCTTGGGTGGATAAAATTTGGGCTGCTTATGAAATTAAAAACCAGCCCAAGCAGCCTAACCTTATCTTGGCTTTTGAATGGCCAAGATATTTCAAAACATTCAAAAATAATGTGTAGTGCAGTCATAAACACATTATTCCTTAACACAGTCCTTATTGGTTCAGTTTAACCAATCAGGTCTGGGATAGGGAGATCTCACCTGTCAATCAGAGATCATATGATGGCTTGTGAGTGACGGGGATTTGTTTCGATAAAGGACCAGATTTTGTATATTGAAGCGTTCGCAATGCCAAAGTGGCCCAAATATACAGTATATTGCACGGTAGGGAGAGTAACTCAAATCTCACAACGTGGATTACACATGTGGTGACAGAAGACTTTTTAAACATAACTTGATTCGTCCTTGACCGCTGCTGGACTTGCTCAATTTTGCTTTATATGTTCTGCAATATATAATTCACGAAAGACGTACTGTAGTTCTGTAAGATGTTATGGCAACTCTCAAACGTAAGCGCATTATTGTTGCTGCTGTTCTTTTTTGGTTCTATTGTATTTATCAATGAACTGCACATTTTTGGCTGTCGTGGTGTGTGAATGAAGCTCATGAACCAGTGGAAAATGCCTACTCCCAATTTGATTAATTATAGTTGCCACTTTTTGCACAAAATTAGTTTTTTGTTTAATCTCTTGATTGTCGCTTTAAAATGGTTTCTGGACATATCAGTCATATTTTTTAACTCTCTTTAATGCTACGTTTGATCCGTTAGACCGGTTTTCCTGTTTTAATTATATTTTTTCATGTTGTCGTAGTTTGTTTAAAGGAGATAAAATGGGCATTATTATCGTTGATTGACATTGCAATACATCACAATATTTTGGCAGATCAAATTTGGGCTGGTTTTTGTTGGAGTGGGTGGGTTTTATTGAGCCTTTGGGCTGGAAATTGTCCACCCAATCTGGCAACACTGTGGTCTAGTTGCAGTTATATGTCCACTGCCACAGATATGCATGAACGACCGCAGCAGATTTGTAGATTCTGAAAGCACAAGCTAGCGGAATATTAAGACACAGACTTTTTTGTTATACTTGTAAAGATTGCAAATTATTGGTATGATCGCCCATAAAGGCTGAAAAATAAATAAAGTGGTTTCAGACGGGATTTGAAACAATGCAACAAAGCATTACCACAGTAACATCACACTGAGCTATTTCACTTCAGTAACTGATGTGTTAACTTGTGACCTATTTGATTACCTCTAATGAAAAGGTTTTTGTTGTTTTAAACTGAATGATCACAATGGCTCCTGTAGCGTAACATTATTTTATACCTGCCTACTGTGATTTAATAGAAATGCCATCGCTACTGTTACTATAGTAAAACCATGATATTTTTTGCAAGCAGTGGTTAATGTCTCATTTAAAAACTGTAGTAAACAATGTTATTTTCATGCTGAGCGCTGCTGATGTGTTCACTGTTATCTCACGTTTTTTCCCGCAAATTTTATGGAGACACGGGTTGGGGTTTTTTGGGCTGCGTTCCGTATGTACTGCGGCCACCAAAGTGTTTTTTTTATAGTCGGAGGATAAATGTTAATTAATGAGATTCTTAATGTATATTCATTCTCAGATGAACACTTGGCAACTCCAGGACTGGACCCGTTTTAAAAAGTGTGGGGAACGAGCGTCTGAAAGGCAGACTACAGTTTAGGGAGCTCAGCTCAACCAAAGAGGAAAATATAGCAGTGGTTTTAGCCAGTGGTTCTCAACCGGTGGGGCGCGCCCCCCCGGGGGTGTGCGGATTCTCTCCCGGGGGGCGCGAGTAGGCTACAGGATGGGAGGGGAAAAAACATTTTTTATCACTAAACTACTGTCATAAGAAGTTATAGTTTTGTATATACATATCTCCTGAATAAAAATTAAAATGTGTTTGGACTGATTTAAAAAAAAAAAGAGTTTTGAACAAATTTGATTGGTTTGTGGATAGTGAGCGTACATGCAGGTGATTTTAAGCGAGTCATTGAGTCGTTCATTCAAACGATTCGTTCAAACGGCCGATTCATCAAGAATGAGAAAGATGTTTGTGCATGGTGCATTGAATCTTTGACTCAACGATTTGTTCAAAACACTGAATCATTAAAAACACGATTGAGTGTTTTTGCGAGATGAGCAATGCTGTGATCTTTGTTTGGATTCATCGGATCTATTTTCGCTGTTAAAATAGACCAAAACAAGTCATTATTTCGTCTAAAATGTAAGTGACTTAATATAATTAACTTGTTTGTTGAACTGTCATATGAAATCAGTATCACATTTTCAATCGTGAGGTGATGGTAAATTAAGTGATGGTCAATTGTCAGCTCTCTTGGTCGTCAGGTCATGTGATGCATGTTGCTGAACTCTATTCAAAAGTTATAAATATAAAAACACCACATTTTGAATGTCAATTTAGTTTATTGGTGTGTGCTGCACTCATAGACTTTAGAAAACGGCGCTCATTTGTTTGATTTCTCCTTGAGAAGCTGTACAAGCCTCAAAACTTTAAGGTCCTTGCACCCTAACAGAGTCCGAAAGTGTCGTGTGTCGGCTGCAAACGTATAAAACATGGTCGTATTGAGTTATATATGTAAAACGAATAAACTAGTCAGAATATAGGCTACAGCTAAAGCTTTCCTTTAGTTTGTGAAATATTTATGTTGATAATAAATCAACAATAAATTGTTGCAACCATATCTCCAAGTAAAAATGTAAGGATTTGCAAATGCAAAGAGAGTACCGCCGCCTTTTTCTCCCCACTTCAAGCAGTGATTATAACAAACAAATCATCCTCCTGCCGACTTTTTTTGTTGTTGTCAAAAGCGACAAATGCAGCGACTTTTGCTGGTGTTTTTGGAGACTTTTGTGGTGTTTGGAGACTCGAAAGCACGAATCACTCTGCAGTTAGGCCTACTGTGCACAACGAGCAGCGGGTGCTACCGTGAGCCCCTCTCCCGTCCAAAAGCACTCACAGGCGGTCAGTCTCTCAGTAGCCTCACGCAGCAGTCAGAGCAGAGAGGAGACACACCCCTCTGCGTCCAGGCTGCAAATGAATCGCGCATGCGCATGGTCACCGCCGTTCCCGCCCTGGCTTTCAGAGCGGGGTGTAAATGTAAATGTTCACTGACTCTCACAAAAATAAATCACTGCATTTAGATTGACTCACGACATAGCTCTCCATTCACTCTAGTCTTGTCATGAAACTCAGGGGAAGAACCCAATTTCAGGCAGGTAGGTAGATTTATTATAACAAAAATGAAGAAAAACAAACACCCACGATGGGGGAAAACTAAACTGAGAATATCCACAAAAAAAAAAAAAAAATCCCAGGAGGGGGACAAAGCAGGAAACAAATGAAACTATTAAATATATATACTTTGACTAAAACAAGATTAACATTAAATACATACAGAACAAGGTATGCAAGAGCAATCTCAAAGTAAACTTACAAAGACAGGAACAAGGAGTGATACAAGACGAACGAGCTCAGGACAAGGGACGAGAAGGCATTATAAAGGGGAGAACTACACAGGATAATTAATGAGGACCAGGTGACAGAGATCAAACACTGAGGGAAAGTTGACGAGACGAAAAGGGCGGGAACACAAACGTATACCGGAGAGAGAGTATAGAAGGCCCATAGGGAAACTATCTCTCCTTCCACACAACTTAAGGCTATGCCATGACTCAGCTGCAAGAACAAGAATAAACATGGCATGATAGCGGAATCATGACAAGTCTAGTCTCTTGCCAAGTTAGCTTGTGCCAGCTCTTGCTAGTCTGTTATCAATCTCGATTTACATAGGCCTTTACTACAAAACCTCAACAGTCTTTTTAAAGACTAAACCCACAAACATTCTTGTTAAAGATTGGATCGAATCTCAGCCCTTGCCAGTATTTTTTTTTTAACTGCTAGGCAGTAGCTACACTTAGCTAAAACTACCAACATGACTAAGACACACACACACACACACATTACAATCGTTAAGTATTAAAATAAAATCTGAATTGTCTGCAAAATAATTATTTTGTTTGTTTAATTAAAGATCGTGCCTAAATCCCGACGGATTAGCCCCTGATACGTCTCTCAACATAGCCACACTAACGGTTACATATTGCCTCAACTTTATTCAAAACACATAACAAAAATGGAGAAATTTATGGAGGACCAACAAGCCAACCGACGCACCACCAGCTGCAAAAAAGCTTTGAAGGTACGATGAAGCATACCTGCAGTTTGGGTTTACAGTCACGGCTGATCTGAGACCTCAGCTCAAATTAAAGCCCTGCAAATTAAAAAGGCACCTCGAAACAAAGCATGCTGGCATTAAAAATAAACCGGCTGTTAAATTTTTTAAAAGAAAGCTTGATGGCCTCCATCAGCAACAGTCAACCATTTCAGTGCACAGCACTTTGTCTAAACGGTGTTTGGTATACTTTTTCCACCCTGCAATATGAATGTTTACATGTTGTGTTCAATAAAAACATGAAAACGTATAAAGTTTGTGCGGTATTAGTTTAAGCAGACTGTGTTTCTCTATTGTTGTGACTTAGATGAAGATCAGAACACATTTTATGACCAATTTATGAAGAAATCCAAGTAAGCCCAATGGGTTCACATACTTTTTCTTTCAACTGTATATAGCAATAGCCTAGTAATGATGATAGGCATACTACTCATAATAATAATAATATTAATAATAATAATAATTTCTGCAAGCTCACATTAGAAGTCTGGTGCTACTGCCAATTATAACAATAGCCTAGTAATGATAATAGGCCTACCTACCGCTACTGATGATAATAATAATAATGTGGGCCTAAAAATAATAGCCTAGGGCTATCTATCCATCCATCCATCCATCTATCCATCTATCTATCTATCTATCTATCTATCTATCTATCTATCTATCTATCTATCTATCCATCTATCTATCTATCCAAGGTGGTGTGGGTGGTGTGGGGGGGCCCCACTGGGGCTCGAACTCTAATGAACCAGCTTTGGGGGGCCCAGCTTGCAAAAGGTTGAGAAAACCCTGGTCCAGAACAACTAAAACATTGACGTGCTTGTACACATTATACATATGCAATAAATTTAACCATGCTTATTTCTAAAGCAAGTTTTTGCATGTCTTACGAAGATAAAACATGTTTCTCGTCCATTTCCATGCGTGGCCTTGTGAACACATGGGATCTTTTTTAAAGGGACACTTAATTATCTTATGGATTACTCACCCTCTAGTTGTTTCAAACCTGTATAACTTTCTTTGTTGGGTTTAACACAAAGATATTTGGTAGAATGATAGCAAGTGAATATTCTTTGGCATCATTGACTACCATACCAAGTGATCCAGAATTGTTTGCTTTCCTAAATCTCGCAAAACATCTTTTGAGTTCAAGAGAAAACATATTACTACTTCTGTAGTTATTTTGGTGAAAGTAACTGAAAGGCAATTCAGGGGTCATATAACGTATTGCAATTCTGATGGTAGTATTGTAAGGTAATGGATTATTTTTTAATAATAGTAATCTGTAATGTATTACAATTTGGAAGTAACTTGCACAACACTGGTGATGACGTCATGAATATTAATTAGCCTTTGTTAATTAGCCTATTTCCAAGGTATGTGCAAATATCACATCGCTGGTGGAGATGTTGATATTGATATTGCATCCTATCGTGATTAGACATCTGCCCGATTAACCAAAAATATTTATCACGTGATTTATGCACAACTTGTGAGTGAAGTACGGTAAAATGCTGCTGCATCCGAAAGCAAGAGGGCACGCTCGTGCAGAAACTCCACATCAAACTGCAGAAGAATACCATAACACACTTAGTTCTACGAAATGCCCAAGAACTTGTTTTTATCACCGATCCTCAAGCCTAAATACGTCAACTTAGTTTGTGAAATAGCATTGGCTCCCATGTGTCTAGTGATCGTCATTACGTCTGCTATGAATGTGAAAACATATTGGCTCCTACGATTGATTACATCATGCTAACTTCTCGGTTTCTGCTTGAACAGAGCAATAGAGCTGCAGTCTATATGCATTCACAGGCCTGGAGTTCTCAGTATAAAGTTATCGTATGGCTTTGGTTCAGAAGGTCTGCAACCCAAGCTGTTTGTAATACTTACAGTAAATGCTTTTTTTTGGTCAGTTTGTGCAAAAAAACATCTGTGACTATGCTTTCACTACCATCAGCTATATTTTGTTTGTTTTTCTTGTTTGTGTGCTTGTCCTAATTGTACACACTAAAAAATGCTGGGTTATTTAATCTACCCAACCGCTGGGTAATGAAATGGTTTACCCATTATGGGTTATTTATATCAATATTTGGGTTATATTTATTTATTTGGGTTATTTTGTGCAACTCATGCGTTGAGTTAAAATCCATCAACCCAACATACATCGGTTGACCCAGCACGTGGGTTGTTTGTGCTTCGAACGTCATCACATCGTCACGGGAGTCAAGAGTCCACACACCGAGTGCTCGTCACAGCAGAAAGCCTGACTGATCATCCAGCGAGGCAAATGAATAATAAAAGGTTTGTGTAACTTATAATACATGTCTGATTCAGATTGTCTGTGTTGCGTTACCTATTAATGTAGTATATTTATATTGTCGAGGCTTTGGTTTGGCTAACAACGTAGCTAACGTTAGCCATTTAGCCGTTATCATGGATCGCCTAACGTTACAGCTTATCCGTTTGCTCTGAATTATATTAATGAATTAATGAAACAAGGTCATAATGCCCATGGGCATGTTTATTGAGTTCACCAGTCTAATTTGCCAGCTAGTTTCAAGCTAGCCAGGTGATTCGGCAGTTACCTAGTTTACTAGCCAACATGCTGTCAGTTAGTTGCTTTGCTAGCTATATTATTTTAACTGGCTATAAATGAGCGCGCTTTTTTACTTAAGAAATATATAATAAAAAGTTTGGGAACCACTGCTGTACAAATATTCTTGTGAAGTAAAAACATAGACAATTTACATGCATGCAATTTGTCATATGAATTGTATAAGGAGAGATTGTTTTCTCTATATTTTGTGATGCTAAATAAAATGGCTGTTATCTTCACATTGGATTACATTTTGCTGCTAGTCTGCATTGCTTTTGCATAGTGAAATCTGAATAGTTAATACAATAGCAATTGTTTTTTTGCTTAAGCTCTTTTTGTGTTTGTTTCAGATCAATGGACAGCTTTGTCATTAACACTTTGACAGAGTGGCAGCTGACAGACCTTGTCGACAAATTTAAAGGTAAGAAATATTTGTTTTCCCATCAACAGCATATCAAGTCTGCATTGCTACTCAAGTCCTTTTCAGACATTAATTCTGAGGATATTAATATGGGGACGCATTATTAATAACCTTTTATTATTGTGCCACATTGAATTGGTTTTAAAAATGTGTTTTCCATTTTATAGATTGCACAGGACAGTCTTGTCCTGCAAGGGGATGCTGCATCAGAATTGTTTGAAACTTGGCTACCCATTTATGCTGAGAAGATCCTGTGCCTGGCACCTGGATGGAAAAACACCAGGTAATATATTCTTGTATGAAGATCTTGTAAATTCAGGGTTTTCCCTGGCTTCTTAGGGGCTTGACCAAAAACTGCAATTTCACATCATTTTGGCCACTATCATTATCAGAATCAGAACTATAGCTAACTAAAAAGTGTAAATTTACTTTCGATGTATTTGTACACCTGTATTTGCACAATTCACAGCCTTCTCGAACATGAGCTCTGAGAATAGTCAGTGATATCATAATAGGAATAGAGTTAAATAAATCTGTCAGCCTCTTTATGCTAATTGTGTACAAAAAAGTCCAAGTTTTTTACAACAGAGTCAACACAGCAGTACCGATGTAACTAATAGCACTAATTTTTTTTGTGATTGTCGCGGGCAAAAATCCTTAATTTTGCGGCACGTTTTCTGAAAAAATGCGATGGAATATGCATTATATTTATGCAATTTTATGTGATGAAGCCACACAATTTATGCGGAGAAAATGCGGCGCATTTGAAAAAATATTCAAATTTGACCTTGCATTACAAGATCGCCATTATCCTAAAGACTGGTGACGGTAAGAAAAAATGCAAGCAAAACAAGCCATGATCACGTTTACTGCCAAAGAAATGCAATGACTGTACTCCGGTGCTCTTTTAAATACTTAAATCTCTGCTGCCGTCCGGCCCACTGAAGGGAGGATTAACTACACTACAAACTAACCAGCTGCAGGGCGCGAATTAACCGCACGTAACAGTTATCATGGGTTTTATTTTAGTTGGATATTGAATGACAAAATCAGAGGTATTCCATGCCACATCGTATTGACACCTATGTCTTCCTACAGATGGTGTTGGGGATCTCGCCCTGAGGCAGCTGCCAACCTTGCTTCCACCTACAACTTACAAAGTTGGCCGTGGCCGCAGTGTGAAAGTGGTTCGCCACACCATTCAGGAATGCAGCTTGGCCTTCATCGACCGTAAGCCTGTAAGTCCTCAAGCACATCTAAAGGGGAAACTTTATTTATTTTATCAACATATCTGAGCTTAAGAATGTGTGCAAGCACACATGCATATCCAGGTTTGTTTTACTATACTTTTGTGGACAGTCATCAAATAAAGCCTGACAGTATTCGGAAAATAGCCATTCTACAAGCTTACAACACAAGCATCCTGTGCTTCTAGAACACCTCAGCAGTGCCACAGGCTAATTACCTCTGATGCAGTAATTTGTTCTAAAACAGGCACCAACAAAGGTATTGAGTGCAGAAATCAACATATTTATCAGAAGGTTGACACTTTTGTATTTTAACCCATTTGGACCTGACTCTGTAAGGTTGACTAAAGAAGTCTTCTAAATCTACAAACCATTTGCGGCCCACCTATCTGACCACCTAACTCGGCTGCCTATCGGCCAGATAGGAGAGTCAGATTTTCTGATCATGTTTATTGTAATGATAGATCATCAGTAGATTTATGGCTTTTTAGGACAATTGAGAACATATGATACAGTTCAACATTTTGAATTAGAGATGCACTGAATCTTTTCCAAATTGTCAAGCTAACTAGACTTTATAATAAAACAATAATTTCTGTAGTGAGGACCAGGAAAATGGTCCTCACAATGTCTATATTAGAATTCTTCTATAGTAGCCTGTAGACATTTGGTCCTTACTCACTCGCACTCTCTCACTTGCTCTCTTGTATTCTTTCTTTTTTAGCCTGGAATAAACATGGTGGAGTAGCTCAATGAAGCCAAGGCATGCAAACCATACCCCCACATCCTGACGCTGGGAAATGATCAGAGGGCATTTCAGAATTTGTTCAAGACAGTTGACTGTTGGCATGTTGAATGTTCAGCCAGTTCATTCATAATTGTTGTTTTGCTATGAATGTTTTCCTATCTAGTGATATTAACTGCACCAGTTACACTATTGTTGATATTAATGAATGTAATACAATAAAAAAATTCTGAGATTCCATTGTTGTTTTGCTTCTGTATTTTTTTATTGCATAATATATGCATACATATAGCATGTATTCTGTTCTAGGTTTGTAGTTTAACAGTTTTATAGCTATGGGTAGTCTATTGCAATTTATTTTCTTAAATTGTACTGTAATGTGTTAGCATTATCTGGCATATGGGTTAATTTAACCCAGCATTTGGGTACACTATATAACAAATCTGTAGTTGTATCAACCCAGAATTGTATTTAATTTGCCCCAGCGTTTGGGTAGAATATTTAACTCATCTGTTGGGTTAAAAATGACCAACCCATCTTGCTGGGTCAAATTAACTACTGTTGGTCTGGTGCAATAGTGACCCAGCGGTTTGGTTATAAAATAACCCAAGTTGGGTTATTTTTAACCCATCATTTTTTAGTGTGTATGATTTGTAAAGCACCTTGTTAATTTGTAAATGTTTTATTGAGGTTTGTCCAGTATAAACTACATGTGGTGCTGGATCATGACTTAAACAGAAACACACCTGCTGACGCCTCAAACTGTCAGTTTCTCTCTCTGCCTGTAGCTCCATCTGTGTTACTCTCAGTCTATTCTTCAGCTCTTCTATCCCATCTTCCATCTTTTCCACCTGCTGCTTCTTTTGCCTTTCTGAACATCACACAAACAAGAAGTTATTTTAAAATTTAAAATCCACAAATTAGCATGATTATTGGAATGGGTCATCAATTAAAATAAAAGAGGTGATGAGAGCCCTTGCACACAAATTTTCAATAGTACAAATTACAACAATTAAATAACTGCATGTGTGAATGCCTCTTCAGTTTACTGTTATCTATAAATGTTTGCAACTTCAAGATTTTACACAAATTTTACCACCAACCTGCATCTGTGATTTCAGGATGTCGTCGCTGAACATGTGCTTGTAGGTAGGAATAATTGACAAATGATTTTTCACAGAACTGGCACTGTCACAAAGAAAATTTTGAAAGATTATTAAATCAAACTTCTTTGTAACTTAGGGCTTTACAAAAACATTATACGATATACTTAGCTGGTCTTTTTTGAAAACCACCTTGTGATAATTATTAGCGCTGGCCTGTAGGAGGAGTTGTTGTGTGGCAACCATCTTCTTTCTACGCCGCAGCTCCAGCTTAATTTCACACATTTTTTTCTCCAGTTCTACTCGTTGTTTTTCCTCCTGCTGGGCCCAAGAGAGTGCCCCCTGTAGACGCTCCTCCAATCCTGCCAATTGTGCACTCAGGTAGTCCTGGCAGTGCAGAAGGTATTCAGTGCTCAGCTGAGACATGCGGACCAGTTTGATCAAAGAAGGGTCAGCAGGCCCAGAGCAGTTTGGACACCGCTCACCCTCCAGAGCACAGAAAGTTACTGCTGTAATGAAATCCTGAAGCACTCCGACATCCATCTCCCGTGCAACTCGATCCACATCAAGGGCAGCGAGACGCCTCCAGTCTATAGGTTCAGTGCGTGGGCGAAAGTGTAAAGACTGAAGTCGGTGCATGGGTTTCCAGGATGTGGTGGGAAGAGCAGAACAGGGCTCAACAGGAGAGAACTGCCCAAGCATGGTGAAAGGTTTAGGATAGAAATATGAATTCACAAATTGATTCCTAAATGAAGGCTGTATTAAGAAACGACAGAAAGGGAGAATTAATTGAACAGGTAATTATAGATGTACAAGACACTTGAACAGATACCCATTAGATACCCATTTTCCTCAAATGTTTCAGGATTGTTCAACTGAAATTGCGGTTCCATCTTTTTCGTTTCAATTCGTGTGCCCCATCTCAACAGTAAATTGTCATTCTGCAGTCTTAACTGTATTGTTTCTCAAACTAAATTCCACACAGTAAGGAATAATAGCTTTTCACTCCACTTGTTTCTAGACAACCAAAACCACGCCTGTATTAAGCCCCAGTAGCTTAGATACGTGTTAACAGTTTATAATAGACGGAGATTTTGTTACAGTATACCTTATGAAAGAAAATCTTTCCCTTTGACATAACATCGTTGATAAGTCGTACAATAAATCTTAAAACAGAAAATGTTTAGAAAATGTAAGAAAAATAGAACATTTTGCTGTTAAAACACCCACATATGAGGAACAACGCAATAATCGTTTGTTACAACGCTAATTTGTCAGACAAGATTCTTGTTATGCATACACCAATAAAGTTCCTTTACAATATAGGCTAACGTTTCCAGTAAGTATAACTTTGGTAGAAGTATATAGCAGTATAATATTGTTAGCTATTTGAAAATCGCCCTGTTTTCCGTCTATTTTATCTCGTCTAAACGATTATTTCAGCAGTCAAAAGAATTGACTTAACGCTAACAGAGTAAACCAATGTTCAGATCGCAGTTTCCTGCAGAGTTCGGACACTTAACTTACCTCAGTTTCTGCCACAACTAATCAAACGGATTAAAGAAATTGTAAGCAATGCATGATAACAGTTTGAACGCAAACAGTGAAAGGAGAGCTTGACAGCTTCGACTGTTGTTGAAGGGCGGGGCTAGGAGAGAAGCGCAACCTGTTACCATAGAGACCCCTGACTCATGACCTCAGGTTCAACAACTGAGGAGATTTCAGCAAAGTAGTCATTAAACAAATGAAACATAACAAACAAACAAAACAACAACAAATGCATTAATTTAATACGAAAAAAAAGGTGGTCAGAACATAATAGAAGTTGCCGAAAAAATATAATAGAAAGTGTTCTTTTTTTGTGGGTAAGCTATGTGACTTTTCTGCTGATTTATATTCAGTTTGTCTGTAATGATGGACAAATGTGACCCTGGACAACAAAACCAGTCTTATGGGTAAATTTGTCGAAACTGAGATTTGTACACAATCTGAAAGCTGAATAATTAAGCTTTTTATTGATATATGTTTTTTTATGATAGGACAATACATGCCAGGTTTAAACCTCTGAATTCTGAGGTTGCATAAAAATCTAAATATTGAGAAAATTGCCTATAAAGTTGTTAATCAGAGGCACTGTAGCATAAAGTTTTCATATATTTAGAGCAGGAAATTTACAATATATCTATATGGAAAATAATCTTTACTTAATATTTCAATGATTTCTGGCATAAAAGAAAAATCGATAATTTGACCCACACAATGTTTTTTGGGCTTTTACTAAAAATGTTCTCATGCTACTTAAGACTGGTTTTGTGATCCGGGGTAACAAATGAGGTTTAAGACCTATAGACGCATTTTTGGTTATATTTATATTTTGTAGGGGAGAGCATGGTAAGAAGTAACATTTTTTGGTTTTAGCTCAGCAATATTAAACTTGATTAATTAGATTTTTACACAAGCAACATATATACATCTCATACAAATGAAGACCAAACGTTTGTTTTTAGACTTTTTAGACTTTTGTACAATTACCCATGGATGGGTTTAGTTGTAACACTTGCTAGAAAATTCTGTTTCAACACAAAAAACTCAATATTATTTTGTCTACAAACTAAGGGTGGATATTTTTTGTACATCTGACAATAACAGACAGATATCTACACATCTATCATAAAGCCACCCCTTATTCTTCTATTATACATCAATACACATGGATATTTATGAGGAAATGCTTCACAATTATAAGCAAAAATCTATCAATTACTATCGTATTAATTAATATGAATGTTGTAATTTCAGTTATGATTTATGAGTTATCGCTACACTTTCTTTCTAAACTACCACACAATAATGCAAATGAACACCAGATGGCAACACAGACTTGTACATGTGTGATGGAGAAAAATGCCTAATGTGCAGTTCACTTAATACTGAAGCAAGGAAAGGCCACTCCATCCATAAAATTACTAAGTAACAACAAACATATCAAACCATTAGATATACTTAAGAATGAAAAATAATAACGTTAAGGGATAGTTTATGTTATGAATTACCCTCTTTTTGTTCCAAACCTGTATAAATGTATTTGTTCAATTAAACACAAAGATAGATATTTAGGAGGAATGTTAGCAATGTTGGTTTCTTTTGTGTTTAACAAAACAAAGAAATTACAATATAACTTTTTTCTACTGTGGTAGTTTAATGATGCCTCAGAACTATTGGTTGCTAACATTCTTCAAAAAATCTTTCTTTGTGTTCAACCGAACAATGAAATAAAACCGAACAAAGAAATGCAGGTTTGGAACAGATAGAGGGTGAGTAATTCATGACAGAATTTTCATTTTTGGTTGGACTATCCCTTTTTAAGATTCTCTGAAATATTTCAACTACCATTCATGCCAAAGAGTCATAACAAAAGAGGCAAATTACATTAAAAAAAATGAAATTAAATGTTGATAAATACTTGTGATGTGACAAATGTGACCTCGACCACAAAACCAGTCATATAGCACAGGTACATTTGTACAAATAGCCGCAACATATGTAAGGGTAAAAAACTACAAGTCTTTTATGCCAAAAATCACTAGGATATTAAGGAAAGATCATCTTCCATGAAGATATTTTGTAAATTTCCTACAGTAAATATTAAAAAACTTTGAACTCTCAAATCTCACAAAAACACCCTTCTTCCACCTTAGAAATGTTGCCAAATTAAGAGATATTCGATGTGCTGCTGACGCTGAATAGCTTATTAATCCATTTGTGACCTCAAGACTTGACTACTGTAATGTTCTACTTGTCCTGCATCATCTATAAAGAAACTACAGATAGTTCATAATGCAGTTGCCAGAGTTCAAACCAGGTCCAGAAAATTAAATCAAATAACTCCAAATTTATCATCACTGGCTACCCATTAAGTATCGTATCGACTTTAAAGTTATTTTAGTTACTTATAAAGCCTTAAACGTTTTAGT
Source organism: Triplophysa dalaica (assembly GCF_015846415.1). Classification (NCBI taxonomy): domain Eukaryota; kingdom Metazoa; phylum Chordata; class Actinopteri; order Cypriniformes; family Nemacheilidae; genus Triplophysa; species Triplophysa dalaica. Next base: position 12,452,954 of record NC_079547.1, read on the forward strand.
CCATACCTATATAAAAGAGCTTCTATCACATTACAACCCATCACACTCTTTAAGATCTCAAAAGTCCAGACTTTTTTTTTTTTTGACCATCCCAGCTCAGGTAATTCCATCCCAACCAAGAGCAAAGACAGACTACTTGTCACATTAATACTAAATTTACAATACTTAGTATTCAATGCTAAACGTATATCACATGACAGCAGTTTGAAGCTCAGTTACATTGTGCCATTACTATTTTCCCTCCTTATAACATTCCTCTGTTGTCTGATATCGATCAAAAATAAGACCAAATTAGACATAAAAGTTTCAACAAATGAAACTTCCTAAATCACAACTACTAAGCTCTCCCTATTCTTAATAAACAATTACTCAATAACTTTTAATCAAAGTCACTGAGTGTACAGTAGCTGTGACACGTCACAGGAGACCTGGCCCTCCGGGCTGAGACTGGTTTCTCCCGAGATTTTTTTTCTCCATTTATTCATCATTGGAGTTTTGGTTCCTTGCCACAGGACAGTGTTGGCTTGCTCACCGGGAGACTTGATTTATTAGATATTATTTACTAGAATGATCTTGCTTGTTCTATAAACACCATGCACTGTATATGCACGATAGAGAGCATCCTGACCAACTGTGTCACAGTCTGGTACGGGAACTGTTCTGTTGCTGAGCGCAAGGCACTGCAGCGGGTGGTGAAAACAGCCCAGCACATCACAGGGACTACACTCTCTTCCATTGAGGACATCCAAAAGAAACGCTGTCTGCGTGGAGCTCACAGCATTATCAAGGACTCCTCTCACCCCGCTCATAGACTGTTTACTCTCCTGCCTTCCGGTAGGCGCTTCAGGTGGCTCCGGACAAGAACCAGCAGACTAGGAAACAGCTTTTTTCCCAGAGCTGTTTCATTATTGAACTCTGCTCCCCACTGATTCCACTACCCCTCATAACTTTAACTGTAATGCTGCTATTACATTGTTTACATTGCACTACAGGGCTGCCATGCATGACTGAACTGTACACACCAGTACTTCATGTTATCTGCTCTATCGGACTGTTTACACACACATAGCATCATTTGCACTCTATACTGCTCACTTGCACACCAGGAATATTACACTGAATGCTCAATTGCATTAATGGACCACTCTCATAACTGCATTACCTCATCTACTGCACTGTAACTTTCATAACTGCATTACCTCATCTACTGCACTGTAACTTCAATAACTGCACCAACTTCTCTACTGCACTGTAACTCATCTATTGCATTACTGCATCTATTGCATAACTAACTGCATCTACTCATCTATTGCACTATAACTTCAATAACTGCATTAACTCATCTACTGCACTGTAACCTTAATAACCGCATTAACGCATCTACTGCACTGTAACTTCAATAACTGCATTAACTCATCTACTGCACTGTGACCTTAATAACCACATTAACGCATCTACTGCACTGTAACTTCAATAACCACATTAACGCATCTACTGCACTGTAACTTCAATAACCGCAATTACGCATCTACTGTATGGAGGACCAGGAGAGTCATGTGTAAAGTAATAAACCATTTCATTGTTTAATAACTAATCCTTCAATAAAAATAGGCATTAATCCATTTATTTCTAATTTCATTTTTTTAATGGGCAATAAAAAGCGTGATTGTAAAAATAATTATTAAATTAAATATTAATCCATCAATAAATACTTCAATTTAAAAAGGGACTTTTAAAAATCAACATAAAACACGAAATAAATACACCATTTTAAAGCGCATTAATGAATTCCTTTATAAATAGTGGAATTTCAAAATCTATTTCAAAATGCGATTTAAAAAGAGGAATAAATAATTGGATTTACAAATTAAACTAGAAATAAAAGTTTTAATCCGTCATTTAAAAGACTATTTATTTTAGCATTTGCATTTCCATTTCCCCTCTGCATTTCCTTATTCGATTTGCTATTCGATTTACCAAATCATTTAGCTTTTCCATTTAGCCTCTCTATTTACCATTTCCGTGACACTCTGGGGCCTTGCATGCTCAAACGAGGTAAAACAATGCAAATTAGCCGCGGTGAGACAGATGTAACAAGCTCTCTGATTGGCTAGTTCATTTTACGTCATGTTCAGAGGTGTGTCAGATGAGCAATGGAGAAGAGAGGATAGTGTGTTGTTCACTACACGTGTAACCAGTGCGTTATCAGCGCCTGCTTATTCTCTAACACAAATCATAGAAAATGAAACTTATTGTTAGAACAGGTTAGAACATTCATACTGCACGTGGAAGCAGCAGTGCTGCGGTCATTTTGGCGCCGAGTCTATTTATGATGCGATGCTTACGCGGAGTTAACGTGACATAAGTTACGGTGCTTATGGCCAAAATGCTCATAGATTCACGCGAAATGTAGCAGTTTTACCATTAAAGCATGTAACTGATGTCAGCTGTGTTTTAATCCGCCAATATCTACTTTTTATGAAACCGCAAACACACACCATGGTGTGTATTATATGCATATAGTAGATGCAGTGCCGGGGTTACAAATTTTCTGTTACCCGTGATATTTTGTGACCGCAGTAGGCGCTGTTGTCACTGTCGACAATTCTCTACGCAAAGAGCGTAAATTCGGGCGAGGATGCCCTTTTGCTCGTGCGCAGCTTTTTAATCTTGGGCAATAACGCGCTTTGTTCTCGTGCACGTTACTGTGAGCGGGCTTTTCGGAAAGTCTCTTAAGAGTGCTGACGTGACGTGAGTGGCTGAACACGCAGATTGAACTGTACAAATCAGGATCATTTAATTCCTCTACTGATTGCGTTTGGAATTATTGTGATTGCCATGGTAGTTGTTTTATAGCCAACATGTAGGTGTGTGTATGTATATATATATATATATATATATATATATATATAAAAAGTGAATACACACACACATATATATATATATATATATGTGTGTGAGTGCGTATTACCCTTTACCCAAATAATAGAACAGCAATCACGACAATCTAAACGTTGTCCATTTAAGAAACATGGACATAAATGAGCTTTGTGTTATACATAAATACATAAATACATGCATTATAGGCTATAAAAAGTACATAAGAACATAATATTATAAAATGATATGGTTATAATGTACAGAGTAACCTTGTAGTACGGCAGCTCACCATATCTCACGATGCACAGTAAAGGCCAAAAATAATCTGTTACCTTCACCTGTTTTACACAGAATATCCTTATTGTTCTTCATATTCACTCTTTTTACATCTAATGCCTTCTATGTCTTATCCTGAAGAGAATTTATCTGTGATGAGAACAGTGACTGTGGTACAGCAGGTCACCATATCTCACGATGCACAGTAAAGGCCTAAAAAAATCTGTTACCTTCCCCTGTTTTATAATATACGGGTTAACTTTCTGAAATGAGTGACAAAAAATATTGACCTTTTTCATTATATTCTATTTTTAGCTTTACCTGTATCCAATTTCTGTATGGAACGTTTTTTGAACGTTCTTTTTTGGTTCCCCAAAAATAACCAAATGGGAACCAATATTAGGGGAACGTTCTGTGTTTGCTTTCGTTAACTTCATTGTAATTGATAATAATTTATTGTTAAAGATGTTGTCGATTTAGTGTATGACAGTATGTTTTATATACATTTGAAAACAGTTTAATTTATTTTTTCTATTTATTTATGAGCATTAAAAAACTATCTGGACCTCTCTGACCTCATTGCTAGCTATGATTATGATTAGCCAAAATTTTGCACCACTAAAGTCACACCGTTTTTGGCTGAGACATGTGATTAAATCATCACAAAATGAATACTTTATACCTTCAAATGTTACATTACTAAAAAAACAATACTGTAATAATTTAGTTAAAAAATATTTTTGAATTTGTGTTTAAGTTATTTTAAATCTGTTATAAATGCTGTCAACGTCCTTCCATGAACTGTTGCCATGCATGCATAATAAAAATGTACAACATGGGTGAAAAATATCAAATAATAGCGACCAATGCTTTTGCTGATTTATAACAAATTAAACACAAGTACCATGCTTAACAGTTACTGTAGTAAGACTATATTTATAGTGCGGATAATGAATATTTGAAAAGCCTATAGCCATACCCACTAGTGTACTTTTCTCTCAGGTGTTTATTAACATTACCTACCAATGATACGAATGTAGTTAGCTCTTCTTTTCAAAATGTAACACTGCTGATTATCAGCATCTTTGGGATATTCCCCTTTTAAAAGATAGTTCTTCAGTCCCAGCTGCATGTTACCATCCATTTTGCACAGATATAATATCAGGTGCCGATCACGTTAATCTGCTTTCCAGTTGGTGCAAACTAGCTAACGGAGTCCCCACATGATTGGCATGTGCGATATGGGGAGATGGGATGAATATTAAAAAATTAAAAAATAATTATTTAGTATTTAATAAAAATAAAAATAAAAAAATAGAATATCGTGAAAAAGGTCAATATGTTTTGTCACTCATTTCAGAAAGTTAACCCATATATTGTAAAACAGGGGAAGGTAACAGATTTTTTTAGGCCTTTACTGTGCATCGTGAAATATGGTGACCTGCTGTACCACAGTCACTATTCTCATCACAGCTAAGTGCTCTTCAGGATAAGACACAGAAGGCATTACATGTCAAAAGAGTGAATATGGAGAACAATGAGGCTATTCTGTGTAAAACAGGGGAAGGTAACATATTTTTTTAGGCCTTTACCGTGCATCGTGAGATATGGTGACCTGCTGTACCACAGTCACTGTTCTCATCACAGATAAATTCTCTTCAGCATAAGACACAGAAGGCATTACATGTCAAAAGAGTGAATATGGAGAACAATGAGGCTATTCTGTGTAAAACAGGTGAAGGTAACAGATTATTTTTGGCCTTTACTGTGCATCGTGAAATATGGTGAGCTGCCGTACTACAAGGTTACTCTGTACATTATAAACATATCATTTTATAATATTATGTTCTTATGTACATTTTATAGCCTATAATGCATGTATTTATGTATTTATGTATAACACAAAGCTCATTTATGTCCATGTACAACGTTTAGATTGTCGTGATTGCTGTTCTATTATTTGGGTAAAGGGTAATACGCACTCCCACATATATATATATATATATATGTGCGTGTATTCACTTTTTATATATGTATATATATATATATATATATATATATATATATATATATATATATATATACATACACACACCTACATGTTGGCTATAAAACAACTACCATGGCAATCACAATAATGCCAAATGCAATCAGTAGAGGAATTAAATGATCCTGCTTTGTACAGTTCAATCTGCGTGTTCAGCCACTCACGTCACGTCATCACTCTTGGATTAATATTTAATTTAATAATTATTTGTACAATCACGCTTTTTATTGCCCATTAAAAAATGAAATTAGAAATAAATGGATTAATGCCTATTTTTATTGAAGGATTAGTTATTAAACAATGAAATGGTTTATTACTTTACACATGACTCTCCTGGTCCTCCATACTACTGAACTGTAACTTCAATAACTGCACTAAGCCATCTACTGCACTGTAAATGTATAACTGCATCTACTCATGTATTTCACTATAACTTCAATAACTGCATTAACTCATGTACTGCACCGTACCTTTAATAACCGCATCAACTCATCTACTGCACTGTAACTTTAATAGCTAATGTCTGTAACTAATGCACACTCAAGTCACTTGCACTATTGTATAGTCTATATTGTTATCTGTTCATAACCACCTGTAAATTAATGTTCACAGTATATAGCCTTCTGTTTATATTGTTCATAGTACATACCTATTGTCATATTTTCATAGTTCATGCCCATTGTATAGTATTTTCCTAATATTGTATTCTGTATTTATTCACACTGTATATCCTGCACTTGCTAATTGCACTTCTGGTTAGACCTAAACTACATTTCGTTACACTGTACTTGTATATGTGTAATGACAATAAAGTTGAATCTAATCTAATCTGTGGTGACCTTAGGCCAGTTTCATTTTTTATTGTTTTATATTTTCAAAGACCAACAACTGATCACAAATGTTTAAAAAGTATTTCAATTTGTCTCCATACCAAGGTAGAATCTAATAATATTTATAATTCAATGAGGGGTATATGCATTTAATGGCACTGGCCATTAAACAAAGTCATGAAACAGGCAGCCTGGTCTTATTATTTAAACATAGCTACGTAGGTAAAAATGCTAAAATGTTAAATTTTTACAGAAGCAAGGCCAACATCAGTAGTGATGAAAGCCAAGATATTAAATGCCATAATAGTTTTTAAGTAATTCATAAATTTTTTCAAGGAGGTAAAAATATCAAATTTCCGCAGAAATTTTGAGTTACATTAGATGGGTTAAAAATTACATGAGATATATGCTAACATCATAATAAAATTTTACCCAGAGATTGGTATATCTATTCTTAAAGTCCGATCATTTTAGCAATCCTTGATGGATTTTTGGGCAATGGTGACGGCTACAAAATTAAGAAAGGGCTTTTTTTGTGTTCTTTTCACAAAATGTGCATATAACTCCGGAGAGTTTTTCCTTTTAAAGAGGAATGTCTGAAGAACAAATAATGTTGTAACTAGAAACGTGTTTTTCTTCTATCAAAACAACTGGACTAAACATAACCATTTTACTAAATGAGTTACTAAAAATGATCAGGTTATCACTCTCGCACCAGTTTGTCATTGCCCCATCACTCTAGCACATGTAGCTGGTTATCCGTTATTAGCCTCCCTATTTATTCCCAGCTGTTCTCTTGTCTCCTGGAGATCCGAGCCAAACTGCCGCTGCCTCTCTGCCCACGTCCTGAAGTTCCTATCCGCAGGCCCTTACGCTGCTGCTAGTGGTACCATCCTTCACCCTCATTGACTGTCTTGAACTCGAGGGGGTCCTCGGACAGGGAATACAATAGCGGGCATCTGCTTGTGTCCAGGGAGGCGAACAGGTCTACCTGAGGACTGTGCAGAGGTGGAGTCGCCACTCTCCGTGAGGTGTTGACTGATGAGAGAGCGCATTGGCTGTCTGGTTCAGGTCGCCTGGGAAATATGTTGCTCTCAGGGAGCGGATAACCTGCTAAGTCCACAGGAGGAGGCGTCGGGTGAGTCATGTTAGTTGCTGTGAGTGCATGCCACCCTGATTGATGTACGCTATGGAAGCTGTGCTGTCCAACCGGACCAGCACGTGCTTGTCCTGTCCCTTTGGTGCAAGTAGCACAGCCAACATTTGACATGCCAGCGCAGGCGGGGGTCCATCCACCACCCCGGTACTGCGTGCCCATTGCACAATGCACCCCAACCCTGCAGGGAGGTGTCAGTCGTCACCACAACGACGCGCCTTGTGCCTGCCCGAGATTCTGTAGCCATCTTTAAGAATTGTCTGAAAACACATCTCTTCCGTCAACACCTGACTGATCAGTTCTGACTTCTATTTCTTCTCTACTCTCTATTAAAAAAATATGTCATTCATGTCGAGGATGCCATGGCCAGGATCCTCTGAATTTGTTCCAGGGGAACCGCTGACTGGTTGAAATGTTTCAGGCAAGTCAACACTGACTGAGCGCGTTCTGTGGTCAGGCGCGCTGTCAAGGAGACAGAGTTGAGTTCCATACCAAGAAAGAGGGTGATTTGGACGGGGGAAAGCGTGCTCTTTCTCGGGAGATCTCGAGAGTGTGCCAAGATAAGCCAGTCATCAAGATTTTAGTACCTGCACACCTCTGTTCCTGAGGGGAGTAAGGGCGGCCTCCATGATCTTCGTAAAGACTTGTGGGAACAGGGACAGACTGAAAGGGAGGACTCTGTACTGATATGCCTCACCCTCGAAAGCGAACCATAGGAACGGGCAATGACGAGGTAGGATCGAGACATGAAAGTAAGCGTCCTTCAGGTCGATTGTCATGAACCAACCCTGACATCTGATAGACGCCAGGATGCGCTTCTGTGTGAGCTTCCGGAAAGGCAGCTTGTCCAGGTGCCTGTTCAGGGTACGCATATCTAGGATGGGGCGCAACCCAAGAACATCTCGGCTAGAGGGACAGGCTCGATAGCCTTCGCCAACAGGGTGGCCGGGGTCGTTTCCAAAGGTATTCTCGATCTTCCTTCCCATTTGGGCCCCATGAGGGGCTATGCTTGACAGCCTCTGTCTGCTTCTTTACTGTCAAGAACAGCTGCTCGACATCATCTCAAACGCCCCCCCCCCCCCCCCTTGCGAGATGGGTGCGTAGAGGAGGCGGACTTCTCTCCCTCGCTCATCTGTGCAAGGTTCGGCCAGAGGTGTCTCTCTTGGACCACACGGTCACCTTGGTTGCCCTTGAGCGAGGTCGGTGGTGGTGCGGAGATCCTGCATTATCGCTGGGTCAGTCTTACCCTCGTGGAGCTCTCTCAACACCTTGGCCTGGACCTGTCGGATGGCCATAGCATGGAGAGAGGGGGCAGCTTGGCCCTCAGCAGTGTAAGCTCGACACCCGAGATGCCGAAACCTACACGTTTTGGACGGGAGTCTAAATCAAGCCCCAAAGGTGGTAGCCGTCAGTCTAGTTGGACTGCCAGCTAGTTGGACTGCCAGCAGATCGGACACCAGCGGCGTGGCAGGACTGGATGCCAGCTGCTAGGCAGGACTTAGGAGGATTTCCTCAGAGGATTTAGGCTGCATTATTTAGATCAACCGGAACCAGGAACACATCCAACAACAAATGATGTACTTGTTGCATCAAAGAGTGCAGAACAGTACTCTACTCTCAGCCAGTCTTGTCTCTTTGTTCCAAGGTTACCGCAGGATGCAGTTCATGCCCAGACCTGATGGCAGAGCTGAGAATGGGAAGCGGTGACCTGACAAGTGCTAAGAGGATAGAGCTGGATAAAGGACGCGACAACTTTGTTTTTTTCTACAACATTTCAAATGCTATTAGATTGTTAATGATAATCTTTAATTTTTATATTTTTATTAAGCCTTGTTGTGCAAGCACTGATGAGCTTGTGCAGAGGCAGCAGCTTTTGCCAGAGGGGAACTGGAATCCCCTGGTTGGGCCTGGGTTCCCCTGAGGTTTTTTTTCTCGATGGGAGTTTTGGGTTCCTCACCACCGTTTGCATATTGTTTTGCACTATCTGCCTGGCCGGGGGGGCTGCTTTAGAATTCATACTTGTATTAAATGTGTCTCATGTACAGCTGCTTTGTAACAATGAAAATTGTAAAAAGCGCTATATAAATAAAGTTGAGTTGAGTTGAGTTGAGGACGCAGCAACCCCCTCCTCGGCTTCTTCATAGTCCCATGGGACGTGTGGCCAGTTGCAGGGAAACGACGGGGGTTGTGGCCAGCTCCATACTGGAAGAATGGAAGAGTTGAAACAACCAGAACACGTTTGGATGGCGGGAGAGGCTCAACTGACCTGTGACTGGTTCATTGATGGAAGGAAGTAGCATAGTTTCCGGAATTTAATCTGATATTTATGGAATGATTTTGCTGACTTTATTAAAAAGTAATTGCAAACTGCATTTGCAAATGTGTTTTCTATTTGTTTGTGTCAAAATTGTGACATAATTCAAACACAAAAGCAAACCATTTGCATTTACGCGAATGTACAATGTCTGCCAAATTTCAAAAGGAAAAGCAAAGTTTATTTGGGAATGAATTACCTCTGTCTTACGAGTTACGACCCTGCCATATTAAAATCGCTATGGCAATTCTCCCTATGCTATTTCACTTCCTCTGGTGCAAGAATTTGTTACTTCCTACTGTATCTGCTTAAGTTCCAGTCGACAGTGAATGTTTGCAATTCCTTTTTAAGTAAATCCGCAAAATCACTCCATAGAGATGGAAGATGAAGCGTGTGGGGCGGTGAAAGGAAAGGAAAGGTGGGAGCAATTTGAGTTAGTCAATTGTGGAACAACGGAAAAGGAAGCAGAAAAAGAGTTGGATTGAGACCTCTGGAACATTTAGTGATGGTAAAGAACAACAATCTACAAGAGGTAGGAAGCAGGAATTTAAGGTAATGGTGAAGTTTGAATCAGGTGATAGTGGTATAATAAATCCATTGAAAATGACCAAAGCTATAGTGGAATCGATTGGACAGATTGAATGTGTGAAAAATCTGAGGGATGGTAAATTACTTAAAATATGTAAGGATGGAAACCAACAAAAGTCAGCTCTTGGTTTTCAAACATTGCAAGGTCAGAAGGTAACATGTTCAATATTAGAGAGGAAGAAATGGGTAAGAGGACTGATATCTGGAGTACCGACTGATATAACGTAGGACAAAAAAAGTATAAAAGGAGCTGGGGTTAAAGAAGTGAGACGACTTAAGTACTTCAGAGATAAAGAGAGAGTCGATAGCCTATTTTCGATGAAGAAAAAATGCCAAAAACAGTATACATGTATATTGGATTCCTATAGCTATGCAGTAAGAATGAAAGTACCGCTGTCACTGAGGTGCTACAAGTATCATGGTAGTGGACAAGATAGCATATGTCTCATTTTTGGCTTAGGTTGTGAACTGCTCATCGCAGACCAAAAGTAGCAGAGAAAGGATTGAAATAATCATTAGAGCAGAAGAAAAATATCTGGAGTTAGAGTGAGTAACATTAGAACAGGTAAATGATAAATTAAAGATAAAATCGGCAAATTCTCAGGCACCATGTGGTGGATCCTAATGGTGTTATTGATGTTGCAATGGAATGTAAGGAGTTTAATAACAAGGAATTAAAAAAATTAACTGAAGAACAGAAAAATAAATCACATGTAGTGCGCATTCAAGAAACATGGCTAAAGGCCCAGTTGGATTTTAAATTGCAAGTTTATAAGAGTCTGCGAAGAAGAATGTCTGGAATTGGAGGGGGAGTGGCTACTTTTGTTAAGGAAGGGATACAGTTTAGAACAGTCGAAATAGGTAATGAATCTGAAGTAGTAGAAGAAGAGGTATGGTCTGAAGACCAGAAATAGAGAATTATAAATTACTATAACCCATGTGAGAAATTGAGTAGTGGTGTTCTTGAGGAAATTAGGGGAGAAAATATTCATAGATTGATTTGGCATGGAGATATTAATGGACATTACATTAAACGGTACATTATGGGGAAGTGGGAAAATGATATTAATGGAAATATTATAGAGGATATGTTAGATAAAAGTGAATTAGTTTGTTTGTTTGTTAATGATGGTAGAGCAACAAGAATTTATTTGTCAAAAGGAAAACTTCTGCCAGAGACTTAACCATTGTCTCAGGAGACCTGGAAAGGAGATGTGTGTGGGATGTTTTGGATCAAAACCTTATAGGTAGTGATCATTACTTGTGAAATAGGAATAGACATGGAAGTCAAAATAGAGGAAAGGAATTTAAGTCAGCTGACTGGGATGAATTTAAGGAGGTAAGTGAGACATTGTTGATGGAAATAGAAGAATCAGTAGAAGAGGATTTAAGAGGAATTAAGTAAGGAAATAATTGAGAGTCTTTGTAACTCAACTCAACTCAACTTTATTTATATAGCGCTTTTTACAATTTTCATTGTTACAAAGCAGCTGTATATGAGACACATTGAATACAAGTATGAATTCTAAATTCTAAAGCAGCCCCCCCGGCCAGGCAGATAGTGCAAAACAATATGCAAACGGTGGTGAGGAACCCAAAACTCCCATCGAGAAAAAAAAAAAAAAACTCAGGGGAACCCAGGCCCAACCAGGGGATTCCAGTTCCCCTCTGGCAAAAGCTGCTGCCTCTGCACAGGCTCAACAGTGCTTGCACAACAAGGCTTAATAAAAATATAAAAATTAAGGATTTAAGATTATCATTAACAATCTAATAGCATTTGAAATGTTGTAGGAAAAACAAAGTTGTCGCGTCCTTTATCCAGCTCTATCCTCTTAGCTCTTGTCAGGTCACCGCTTCCCATTCTCAGCTCTGCCATCAGGTCTGGGCATGAACTGCATCCTGCGGTAACCTTGGAACAAAGAGACAAGACTGGCTGAGAGTAGAGTACTGTTCTGCACTCTTTGATACAACAAGTACATCATTTGTTGTTGGATGTGTTCCTGGTTCCGGTTGATCTAAATAATGCAGCCTAAATCCTCTGAGGATTAATATTATGGAGGTATAGTGTATGCAAGATTAAAAAGATGAGTCTTTAGTCTAGATTTAAACTGACAGAGTGTGTCTGCTTCCCGGACCGTGCAGGGAAGAATATTCCAAAGTTTAGGCACTAGATAAGAAAAGGATCTACCACCTGCACTTGATTTTGAAATTCTAGGTATTACCAACTGACAGGACCCCTGAGGGCTTAATGTACGTGGAGGTCTGTAATACAATAGAAGTTCATTCAAATACTGCGGTGCTAGACCATGTAAGGGCTTTATAGTTAATAAGCAAGATCTTAAAGTTAATGCGATGCTTTATAGGTAACCAGTGCAAGGTTGACAGAACCGGGGTTATATGCTCATACTTTCTGTATGTGTAAGAACTCGAGCTGCCGCGTTTTGAACCAGTTGCAGTTTTTGTAATAGGCCCGCAGGGCAACCACCTAGAAGTGCATTACAGTAATCTAGTCTTGATGTCATGAATGCATGAATTAATTTCTCTGCATCTGACAGTGACAGCATATGACGTAATTTGGATATATTCTTAAAATGGAAAAATGCAATTTTACATGTGTTGGCAACATGGCTTTCAAATGACAGAGTACTGTCGAATACAACGCTAAGATTTTTAGCTGATGACGAGGATTTTATGGGGCATCCGTCAATCGTTAAGCAGTATTCTTGGTTGTTACCCATAGCAATTTTTCGTCCAGTAAGTAACACTTCTGTTTTGTCCGAGTTTAGTAGTAAAAAATTGTTACTCATCCACATTTTTAAGTCAACTATGCAATCCTTTATTCGATGGAACTGCTGGGTTTTTATGAGGCTTCGAGGAAATATAAAGTTGAGTATCATATGCATAACAGTGAAAGCTAATTCCGTATACTTTATTATATCTCCTAGAGGTAGCATGTATAATGCGAAGAGCAGAGGCCCCAAGACTGAGCCCTGTGGTACACCGTACTGGACTTGTGATTTGCGGGACACCTCATTGTTTATTGCTACAAATTGAAAACGGTCAGATAAATAAGACTTAAACCATTTCAATGCTATTCCGTTAATGCCGACGTAATTTTCGAGTCTATGTAGAAGTATGCTGTGGTCAATGGTGTCAAATGCAGCACTGAGGTCTAGCAGCACCAATAATGAAATACAGCCACGGTCAGACGCTAAAAGCAGATCATTTGTAACTCTGATCAAAGCAGTCTCTGTACTGTGACATGCTCGAAATCCAGACTGGAATTCATCATTAATGTCATGCCTTTGGAGGAAGGAGCATAATTGAGTTGAAACTACTTTTTCCAGAACTTTAGATATAAAAGGTAAATTCGATATAGGCCTGTAATTCCCTAGTTCTTTAGGGTCGAGTTTGGTTTTTTTTTAAAGAGGCCTTATAACAGCCACCTTAAATGCTTTAGGCACATGTCCTAATGTCAGAGATGAGTTAATAATACTGAGAAGAGGATCTATAATTTCTGGGAGCATTTCTTTCAGTAGTTTTGTAGTTATAGGGTCTAGCATGCATGTTGTTGATTTAGATGATCTAATGATTTTAGACAGTTCATCGTGATCTACTGTAGAAAATAATTGCAATTTCTCCTTAGGGGTGCTGTAGTTAGTTTGTTCATCGGATTTCACTACAGGTTGCATTGTTATAATTTTTTCTCTTATATCTTGGATTTTACTCGTGAAGTAGTTCATAAATTCATCACTGTTATGCTGATAATCAGAATCTGACGTCGATGACGACTTATTTTTTATTAATTTACCCACGGTGTTAAATAAAAACCTAGGGTTGTGATGGTTTTCCTCTACTAGTGTTGAAAAGTAGGCGGATCTAGACGTTTTTATGGCATTCCTGTAATTTCGAGTACTATCCTTCCATGCTATACGAAATACCTCTAAATTAGTTTTCTTAAAGTTGCGCTCCATTTTCCGGGACGCTTTTTTTAGAGTCTGAGTGTGTTCATTATACCACGGTGTTGGGCTGCTATTTTTAATTTTCTTTAAACGCAGAGGAGCAACTGTGTCTAATATTTCCGAGAAAGTAGAGTTAAAATTTTCAATAGTAGTGTCAAAATCGTCAACGTTTTTACTCATGCTAGATATTTCAGGCAGATTATCGAGAAACGCATCTTTGGTAGTTGAAGTAATCGTTCTACCATATTTGTAACAAGGAGTTTGATTTGCAGCCGTAGGCCATTGAAGCAAACATAATATCAGATAATGATCCGAAATATCTTCACTCTGCTGAACGATTTTAACATCGTCCACATTTATACCATAAGAAAGTATTAAATCTAAAGTATTTAGATTAGATTAGATTCAACTTTATTGTCATTACACATATACAAGTACAGTGTAACGAAATGTAGTTTAGGTCTAACCAGAAGTGCAATTAGCAAGTGCAGGATATACAGTGTGAATAAATACAGAATACAATATTAGGAAAATAATTTACGATGGGCATGTACTATGAAAATATGACAATCGGTATTGTACTATGAAAAATATATACAGAAGGCTATCTACTGTGAACATTAGTGTACAGGAGGTTATGAGCAGATAACAATATAGACTATACAATAGTGCAAGTGATTTGAGTGTGCATTAGTTACAGACATTAGCTATTAAAGTTACAGTGCAGTAGATGAGTTAATGTGGTTATTAAAGGTACGGTGCAATACATGAGTAGATGCAGTTATACAGTTACAGTGCAGTAGATGAGTTAGTGCAGTTATTGAAGCTATAGTGCAATAGATGAGTAGATGCAGTTAGTTATGCGATAGATGCAATAATGTAATAGATGAGTTACAGTGCAATAGATGAGTTGATGCAGTTATTAAGGTTACAGTGCAGTAGATGAGTTAATGCAGTTATGAAAGTAGTCCATTAGTGCAAATGAGCATTCAGTGTAATATTCCTGGTGTGCAAGTGAGCAGTATAGAGTGCAAATGATGCTGTGTGTGTGTAAACAGTCCGGTAGAGCAGATACATGAAGTACTGGTGGGTACAGTTCAGTCATGCATGGCAGCCCTGTAGTTCAATGTAAACATTGTAATAGCAGCATTAAGATAAAGTTATGAGAGGTAGTGAAATCAGTGGGGGGCAGAGTTCAATAATGAAACAGCTCTGGGAAAAAAGCTGTTTCCAAGTCTGCTGGTTCTTGTCCGGAGGCACCTGAAGCGCCTACCGGAAGGCAGGAGAGTAAACAGTCTATGAGCGGGGTGAGAGGAGTCCTTGAGAATGCTGCGAGCTCGACGCAGACAGCGTTTCTTCTGGATGTCCTCAATGGAAGGGAGTGTAGTTCCTGTGATGCGCTGGGCTGTTTTCACCACCCGCTGCAGTGCCTTGCGCTCAGCAACAGAACAGTTCCCGTACCATACTGTGACACAGTTGGTTAGGATGCTCTCTATCGTGCAGCGATAGAAGTTCACCAGGATAGTTGAAGACAGTTGGTTCTTCTTCAGTGTCCTCAGAAAGAAGAGACGCTGGTGAGCCTTCTTGACCAGGCATGAGGTGTTGGTGGTCCAGGACAGGTCCTCCGAAATGTGGGTCCCCAGGAACTTAAAACTGGAAACACGTTCAACAGCCACCCCGTTAATGTGGATGGGGTCGTGTGTACCTCCTTTCGCCTTCCTGAAGTCCACGATGATCTCCTTTGTCTTGGAGGTGTTAAGGAGCAGGTTGTTGTTTGAGCACCATGTGGCCAGGTGCCGTACCTCCTCCCTGTAAGCAGTCTCATCGTTGTTGGTGATGAGACCAATCACTGTTGTGTCGTCTGCGAACTTGATAAAGGAGTTAGATCCATTCACAGGCCTGCAGTCGAGTGTGAAAAGGGAGTAGAGAAAGGGGCTCAGTACGCAGCCCTGTGGTACACCAGTGTTGAGGGTGGTTGTGGTGGAGCAGATGTTGCATAACCTAACAAGCTGAGGCCTGTTTGTCAGGAAATCCATAATCCAGTTGCAGGTTGAATTGTTAATGCCTAGGTTTCCAAGTTTGATGATTAGCTTGGAGGGGATTACGGTATTGAATGCAGAGCTGAAGTCTACAAACAGCATGCGTGCATAAGTGTCCTTATTGTCCAGATGTGTGAGCACGGAGTGCAGCGCCATGGACACTGCATCATCTGTGCTCCTATTGCTACGGTAGGCAAATTGGTATGGGTCCAGTGTGGATGGTAAAGAGTCTTTTAGGTGTGACAGGACTAGCCGCTCAAAGCACTTCATAACAATGGGTGTGAGTGCTACAGGGCGGTAGTCGTTCAGGCATGTTGGGCTGGAATGTTTTGGAATGGGCACAATGGAGGTGGATTTGAAACATGCTGGAACCACTGCTTGGGCGAGGGACAGGTTGAAGATGTCCGTGAAGACCCCAGCGAGCTGCTCCGCACATGCCCTGAGTACGCGACCAGGGATGCCATCAGGGCCAGCAGCCTTGCGCGCGTTTATCCGGCTTAGTGCAGTGAAAACATCTGTGGAATTTACTGTGATGATTGGGTGGTCAGTGGAAGGTGTGAGCCTGGTGGCAGGTTCCTTATTGTCTCTCTCAAAGCGTGCATAAAAGTCATTAAGCTCGTTCAGAAAGGCAGCATCTGTGGTTATGGGGATGGAGTGGTTGGGTTTATAGTCACTAATGGCCTGGATGCCCTGCCACATGCGTCGAGGGTCAGAATAGGTAAAATGCTCCTCTAGCTTCAACTTGTAGCAGTGCTTGGCCTTTTTGATGCCCCTCTTCAGATTTGCCCTTGAAGTACTATAGGCCTGTGCATCACCTGATCTGAAGGCGGTGTTGCGTGCTTTCAACAGGAGGCGCACTTCCTTGTTCATCCATGGCTTCTGATTAGGGTATATGGTGATCTGCTTTTGAGTTGTGACACTATCAATGGTGGTATTGATGTAGTCCAATACAGAGGAGGTGTAGCTGTCTATATCCGTGTGAGAGCCACTGGTGGCCTGAGAAGCAAACATACTCCAGTCTGTGTGTAGAAACCTTTCCTGGAGTGTGAAGTCTGCCCCCGCAGGCCAGTATGATTACTAAGGTGAGTGGGTCCTGACACATGTTGACTAACGCCCATGGAGTTAAGAGTGTCTTTGAAAGCCAGGCCCAAGGCATCTGTATCATTGTCTAAATGGATATTAAAGTCACCGACGACAAGGACTCTATCTGCGGCCAGTACTAGTTCTGATAAGAACCCACCAAAATCTTTAATAAAATCTGTGTGGTGCCCTGGAGGCCTATATACAATAGCTAAAATACATTTTAAAAATGTTTTGTCCTTAGTATTAGGTGTCGATACGTGAAGTACCATGACTTCAAAAGAATTGTATTTAAAATTAGACTTCTGAGAGGTGATAAAAGAATTATTGTGAAGTGCAGCGACACCCCCCCCTTCTACATTTTAGACGAGGCTCGTGTTTATAGTAATAATCTTGGGGAACGGATTCATTTAGAGTAATATAATCATCTGGCTTTAGCCATGTTTCTGTCAAACAAAGCATGTCTATTTTATGATCGGTTATCAAATCGTTAACAAAAAGTGCTTTATTTGAGAGAGATCTAATATTAAGCAATCCGAGTCGTAACAGTTGATTATCTGTATTTTGTTCATGTTTGATTTGTTGAACGTTTATTAAATTACTTTCAAGAGGTTTACGCAATATCTTATGTTTGCTAATCTGGGGGACAGAAACAGTCTCTATTTTATGTTGTTTGTAAAAAGGGATTATTACTTGTTGTATATTTTGTGTATTCTGTAACGCGAGACGGCAAGCAGACAGTTGGTCAAGCCATTCTGTCTCCTTTGTAAAGCAGCACAAGAAGTAATTGGTAAAAGTAAAACAAGAAAAAGAAAGAAGAAAGTACCTTGATGGAATGATGAGGGTAGTGAATCAAATAAGCGCTGTAATAAAGCTCTGAAAAAGGCTAGGAAAAACTATGTTTTTAACGATTTTATTGAGAATAAGAGGAAAGAGGCAATTGTTAGGAAGGTGATCAAAAAAGCAAAAAGAAATTATTGGAGACAATATTGTAAAAATATAGGGGAAGAAAATAAAATAAGTTCTGTGCGGGGA
Organism: Triplophysa dalaica; assembly: GCF_015846415.1. Taxonomy (NCBI): domain Eukaryota; kingdom Metazoa; phylum Chordata; class Actinopteri; order Cypriniformes; family Nemacheilidae; genus Triplophysa; species Triplophysa dalaica. The sequence goes on from NC_079547.1 coordinate 12,471,161, forward strand.
ATGATCAAGAAGATGAATGGAATACAAAGAAATAAAAGTATTCTTGTTATAATAAATGGAAATAAAACGGCAGTTCTGGATATTGAAAAAGCTGAGGTGTTACCCAAAGCATTTGTAAAAATACATAGTAATGACAATATTTCAGATAGTATGAGAAGGCAAAGAGATAGTTATCTAAGAGATAATACAGGATTACTGTTTTTAGAGGATTATTAAGAACTACGTTAGATAATGATTTGACTATATATGTCGAGCTGAACTGTGGTCCACGCCCCTCCAGCCTTGATACACTAGGCTGAGTGCACCAGGTGAAGGTGATTTACTAATCATTTTGGGGTTGGAGTCAAGCACACACATAATCTCTATAGAGCAGCAGTGGGAGCAAGTGGCATGAGAGGTGAATGAGATCTGGAAGTTTAAACTGAAAAACCAAGACTGTTTGTGCAAAACAAAGCTTTCAAGGAAGACGCAGCCGGTGAGCTCCTCGCCATTCTTGGATGTAACTGGGCCATGTTGTTGCATTGTTGTAGTTTGTTTGCAAGTAATTTAAATTATTTGCTTGTGAGCTATACATGTTAATGGCTAAAACCATGTTGGAGAAATATAGCTAAAAATTGTCATTGTAGGTAAATGCAGTTAAAACTAATGTCTTTTAAAATCATGTGAGCTGAATGTAATTCAAATGTTATGTATTTAGATGTGTCTTAAAAGCTGTTAATTTATTGCATAGTTTAAATGAGGTTAAGTCAAATTTCACACTGAGAAAGTATTGCAGGTGTTTTCTGTATTTAAATTATTTCTGGGTATTGAGAACATAATACTCATGTGTTTCATTGAATGTATTTATTTTGTTTCATTGTTTAAAATGGTATTTATGCGTGTTTAAAGGTTTTTCACCTGGATATTCACATTGCATCAATCTTCTAAATAAAGGAAAGAAAAAGTGTGACGAGTGGAATCCTGTAAAGTCTTCCTGAAAATTGGATGCCTTGTCAAGTGGGGAGTTTTGCACACTAAAACTTTGCAAAAGCGAAGGAACTTGACAATATATGAACTAAAAAAGGCCATTATAGGGGCTAAGCAAACCTCCCCTGGGAAGGATGATGTGTGCTATGAGATGGTTAAGCATTTAACAGATTCATTATGGTCGGTTTTGTTAAGGTTTTTTAATAGAATCTGGGATAAAGGGATTTTACCGACACTTTGAAAGCATGGGATTATCATTCCAATTGCAAAAGCTTCATTAGTATCTAGTTACAGGCCAATACCCCTAACATCTAACCTGTACAAAATAATGGAGACTATATTTAGATTAAATCATGTTCTGGAAAATAAAGGATACACTGTAAAAAATGCCTGTAAAATTAACAGTGAAATTCTGTAGTTTTCACAGAGAAAACTGTTGTCAAAAAACGTCCTTAAAATACGGAAAACATTGTCAAATTCTCTGGGAAATGAACAGTGAAATTCCAAAGTTTTCACAAGGAGTTTTTTTTCAACTCCACAAACACTATTATCACCTTCACTTACAGACACCACTTTCACTTTATTTCTGTTGAACATCTACAAGAGTTCTAATTGAAAATGAACACAAGTTTATATGTTGATGGTTTTGTTGAGTCACCATTATGGTGATGAGTGTTTGCTTTAGTTGTGGTCTTGACCCTTTGCTTTCCATGTGAAGAAGTCTTTCCCCAGTATTGACATCTATGAGTTGAAACACACTGACTCAGGTGGGTGGAAAGCTCAGATAAAGCTAACGCATTAAATTATTTGTGTTGGAGAGTAAGTACATGTTCAAGAGTTTAGGTAGTGCTTTAAAGTTACTTGTTGTCCTCATTTATGATATTGAATGAAATTAATTAATATACTGAATGTCTTTAACAGCACATCTGACACATGATAAATGTTCTAGCAGATATCTAGAATATAACAGTTTGTCTCAACAATGGTGACAACAGAAAAAAACCTCTAAAGATAAACACAACGCATTCTGGGTATCACCAAAGCACAAAACTCATCAATGACTCCCAGCATGCATTGCGGCTGTAAGCTTTTCATTTGTTAGTCACCACTGTTGAGTTTCATACACAGATTCTGAGTCAAAGACAAAATGCAAGCTTTTTAACTGTTCAAAAACTTTTTAGATTGATTGTTGCATGAAATGTGAATTTTAAAAGTAGATTCATTGAGGCGTTTGTAACAAAAAATACAAAAAGTAATTAAACAACATCCCAGATAAAGATTTAGTAAATACCTAATCACACTTTCATTTGATGTGATTTGCTACAAAACTATGTTTTATATAAAACAATGTCATTGCAGCACAAAGAAAACTGTAAACTTATGACGGCTGAAAGAGGCCAACTAAAGCAAACCCTGATCACAAAAACGGTGACTTTGAATACACCAATAAAGCATCAAGTCATGGCTGTTATGCTGCAGTCCCTGTGAAGCAGAAGTGATGATCGTCTTCAGTATTCTGACGTATTTACAAGATGAATAGTGGGTGTGGCTCATGTTTTCTACTGTGAATTGATTGGATGAATAAAAACAGGATGTTCCCGTAATATTACGGTAGTTTGCTGGCAACCACAGCTGCCGGTATTTTTCCGTAAAAACTACGGAATTTGTATTTTCTCCTTTCTTTTCTGATATTAAATGTTTTGTGGGTCACCACTAAGCTGAAGAGTTGAGTCTGTGTTTAACTCACGGTCAGGCAAAGATATTCTGATGTCATGCTGCATGTTGCTTTGTTTAAAAGTGACTTTAATAATGAATTACAAAGAAATAAATTAAGTAAATGTAATGTTATCACTTTTATGCATTTGGACCAAGTTTTCATTTTCTATAAAGAAATGTTGTTGATATAAAATACGCAAATGTATTAAGTTCAATTACTGTTTGAAGTTTGTGCCCTGAAGTTTTAAACTGCAAAGCTGTTTACATTCTTTTCCTGTATTTTTACGGAATTTTACTGGCAACCACAGCTGTCGGTATTTTTCCGTAAAAATTACAGAACATTTTTACAGTGTATTTTCTCCTTTCCAGAGTGGATTTCGGTAAGGTCGGAACACTATGGATGCAGTTTTATGCCTGGAATCTGAAATAAGGAATGCGCAGATCAATAAGGAACATTTGGTAGGAGTATTTTTTTTTTTAGACGTGGAGAAAGCTTTGGATATGATATGGAAAGAGGGACTTCTAATTAAATTGGGTAAAGTTGGAAGAATGTTTAACTGGATTCATAGTTTCCTTTTTGATAGAACCATACATGTCAGGGTGGGTTCATCATTCTCCAAGATATATTATATAGAAAAAGGTACTCCTCAGGGAAGGGTGTGCAGCCCCATCCTATTTAATGTAATTAGTAATGACATATTTTCTCAGGTTGGGGCAGGGGTTGAAAAGTTTCTTTTTGCAGATGATGGGGCACCATGGAAGAGAGGACGAATTGTTTTGTATGTTGCCAATAGTTAGAGAGCAATTATTGAAGTGGAGAAATGGACAGACAAGAAGGGATTCCGATTATGAGTAACAAAAACACAGATTATATCTTTCTCAAAAGGAGACAAAGTCACTGTATTAAACTACAACTATATACTCAAAAAAATGACTTATCAGTTAAAAGTAATTTATAAATGTGACAGATTTCGACATAAAATGTGTACATTTCTATAACTATATATAATCATGTTCGTAGAGTAATAAAAAACCTCATTAGTTGAACGTAATTTATTTGTGTGGCAAACTTTCCACATAAAAGTATTACATTGATATAACTATATGTAATTATGTTTGTTGGGCATAATAAAACTGAATAACTAATTAAACAAATGTGATTTTCCTATATTACAATGAAAAATCAAATGTATCTACATTACTTTTATCTAAAGTGTTTTCCTTAAATCAATGTAGCTTTCAAGTAAGTTTAGACCAAACGTCACTGTTTTTTACCACAAAATATACCAACATATTGTAACACTCCCGTTTTGCCCAAGGACATTCCTTTTCACACGCTCCCTCCTCATGACTGTTTCACCTGTTCCCCATCATTTTTTCTAAACCTGCCTGTCATCAGGCTCATTTACCCAGCACTACAAATACAATCACCATGTCTTTGTTCATTGTCAGGTCTACTTGTAAATCTAGTTGTTTTAGTGTTAAACATATACTTACCTCTGACTACCTGTGGATGTTATCTGTTTATTTTTCTTGTGGATGTTTACCTGTTTATTGATCCCGTGGATGTTTACCTGTTCTGAGTTCTGTGGATGTTTACCTGTTCATTTTTTTCCGTGGATGTTTCCCTGTTCAATGTTCCTGTGGATGTTATTCAGTTTACTGTTTACTTCATAAAGTGGATTTGAGTGACTTTGGTGTTCAACGTGTATGTATCATTACAGAAGACCTGACCAAATCACGATGTCAACGCTCCTGATACCGAACTATATTTCTCTCCAACGGCCAGCTTGACATGAAACAGTATGCATGGCCTCTGGAGAATTACGCGGAGGAGTTTGTCGGTTTGTGCTATCTGGGGAGTTGCAGCGATCCCTTTCTAAACCGCTTATTTCTGACTGGTCTGGATGATGATCTGCTCGCCCTTATCATGCTCCCCGGCGCGGAGGAGTTTCCGCTGGAGGACTTCATTAATCTAGTCCTCCAAGTGACGTGCTCTAAATTCCGCATTAGGGGCATTGATGAGGACTTGAGAGATGGTCAGCCAGAACCAGTCTATAGCGGGGGATTGGCTCACCCTCACCCCATATCAGCTACCCACTCCTCGAAAAGGCCTAACCGCTGTAGGAAACGGCACCCCAACAAGCCGGTCCTGTCCGCCATTCCAGAGTTCTTCGAGCCGGTCTTATCCGGCCTTCAAGCCGGTCTTATCCGACCTTCCAGAGGCCTTCAAGCCGTTCTCGTCCGGCTCTCTAGAGGTCTTCGAGCCGGTAACATCTGGTCTTCTCAGTAGCCAGTCCTTTCCGGGCATTGAGCTGGTCCTGTCCGGCCTTTCAGAGATCACCACGGTGGCCACCTTGGCAGTGGCGGTGGCGTGTGCGGACGACCGGGCGAACCCCCCAGGGAATTTTTGGGGGGGTCCAATACTGGTCTGTAGTGGCCGTTCCGGTACTTCCGCTCCAGGCCACCAAACCGGGGAAGCGCACCCCTGCTCCTCGTCTCTGGAATCCTACATTCCCTGCTCCTCGCCTCGGGGCTCTGACATCACGGCCAAGATGACCGCGCCCTGCTCCCCGTTTCCCTCTCCTACTGTAGGGCCCCAGGTACGGTAGCACCGTCATGGAGGCTTCCTGTCCCTTTTGTTCATTCCCTTGTATCCCGCACGTGTGATGTTCCAAGAGTGTTCCATATCTCAAAATCAACAGTATAGAGCACAATAGAAATTCTTAATTCATCACTACAGACAAAATGGTTCTCTCAAAAGTACTGGCCGTCTCTACAGGACTTGTACTACTTTTGATTTTTGTAAGATCACTCTCCTGTTCTCTACTCAATTTTTGGCTTTCTACAAATTTTTTCGAGGATGCAAGTGTTAGATAAAAGCTCCTGCAAGGAGAGCAGTAAGGGAAGATACTGAAAGGTCCTGTTCTTTTTTGCACCTAGATAAAATCGGCTCCACAACACGAAAATGTTCTTTGTAATACTGCTTTCGCTCAAAGGCTTTAGCCCTTTCTCCCTATAGCTTTAGCTAATGGATGTGTTACACAAAAAACAGCTGCAAGCTCTCTAATAATCCTATTATCAATCTAAATATTGTATTTACAGAAAACACCAGTAATAATACTATTGAACACAGGGACAGATGCAGAGCTCAGCAGGTAGTTAGTTTCATCCAAAGCTTCATCTACAGCTGCAGATGGAACAAGTAAATTATTTTCAAGTGTCAATAGGATGGAAGCAACTCTCTTCTCTATAAATTTGTCATGATCCCGTTCTTGTCTTGGTGTTGTCTGGCATGGGGAGTGTGTTATGTTTGTTTGTCGAGCACATGCGATCCGTTGTTGATGATCCGCTGCTAGCACGCACTCTGTGTCTACGTCATTCACCCCGCCCTCGTGTTTGCCCAGTCAGGGCTTTTCCCCTCACCGGTGACTCATTTGTTATCATCACGCACACCTGCAGCTCACTCCCTGTAAATACCCCTCACCTGCCATCTATCTCCTCTCATTAGATTCCCCTTTATTACCCCTCTGTTTTCCCTCGTTCCGTGTCTGACCGTTGCGTGTTTTGCCAGCTCAGACTGCCAAAGTTTCTAGCATGTGCTAGACTTCCATAGCCTTGACATTACCTTGTCGTAGCCTTAGCCCTTGTCCAAGCCCTAGCCTTAGTTTTTGTGTGACTGCAGCACAGTCCTCGTTATCTGTTTTCTCCCTGCCCTACCTTGTCACCTTCCCTGCTGCCCCTACAACAAATCCCGTTGGCGTCCTGTACTGCAATCTCCTGCTTGACCAGGCACCTCCATCGCTGCTGGATTACACCTGCCACAATGTCCGACAGAATCTCTCGGACTTCCCGGACCCAGGTCTCTGCAGTTTATTCCCCGTGGCTCCCAAGGGGTCCTTTGTGGTGCCTTATTAACTGGACTATTGTTGGAGTTTTTGTCCTCAATAAAACCCTGATTTACCCCGCACTTGAGTCTCTTCTTGTCTGCCATGACAAATTTAGGCAGATCCTCATCAATTTCACTATCATTGTCTGTTTCTGAAAGTGTACAGCCCTTAAAACCTCTTTAGGCGCATAACTGCTTAAGGGCTCATGTAAATTGTGAAATGTAACAACTTCATCTTTGAAGTCCTTTAAAATATAGCTGCTGTGTTTCCTAGTTTTGTGTGAGTGATAAATCCCATACACATTAGTTTCAAAGGTGCATCCTACAAATGCACAAGGCATAGTCTCATGTTGCTTCAGATGAGTACTGATATGCAGGAAATAATCTCTTTTTGTTGATAATTCCTTATATTTACAAAGCTGACATCGGAAAACAGACAATTCAGATGATTTGGGAGTGGATTCTTTTGGATGGGATTTGTAAGTATGGCTGACTAGAAGCTGACTAGAACATAGTGAAAGTACATGGGCACTCTGTGCATACACATGACTACCTATATCTGCGACCAAAACGACCATGGATTAACTTGAAGTGTTTTAATAACGGTATCTACTGCCTACTGACAAATCCCAATTTTTGCAAGTCCACATTTACACCTAGAATACAAGGAGAAAAACATGTTTCAAAAACGATATATAAATTCAGGTCCCCGATAACTGTAAAGTGGCAATGACAAAAACAGTGGGCATGGCTTATGTTTCCCATTGAAAATGAATTCGGTGTATGAAAAATGTCATTCTGAAATGGAACTTGCAGCAGACCGACAGAGTTAGTCGTTCCGTGGATGGGTGAGTCGTTCCGTGGATGGGTGAGTCATTCCGTGGATAGGTGAGTCGTTCCGTGCATGTTACAATCTGATTCACACATAGTATTTAGAAATTATTTTAGAAAACAAAAGGTGCACCATAAACAAACTAGGATTTAAAGAGGGAATTATTGTTTTTATGATATTAACTAATTCTGGTGAAAAAAGTAGACATTGAAAGTGTGAAAAAGTATGGCTATATACATTTTTTATGAGTGTTTTTTTATTATCTTACATTAATCAAAAAATTACAATGCAGTAAAATTATTGTTGTTGTTTATTAATAATATATCCAAGACTTGAATAATAAAAAAATGGTTCACATTTATATGTGGAAAATGATTACAATTATTAAAAAAACAACAACAGGGGCACCATGTAAACACACTGGCTTTTAAAGCGTTAAAGTTCTGAAAATGATTGAAAGTTTGGTATTTATGATAAGAACTGATTCTAGTGAAACAATATGGATATATAATATTTTTATGACCGTGTTTGGAAATTTCCTTTTTTATCCATTTTCAGTCAAAGAGGATGCGCAAGGGTTAAAACATCCTGTTCATGATGCATTCCTTCAGTCTTTTTCCATGTCCATCTCCAATCCGAAAGATGGAGCTCTAACTACCTTCTCTTTTCACTCGCTTCATTTCAATCCAAGGAGGAATACAACCACAATGTTGTTGTGTGACGCAGAGGAGCAGCGGCTGATCGGGGCTGCATGGGTGTGCATCACACAAAGCATGAGTTTGACAAAATACAACCTACAGCAGACAGACAGACTGAACTGCCTTGTGTTCACTGATGTATTGGGTTACAATATCTGCAACTTTGCTGTATTTTTGCGCAAAATCCAGATCGTCTACTGGAGTCGATATAACTGCTCTAGTAACGGATTGATCAACGCTTCTCATTCACATTTTACGGCATGACATGTAGATAATCATCCGATACTTTGATGGGGCTCCTGAGGATCATGATGCCGCCCAAGTTCATGCTCATGGCTGTTCTGGCGTTTGGAGTGGCGATGCTATTTATCGAGAACCAAATTCAGAAGCTGGAAGACTCTCGGGCAAAGCTGGGTAAGACTGAGGCTGGGTCTCAAACCTTTTAAGCTATTATATACCTTTTTTGGCATCCGATGCATTCTAGCTCTCTGTTCTAGACAGACAGAGAATTTACAATAGATTCGTAGATTTAACATAGGCGAAACTACAACGCAGTGATGCTCTAGCTGGCTTTGTATTGTATTGTCTTGTCTTGTCTTGTTAAACACAAAGCACCTGGACTGACTAGAATTTATTCTGAATAAACAGCCGGCTACATGCTTCGCGTTATGTGGTTTAGTTTTCCTTAATATATGTGGAGTTTACAAAATTAATGTATCATGCTTTGTTTTAATGTGTCACAAATCACAGCATTATTTAAACCACATGCCTCTATTATTTCTTGTGTCCAAAGCATTATTGCTATGTATCAAATGATCTGAGTGAATAGTGCATCTCTGATCCATACGCTCATGGTGAGGTACATTGAGCTGGTGTGTTTTAATCACACTCTCCAATGATCCCTAAAGAAAGGTCTCCTGCAAAAGAGGTGTTTCCACACATAATTGCACAACTGCTGAAAAAGGGTTTATAATCTCAGAGTGAAAAGTAGGCGTGAGAATGGTTATGGTCCAGTTACAGCGCTCATGTGGAAATCATTGAGCCTTTACTAGTGTGGAAAACCAAACTTTGCGGGAGCAGAAGAAAAGCAGTTCTAAGGGCTCTAGACCAATGGTTCTTAACCTTTGCATGGACACGCCCCCCTGTAAACCCTTTTAAAGAACTGAAGCCTCCCATACTTGGGCTGGGCGATATATATCGCGGTTCATGCTAATTAAACATGTCTAAATCGATTCGATATATTTGCACAGCTCTTCCGTGAACTACGGCTATTTGATCAGTAGGAGGTACTGCTCGATCTAAAATACCTGAAAATACCTGAAATGGTTTGAAGAACAGCGATAAAATATGACCACTGGTATTTCCTGCATTGAATTGTTCTTCTTCTGTTTCCCATATTTGGAATTTCTGGGCAAGAGGGACCTCTGGCTTTCGGATGTGGCGACTTTTAAACGCAAGTCATTGTGAAACTGAGAGCATAAGAATGGGCTGGGTGTAAACGATTATTTATTAAATGATTAATCTGACAATTAATTTATCGATTAGTCGACTAATGTAAAGATTAATTGAACGGTTAATTTATCGATTAGTCGACTAATGTAAAGATTAATTGAACGATTAATCTAGCGGTTATTTTTCTGTTGCTCGATTAATAAAAAACATAATGTATCTCAAATAAATACCAACAAAATCTTAATAATATACTTTATTAAACAACAGATCTGCACAGCAAAAAATATTCTGCTTTACACAAAATAAAATATTGTACTATTATACAAAATGAAAGACCAGCCTGTTTACTCTTTACAGTACCAACATAGCTCTCTTGTTCAAAAAATTCAAAAGTTTTAGTGCAAAAAAAAACACTGTGCAAGTGCTCAGAGTGTTAAACACAATATAAAATTCCTGTTTTTGCATATATTTTGCGTGCATTGCATCTCTTTCCCAAGATAGGACGCCAAGGTTATTTGCTTTGTTCTAGAAAAAACGAAAGCAATGGATATAAGAACAACAGCAAGACTGTGGGGTATTTTAAACAACACTTTACCTCATTGTAGTGCTATGCTATGATTCGTTTATTTGAATGCTAACGTGGCTATCTAGCAGCTGTGCACTTTGGTGGTGCTAGGCTAATCAAGTAACCAATGTATTTTAGCTCTCTGTGCAGTTTGTTCCTGCTAGGTTCACGTTATCTAACGTCAGCTACAATAGATAGCTGTGTTCTGCAGCCGTAAGCTAGCTTCCATTCAAGCCAACATTAGATGATAACTAACATTTGCTAAACACAGCTGTCTAGGCGCCAGTAGCTACCTAGCATGAACAAACTGCACGGAGAGCTAAGATAGTTAGCTAGCACCTCCAAAGTGCGCAGAGCTCAAGCTACACTACACAAACATGTAATTAATTTAGCCAACGTTAGTACTTACTTGTCATTGTCTCCTCCTCTAGTGACAATGGGGTGCCTCCGTTTCAGATGCTCCAACATTGCTGGAGTTGTATGCCAACTCCATTTGGCAAAGAGCGCAAATAACGACACCTTTACATATGGGACTTAATTTGAAGTATTCCGATATTCCCATACCCATGTATTGCAAAAATATAACGTTGACGAAATACATTGTGGATAGATAATATAATGTGTTAAATACATGTATTTTGTATATAATTTATATATATATAAAAACTATATATAAAGAAGGAAAATATACCTATATATGACAGATTGATTTTAAGAGATCAGATTATAAATGTTTCAACCCTGCTGATAAAAACAAAAGAAACCATCACAGAAATTAATGGTTTCCATTAAAACCATTACAAAATTGTAGGGTTTGGGGCATTATCCCAAAAGGATTAATCTAACAGTTCACGAGAACGGTGGGCGTTTCATTGATTTTAACACGAGCGAGAGTTTATTCGCAGTTTATAATACAACTATTATAGTTGTATTATACAATCACCCACTCATGTGATCGAGATATCAAGGACGTAATCATTTTTAAACTTTTTCACAGCTTATCTCATGGAGTTATGTCATAAACATGGTCGCTTTTGTCTTAAGTGAGCGTAAAAAGTTGAGAAAGAAATCAGATGTGAATACATTAGTAACAGCAGGACAATATTCGTGATATTTGTCTGGTTGATTTGAACCAAACAAATGCTCAAAAAGGTGATCACTTTTTTTGAGGGCCCATTTATGTTACCCTGCTTTGATCAACTGTGATCGCATTACTACCTGTTGTGGATGTGACTTAAGCCATATCATCACATATCACATATACATTTTAACCTAAGGTTTTGTTATATAACAGTGAATCGTATTCAAGCGAACGTCCTTTAAGTGTCAGAACTGAAAACGACCTTGTTACTGAAATTACAACCGTTATTGACACCAGGCTCAGCAAACTGCAGGTCCTGGAACTCACCTATCTCTATTGATAGGTTGAACACTGCCTCCACAGTAAAATATCAACGACTTCTTCTCTAGCCCCACCCACTGGTTCTCAAATGACTTTTGCCATACATAGTACTAGAGGTGCACAGATTGACCGGTCAGAAACCGGAATCGGACGGTTTTCGCATGATTGGCCGTGACCGGTGACCGGCCGGTCAGTGTCATGTCTTGCCGATTCGAAGCCGATCATATGTTGTAAGCAATGCGAGCAATAACGTCAAATACGCAAGTAAGTGTCCGTTCAAGACAGCTGTTTTTCACGGCTTATTTACGCTCGTGACTGCGTGGTTCAACCGAACTTCACGATTCTCCGCGCGCGCACACAAATCATGTAGTGCACAGACAATGTTTGACTGTCCAGTAATTCACCTTTGTTGCTCCGTCTACTTCGGGTATGTACTACATCCTTACTGTGATGCTAAACTCTGACACATGCTAAACTCATGTTGAAGCCGTTCACTATGTGTAAAACAAATGTAAATTCCATTCAACCTGATTAATTGTCTAAAACTATGGTCATTTCACTGAGGTAAATTGAAATTCAACATGACTTGAAAAAATCAAAACTATAAAAATGAATAAATCAACCAATATTTGTGATATATTCCTGATTGAGTTCTTTACTAACACAAAAAAGGGCAAATACATATACATATTTAGAGTAGAATTCACTGATAAGATTTTTAACTTTTTATTGAAGTGGCAGCTAAAATCAACCCACTTCTTTTAGGACTACAGACCCAAGATAAAGACAAGTTATTTTACATTTCAAAAAAATAAAATAAAGCCATGATAGTTTCATAAGCAGAAACAGACAAGAATAAAATTGAAGTATTTTATTGTTATCTTAGACTTTTGTGAGAGTACAAAAATCAAAAAGGTTGATTAAGTTTAGTTATATTTTATTATTTATACTTATTTTCAGTCACAGAGTTCTTTAATTTAAAAGTTATTTGGGCAAGAGAAGATTCTGTAATTTAATGCAGGTTGTAAAACTGTATTTAGGGAAATTGTAATGTTCAATAATTTATGTAATGATAATAAAAAAATATGAAAAAATGTGTATTGAAGAAAAGTTAATGTTTTTTTATACACTGTCAATTATAGTTTGTTGAATATTTTTCAAGAGCGGCTATCCCCGTGTCATATGTGCAAAAGTGAGGACTTCTGTCTTTTTATTTAGAATGACCAAACAACAAACATTCAACATTGTGCAGTGCCTGGTTGTGGAAAAACACAGTCGCTCCATTTGAATTCTGATATTAGGAATGCTTGGTTGAAGTTTATTTTATGTACGTTCCTGCTCACATTGGTAAAAATCATTGTCTCATATCATCTCTGATTGTACTTTTAAAAGCCCAACGCATGGCATGCCAGTCTCCGCTCCGTGCATACGGGTATAAATGGAAGATGACACCGAGCAGCGGACTCGTGCACTTCCCCTGGGTGTTTCGCTAGCGGAACTCTGTGTCTATCAGAGTGAATTTCCTAAAAGAGCTGAGATTTCCTACAGCTGAGATCTCCAGACATATCTGCCCACTGTAAGCTTGGATGCGGCTGCCTCGTCCTTGAACCCGACGGACTCGATGCCTGCTTGGCAGCATGCTGAAGTAGCGTTCGTTGATACGGCATGTCCACACTGCAAGCATATGTCGATCAAGGTGTTGTGGTCACATGTGGCTGTGTTCTTTTTGGAAGCAGCCACGAAATCGTCTGCTTCCCGTTCACACTTACCAAACCCATCTCCAATGGGCGGCAGTCAACCGACCCATAACGGACTCACACAGGTGCGTGATGAGATTTCCGCTGCAGCATCAGAAGGCGACTTGTGAGCATTGGTTGAGCATGGTCTTCGGCTGGTTGAGCCCTGGACGAGGCTGACGCAACGCATTTCCCACATCGCTCACGGCTTGATTCTGATAGATGCATGAGGAGCTCTCCAAGTTGTGCACGCACAGGGACCTCGTGCTCTCGCAACTCGACCGAGTAGGCCTGCGGGTCAACTGGGAAAAGAGTAAACTCTCCTTTGCGTAGAATAGTGATGCTTGGATGGCGGTTAAGTCCGCGGGCGCTGCGGATGATCCGCGGGTCGGGTAATAAAAAAATACATTCTGGTTAATTGCTTTTCCAAAGGACCCTACCCCGTTACCTGCTGGAAAAGTTCAGAGAAAAGGTTAGGATCTGAACACTCACTCTCCCGTTCGCTTTCCGTCGCAAGGAGCGAAGGACGACATTCCCGAGGCTTCGGTGGTCCTGAAGGACACGGCCAGCACTTGGTCAAACCCTAGCTAGTTCCGACCGAGCAGAATTGGTACGGGTAGGTGGTCTATAATCCCCACGTCCATCTCCCAGGTTCCCTGTCGTGTGTCACGGTAATCCGGCGAGCTGGGACTTGTCGGGTATCGCCATGGACTGAGTTTGAGTCGGCAGATGAACAAGAGACCTGATTTTAGCATGTAAACATGGAAAACGTATATTTTTCAAGAAATACCCCTTTAAATTCACTTTTCATAATGTTGTTAACTTTGACCCTTATATAGCGCTTTTCACAATGTGCATTGTTCCAAAGCTTTAAAGGGGCAAACAGGAAAAACAAAAAAGGTAAAACACAGCACAGTGCATGGTGTTTATAGAACGATATAACAACTGAAAGTAATTCAAAATGTGTAGGTCGTACATGTGCAATTACTTGTCTTGAAAACTGGTCGCAAAATTCGATTTAGTGGCAGTCTAGACTGGAACCCTGATATAATTGTTTTTAATGTTTTGGCAGTTGGCCATCCAGCAAACTGATATAACCCCACTCGATGTCATTGTCCATCACGATGTTTAACTGTAGATATTGTCCGATGCCAATTTGGTAGACATTGCCCAACCCTACTCTAAGCAGTACGTAACAATTAACATATTTTGCATGTGCTCTATCATGAGAAGACACATTTTTTTCCAGATAAGTTTTGTTTTGAAAACAGCCAGCCAGAACACAATTTTGCGTTTTATTTTATTTATTTTATTTTATATCTCATCTTTTAATGCAATTTTTATGGCACAGGGGTAAAGAGATAATTTTACGGTTTCACTTTTTAAGAATGTGACATGTATTTACTATAGCTTTCCTGTGGCTCATAGGTTAGACCATGATGTTAGCAATGCCAAGGTTATGGGTTCAATCCCAGGGGATTGCACATAGTTAGAAATACAATCCGGGCCGGACTGGCCATCTGGCGTTCCGGGAGCTTTCCAGGTGGGCCGGAATGGACGCTTGACGGATGTATTATAAATGCGACTGCATGCAACGCAAATGCAGAAGACTTGTATGCATCAGCACCCCCCCTTTCGCAGACTTAACCATGCACCATGCTTTTAATTTAGTTTTCTGTTCTCATGTCTATGAATACTTTCATGCGTGTCATGTGGACATTATTTATCCCTTACTCTGAATCTGAAAGACTGTTAATGGTTCCTAGAATGTATTTTAGGCATGTTAATGAATCAGTCATTTCATTTCGATGAAATTGAGTGTGGTGCATTGGCTGTGTAAAACCTACAGCTCAATGCTTTCTCTGTGTTGTCTGAAAAAGCCACTACAGATATTGCTTCTGTTAGAGATGCAATGAAAGTGACAAGGGACAGATTTATGCTGTCAACCAATTTTTTCTTAGACATCTGACACATAATTGAATCTTACTTTATAAATAGCAAAAACCGTCATGAGGTCAATTTTTTGCCATTCAAAGTGGGCCGCTTTCACATGCGTTTCTAAATACATATTTCACTGGGCATTTGACTTGCATAAAAAACACACATCATATCTGATCTTAATTCAGAGGTTGTTGCTTGTAAAGCAATGTAAAGTCTGTGTGTTAGATGAAACTATGATACCTGAGCAGATCTCATTCCATGGGGTCAATTTTAACGTAGGATCGAGCTCCACTTCAAAATGTGCAAAATTTCCTTTTTTATCTATGAAATGGCATACATTCGCTATGTTAATTTCATGCATTATAGATGTTTTTTATGTTATGTCAATGGCTACGTGTTTGGTTAAAACATTTTACTTAATTTATATTAATATTAATATATATAAGGGTCAGTGACAAAAAATGATATCAGATATTTTAAAATATACTTATAATTTCTGCACCGTACTAGAGTACCTGAAAATGTCAAATGGCGAGACTGCCAAAGAATGAAAAATATTTTATATTTTATCTACCTGGTTGGAATGTAACCATACTTATACAGTGTTTCCCGTAGGTTTACAGCTTTGGGGGGGGGGAGGGTTGGGGAAAATTGACGAGAAATCATTTCCTTTTCATGTGCTATCTATCTATCTATCTATCTATCTAGTCACATACATTGATTGTCTGGAGGGTAATACTTTGTAAAATTTAAAAAATGTTACATATAAATATAAGTAAATGTATTTAAATCTTTTTAAAATTGACTTTGGCAAATAACCTTTGTTAAATGTATAGAAGTATTTGTTAATATTAATGGGCCAGAGCTTAAAAAAGTAAAGAACTAAAAAAAGATTTATAAATACTAACAAATATATTGCTCATTCATTGTTCGTTAATGTTAGTTAATACCTTTATATGATAAACTAATTTTAAATGGGATTTTTTTTGGAGACGGTTTAATTTCTATGATGCATTTATTGGAGAATAATCCTGTCAGACGCGACGCTGTTCTGAACGTCTGTTCTGAACGTCATCACGTGACATTCCCATACAACACGGAGCCATCTGCATAGCGTATTAAATATCTCTTGTCTTATTTAATCAGCAGATTTACAATGTCCTGACTAAAAACATTTTAAACACACATATGTAAATAGTGTGCATAGCGGCATGTAATTCATTAATATACATTTTAACCGCCATCCGGTGATGAATGGACTTTTGATGCTTGTCAGGGGCAGGATGCGCAACACTTAGACTTGGAGCAGGAGAGCTACTCCGGCTGCTACTCGCAGTGGAGTGAGTTTTGCCATCTTCAGTTCCCTGTGAGCGCTTAAAAAACGCAAATATTTTCATTTGGTTTTCATCTGATTGAAGCGACATATTTCCCGCCGCGCGCTCTCTGTCCGCTAATGTTTGTTTGTGTGAGCGCGTGTGCGCACTCATTGGGATAATTGTAAACGCGCAAACACAGACTGAAAAGACATGCCATCGTGGAAATAAGATAAATAACATATTACTTAAGGGTTATTTAGTTTGTTTAATAAAATAACAAATTGTAATCTGGCGCTATAAAGAAAATCAAATCAAATTTACTTGACGTCCATGGGTGGCGGGGCGAGCAGTTAGGAGGGCGGGGCGCCCCCCTTATATAATGGTAGGGGAAACACTGTTATAAAATGATAGTTTATTTTAAAATGTCACACGAAAAGAGATTTTATTAGTTATCTCAAAATATAAATTGTAATAATCTTGGACAAATTATGTTAAAAAGGCTAGAAACCATATTAGTACACTAAACTAGATGCTTATCTTTAATAACACAAACACATACATTTTCTTGTATATAATTATATTTAAATGAAAAATACTGGTTATACCAATTGAAAATAACGACTTGACCATCTTGCTTCTACAGCCAAAGGCCATTGTTTGTTAATTACATTTACACTGAAAATCAAGCAGTGTGTGAAGTCATTTTATTTTTCTCAATGCTGAAAAAACATCTGATAACAAGAAATCATCATGTCTCGTACTGTAACTACAGTTCAAGGGTATACATTGTTAAATGCTAAAATGTAGTTCATTGCTGCTAATTATACATCCAGTGGAGGGTAATGTGTTCAAGCATAATGATTTCTTTTTACTTTGCCGTCTAATCACAGCGTAGGAGGGGAGATACAAATACAGCATCAACCAATCAGCACGCTCACAAGCACTAAAGTTGTGCATTTTCTTATGCGTTTAAATACTTGGGTTAACAAATATAAGAGGCACAGAGAAGGCTAATGGTGCAACCTGGCTATAGCCTAATGACATGGGAAAGCACAGAACCTCTTCTTTTGTATGGTTTATCTATTCTTTTGTAGAATCCGTTGCAATTAGAGGTAGGACAGCTGATCGGATTTGTATTTTATGTGAAAGCCAATCTCCAGATTTAGACTGACTGAGTCAGAGCCGTCCCAAGCATGGGGCGTGGCCCAGTGTGAGTTCGAAGATGTGGGGCCCTACCTAGCTGGCGCTTTTTCTGTCTTAATATTAAGGATTTCTTCCTTAATACAGCGCTGTACCGGAGCTTTACAACAAACTCAGTGATTGCGTTTACATGCACAAAATAAACGGATATCTATTAAAAATCAGCTTATAAAAGAAAACAGTTTTCATGTGTTTACATACATATCAATAAACCGGCTACTCAGAAAACAAACCGCGTTTACATGGAAATTTGAGACTTAGCAGGTTTATCATGTTCAGTGACATCACCATCGATAGTCTGTTTGTTAATTAAATATGCAGTGGGAAATGCGTATATCCACGTACGTCAACAGTATCTGCAGTAGTTTTTACAAGCAACGTGAAATCTGGGCAAAAATCTACCTCTGCTCAGAAAACTGTTACATGCGTTTACATGACCTTACATGTTATCATTTTATTAAGCATAATCTGAGTAAGACTGCGCGTGTAAACACACTCAATGACACAGATGAGAAGCATATTAGCACCTGTCTGCTAACATGTAGAGAAGCTGTTTTCCCATTATTTCAAAGTGAAAGTTCAAAGATATTTATGCAAATACCACAGAGTGAACTTGCAGTATTGTGTTGAGTGTTTTAGTTTTGAGGCAAATGAAGCTCTGCTATTCTGTCTCATGAGGAAAAACTCCTGTCTTGCTGCAATAAAAGTATTTAAACTATAGTATGCTGAACTGTTAAATAGTAATATTTTAATATTAACAAGCTTTCATGTAGCTCAGTTATTAGAGTATGGCGCTAGCAACGACAAGGTCATGGGTTTGATCCTAGGGGATTGCAGATACTCGGATACAATGTATAGTACAATGCAATGCAAGTCGCTTCGGATAAAAGTCTCTGTCAAATGCATAAATGTAATTGTTAATATATCTTAAGCGTGCACCTTTCACGAGAAAAATACAAGTATCGGATCAGGACTCGGATCTGCAGAAACTCAAAATTAAATGACTCAGATCGGGTGCACAAAAAGTGTGATCGGGACATCCCTACTTTATATCAAAATCTCAAAACAGTGTTTCATTGATCAAATACGCATATAGAATTTCAATGCACAAAGTCAATAGTAGTTTACATTTAGCTACATTGCATTTGTGTGAGAGGCACTTGCCATTGTAGTAAACAACAAAACCTGTAAATACTCTATTTAGTAATGCTCTCACTCGTTTCTGTGAAGGACCAGGCTGGGCGAAATATTTTGCGATTCACGCTAATTATACATACACATTCTATGTCTTATGCACTGCTCTTCCGTGAACTAAGTCTCTTTGATCAGTAGGAAGTACTGCTTGATCTAAATTCACTAGGAGATTGAGTCTTTTTTATCATGCATTTGAAAAAGCAACACTCGTCAAACATCATCACTATAAATATACTTTATTATCATGAAAATACCTGGAAAGGTTTGAAGAATAGCGATAGAACATGACCATTGCCATTTCCCGGAACTAATCGTTCTTCTTCTGTTTCCCATATTCAGAGTTTCTGTACAAGAGCGCCTTCTGGCTTTTGGATGTGGCGGTATTTAACCATAATTCATTGAGAAACTGATAGCATAAGATCGAACGGCATATCCCCCAGCCCTACCAAACACATTTGCAGCTAACTCTTTCCATAGGGTACAGGCACTCTTTCAACTCGTGCAAAGCAGCGTCAGGGTTAAACACATGAAAAACAGTATGACTTACATAGCTCAAATAATTATTTCAAATAAGCTCATACTTCAAACACCAACTAAAACACTAAAATCAATTCAAGATTTTTACATTATTTTTATTATTGTTATTCAGAGTATTTACATTTCCCCTTGCTGCGGGTCCCCCTGGATTGCACTGCCCAAAAGATGGCCCTGGATTTATCTCTACCAGTGGTATCTTGAGGCAGGAAGTGTCAAGGTAATTAGAGAATGTTTAATTGACATAGCTCAAAATAGTCTGAGAGAAGTTTTGGAAGAGCATCCATCTGATGCTGTGATGTGATTCTTCACACGCCCCAACTGATTTGATTTACTCAAGCTGTAGATTTGTAGGTCATACTTATGAATATTACAGTAAAATGGTAAGTTTTCCGACTGCATTTAGAAGGATGGTTGGTTTTATAGATCTTGACCACAAACTCGAAGCACATAATCAGATAGCAGGTGCTTATTTTTTAAGAGCCACATACACATATTCTTGCAGCTACACTTTGGTCACAATCAAAGACAGTAAGAATGAAAATGACAAGAAAAGAGAGACTCATGGACAGTTAGAAAGAAATGGCGGGGGCACATACATTTTCTTTCCTGTCAAGATTATCTTGGTGTCAGTTGAGTTTCTTTGCCTCAATATTTATAATTTATTGCATGCAGGAGTCCACAATGAAGTGCGAAAACGTTGGACTCTTGGCACTGCAATTTCCACTGAACTAGTGCAGCATGTAAAAATTCAACCACATGCATGATTTTTGAGGAAAAAAAATAAAAACAACTGAGGACTCTGAAATATGTTTTAGTCGAGATGAATACAGTTATGCAAGGTTGATGTAATAATCTTTGTTGAAGGAGGTTTGTGTTATATGCAGTGGATTAAAATATTCATGATCCTCCAGTTTTCTATGTGGAAGTCTAGTGTGGTTAATTGCTTTTATGCGTTTCATTTGAAGGAGGGTCCGGTGGCTCAGAGGCTATCAACACTCGAGTAGACCACTGTCTTCAGTCATCCAAATTGAGAGCTCCATTTCACCCTGTTTGAATTCCCACTCTTATGTTGCAAGAGTTCTTTTAGTAGTATATACCCATTACTATTTAATGGCAAAAGACTTTGTGCCAATGTTTTTAAAGCGGGCGTAACACAAGGGGTTTCTACCAATCTCATATTAATCTTGTGTACCTATAGAGTAGTATTGCATATAGTACTTCATATTTAGTTTGATCACATTTATAAATTATAGATACAGCATTTCGATTGTTTCCGAAAACATACGGTGCGTGCGGGGGGAGGGGTAGGCTGAACCAAAGCAGGTGCGCACCCATTGTCAACAAAACACAGACATCAGTTTCACTCACCGCATGTCCGGCATCTTTTTGTGCTGGGACGGCTCCATATATCAGTTTTAAACTATCTCCAAATCCAGCGTTATATCCACAGTTTATATAACATTCATAACCCAACTGAAGTGAACAAAAAACACCTGAACTTCACAAACATATGCTCTCTCTCCTGCTTACAAGTGAAAGTGATGCTCCTTCTGCCCATGCTCCTTCTCCTGCTCTGGGTGTGCCGCATGCTTTTCCGGGAGAATTGTCCAATACGGGACTAAGAAAAGTTGTTACAAACAGTTTTATATGTTCCAAAAAACTTTCTGAAACCTGTGTGATCGCTGGGGGAAGAAAGCTGCTTTAACTTAAACAATGGCGACCTTTATAAAGTAAATATACTTAATCCAGTATATATTCAATTAAAGTTTATTTATATAGCGCTTTTCACCATGTGCATTGTTCCAAAGCAGCTTTACAGGAGCAAACAGGAAAAATAGAAAAACACAAAGGTAAAACACAGCACAGTGAAAGGTGTTTATTGAACAAGCAAGATCATTCTAATATATAATATTTAATTAATAAATTAATGCAGTCTCCAGGTGAAGAACCCATCACTGCCCTGCAAAATGTTAAATATAACATTTAAAGATCAGGGCCACAGTTTTTCATGCATTTTGACTTCTTTACATTATTAAATGTGCTGGCTTCTCATGCTTGACATGGTCAACTTTAGTTTAGCAACACTGACCATGGGGAAAAGGAAGTTGGCGTGTCTAGCGGCTCGACAAAGTTGAGACTTTATTATGCAAATGCTGAGGAACTTTCGGGAGAGATTTCCAAAAGGAGATCTTTAGCAGAGCTCACGTCAGCTGTCTCTCGTCTGTTGCTGCAGGGTTTGTTTATAAATGTTTCTGGACAACAAAAGTAAGGAACGCCTTCCTACAACCTGGTAGCAAGAGACAAGCGACATACAGCGACACAGTGGCTGATGCTCTGAACACAACTTTAGTTTATACCAGCTGTGTAGCGGCATGTCTCTGGAGCGTCCTAGAAGCAGCTCTCTGCACTCCTTCACTAATGAAACGCGCTTGTAGGCCTTTCCTGTTAGTAAACATTGTGACGCGTTTCGTAAAAAAATTAACCGCACTGTTCTCCACCAACGGTTCAGCAAGCGGTTCAACACTCCTTTGCAGTTAATTACAGTCTGAAGTCTGGACTGCATAGACATCACCAGACGCTGGGTTTCATCCCTGGTGATGCTCTGCCAGGCCTCTACTGCAACCGTCTTCAGTTCCTGCTTGTTCTTGGGGCATTTTCCCTTCAGTTTTGTCTTCAGCAAGTGAAATGGATGCTCAATCGGATTCAGGTCAGGTGATTGACTTGGCCATTGCATAACAGTCCACTTCTTTCCCTTCAAAAACTCTTTGGTTGCTTTTGCAGTATGCTTTGGGTCATTGTCCATCTGCACTGTGAAGCGCCATCCAATGAGTTCTGAAGCGTTTGGCTGAAAATGAGCAGACAATATTGCCCGAAACACTTCAGAATTCATCCTGCTGCTTTTCTCAGCAGTCACATCATCAATGAATACAAGAGAACCAGTTCCACTGGCAGCCATACTTGCCCACGCCATGACACTACCACCACCATGCTTCACTGATGAGGTGGTATGCTTAGGATCATGAGCAGTTCCTTTCCTTATCCAGACTCTTCTCTTTCCATCACTCTGGTACAAGTTGATCTTGGTCTCATCTGTCCATAGGATGTTGTTCCAGAACTGTGAAGGCATTTTAGATGTCGTTTTGCAAACTCTAATCTGGCCTTCCTGTTTTTGAGGCTCACCAATGGTTTACATCTTGCGGTGAACCCTCTGTATTCACTCTAAAGAAGACTTCTCTTGATTGTTGACTTTGACACACATACACCTACCTCCTGGAGAGTGTTCTTGATCTGGCCAACTGTTGTGAAGGGTGTTTTCTTCACCAGGGAAAGAATTCTTTGGTCATCCACCACAGTTGTTTTCCGTGGTCTTCCGGGTCTTTTGGTGTTGCTGAGCTCACCGGTGCGTTCCTTCTTTTTAAGAATGTTACAAACAGTTGTTTTGGCCACGCCTAATGTTTTTGCTATCTCTCTGATGGGTTTGTTTTGTTTTTTCAGCCTAATGATGGCTTGCTTCACTGATAGTGACAGCTCTTTGGATCTCATCTTGACAGTTGACAGCAACAGATTCCAAATGCAAATAGCACACTTGAAATGAACTCTCAACCTTTTATCTGCTCATTGTAATTGGGATAGTGTGGGAATAACACACACCTGGCCATGGAACAGCTGAGAAGCCAAATGTCCTATTACTTTTGGATTTGCAACCAAGTATTAAAGAGTGAAAGTTTGATTTATGATAATTATTCTGTCCCATTACTTTTGGTCCCTTAACAAGTGGGAGGCACATATGCAAACTGTTGTAGTTCCTTCACCGTTCAACTGATTTGGATGTAAATACCCTCAAATTAAAGCTGACAGTCTGCAGTTAAAGCACAACTTGTTTGTTTCATTTAAAATCCATTGTGGTGGTGTATAGAGCCAAAAATGTTAGAATTGTGTCGATGTCCCAGTATTTATGGACCTGACTGTAGCCTTAGATGCTGGGATGCTTGGCGTTAAGACTGAAACAATAAATAAATAACTAAATAAGTGCATGCTAGGTCCTGGATTGCCATCTGTAGGCATCTGACTTCTGAATTGTGTTTTTAATATGTGTGTCGAATAAACGTTTTCATCAAATTGTTGATATACTGAGAGTTCATTATATAAATATTAGGGCTTTCAACACATGAAATACATATTTTCAGTTTAACGTGTAAAAAATATTGAACGCCATTAATGCAATATCCGTTTTTTTCTTTTACAAAATAGTAACAATTTTACCACTAAAACATGCATGTGATGTCTGCTGTCTTTATCATTGTCACAATGGCTTCATTAATTCCTGAAATCATATTTTTAAATCATTAAACTAATGCATAAATTTGATAATTGAGAGGAAAGCGAACTAAAAACACATCATGTTATACTTGTATTGAGAAGGTTTAAGCATCTTTTTGAAGATGTTTACTCGTGAGTACATGTAATATAATGCAAACTTGCAATTGCAACACCTGTGTTACTGTCATCTGCTGTTCAGATTGCGCTCCCATTGCAACGGTGCAGAATTCTCCTGACATCTTCATAATGTCACTGGAGTTATTGTTCATCAGTACATAAAATAGAACACAGTTGCTTTGCTGCTCAAACTGCTTGCTTTGTTTCCTCGTCTTGCTCCATTATTCAGGCTTTTCATCCCTCTGCTGTTTTCAGTTGTCTAAATCAGCATGTTGTTAAAAATGGCCTGCGGAGAACCCTTACAAATCTTTAGCTGTCCCAGATTTATAAGCTGTAGTATCCCTTCTCTATTGCTGTCTCTTTTATTTTGTTGCACTGTTTTTTTTGTTCAACACACAACATAATCAAATTCAATGACTTGAGTTAAACTTCTGTTTACTGACATTACATACTTGCCTCTATGAAGATTCCTGCTAATACAATCTTAATCTGAAAGCTGTATTTGATGGATGTTTGAATTGTGGATAAATAGCTGGCTTGGTGGGTTAACGTGCTATAGAGACGGTATGTAAAAAGTGAAATAATGTCATGGATAGGGCTGAAACGATTAGTCGACATTGTCGACAACGACAATAAAAAAATTGTCGACAAATATTCTTGCTGTCGAGTAGTCGTTTGATTACGTGACTTAATTTAAGGGCCTGCAATATCACAATTTGACTGCTACAGCACTGTAGCGCTAGAGTGTAATGCAGCCTTCCTGAATGCTATCGCAGTAGAAGGACACGCAGCGAGAATTATGGCGGAGTACAAACGAATGTGAACAAGTAAAGTGTGGGAAAGATTTACCAAATTGAAAACAAAAAAATGCGGTTGTATAATGCAAGCAAGGCAGAACTTGCCTTTCACATCAGCACAACCTGCATGCTGGAGTATTTAAAAGGAAACATCCCGGAGAATGAGCAGAAGAGAGGCGAGTGTTCTCCATCTAGACCTAACTAACTAATTTAGCGGTAAATCTTTTTATGAGAGAATGCAATAATAACAGTAATGATAATAACAACAATAATCATATAATTACAGTTATGTTTTTATTTGTTTTGCAAAGTAAAAAGCTTTGATCGAGTTTAAAAGTCAAGCCTGCTTTGATTATTATAACACTATTAGGTATTACATGAGCGGTAAATCCTTATAAGAGAGGGAAGTTAAGTGATAGGAGTCTTATATCTTGACTTTATTTTAAAATATTTTCTTCTGTTTCTTGCTCTTTTTCAATAACTCTTTCACCGACATGATTGATGATTTATCTCGTCATTTAAAAAAAACGGTTCCCCGCCAAACGAGTTATAACGGCAATCAGTGGTTATACTGTTGTACAGCAGGTGGCGCTGTTACACACATTTCGGGAAAATACAGAATCCTAGAACCTAAGTTTATTTCTTATCGGTTTTTAATGATTGTTCTGAGTGTAATCTGTGCGGAATCTTTGACAAAAAAAAACTAATTGACTCAAAATGATCTTTTAATCAAAGTGATGCATTTTTGAAGAAACCTACCCACATCTAAGGAGTGATAAAAAAAGATCTAATCAAGATTGAAGAATATGGTTTCTTTCGTTTAAAAGCAGAGACTGTGTTCTTTCATTGGACATATTGTTTGTCCATATATTCTTTACAGAAAATGTAGTGTGAGCCATCAAAGTTTGGTTAAAATGTAAAAAAACGCTGGCGTAGGCTGGCAACTTTTTTTTAAAAAGGCTGACGGGGATAGAGTTAAACTGAACTGTTTTCATATAAATGCTGCTTAATGCTTCTGTCAAGAGATTTGTTTACATTTAAAAAAAAATGCCTTTAATGTACCTGATTTATTTATTTTTATTTGTATTTAAAAGTTTCTAGAGAGAGAGTATTTGTGTGATTCGAGTTGGACAGAATCAGCAAACTTAAAGAGAGTAACCAGTTGGTTCAAGTTCATTAAAGCAAATTTCAAAAGCTGAATTGATTTTATTCATTACGTAAATTATCTATAACTCAATGTTTTAACTAGTGGCAAAAGCTGAATAATCATTAAAAACGTACCGATTAGTCATCGAAATAATAGCCGATTAGTCGATTAATCGATCTAATAATCGTTAGATTAGTCGACTATCAAAATAATCGTTTGTTGCAGCCCTAGTCATGGACATATTTTTTGAGGGATTTCAATGTAATTTTAATTTCGTAAATGATGTAAGATCTAAGGTAGTATAGTTAAGTGTTGAAATTAGAGCTGCACGATTCTGGATAAATTGAGGATCCCGATTATTTTGTTTCAAATAGAGATTGCGATTCTTTTACGATTCTAAATGATGAATAAAAGTAATACATAATTTACTAGAGGTTCTGACCAAAAAATAGTTTATTTAGGTATGTAATATGTAGGACTTTGCTTTAGAATTATTACATAATTCATGGTTAACCTACAGTTACTATGGTGAGAAATGTTTAACCACAAATTCCATAAGTAAACTAGTTTTTTTTTTTTTACATTAAATGCAAAAGCTTAACTTCCTAAAAAGTATAAATGCATTGAATTAACTTGGATATGAAATATTTCTCAGTAAAACAAATTCATAAGGTGACACTTTTTTATTTTGTACATTTGCCTGATATCTACAAACCGCTTGAAGGGGTCTTTATAGAAAGACACTACTGATAAACATAACAACTCATTATTCTCACCTGTAAACAGTTTATAATAACCCCAAAACATGAAATGATGGGCAACTTGACGAAAAGCTCTAAAAAGCGCAGCTTCTCTATTAGCGTTAATAGAGAAATAGGTGCTCTGATGACGTGTTTTACCATAATGACGGATATAAGCGCTCACTCGGATTTGTCTGCGCAACAAACTACAATCGTTAGTTTCGTTTCAAACATGTCCAGTTAAGATGTCAAGCATAATCAGAACAATGTATCACAATCCTGAAAGACACTCATAAGAACAGTTTTGTTGTCAGGCTGTATTTACTTTATATGTTGATCTGTTATTTGGTATGAGATTAATTTGGGTTGCTTGTAAACGAGTCGCTTGCGTGTGAGTTGGCAACTCTCTGCTTTATTCCCAGTACTTCGGTGATCATTTGACACAGAAATAATGATAGTGTGTGTTTTGAAAAGACTGTTTGTGACGTTGTTACACACCTTATAATACTCATTTTAACTTCTGCGGCAGCAACATCAAATATTGAAGCGTTATGATTTTAGTCCGATGTGTAAGTTAATAGATACACAAGAATCGTTGATTTTCATTAATGAGATCGAGTGGGTGTTCGAAACGAGATCAGGATCTTTCAACGATTAATCGTGCAGCTCTAGTTGAAATCACATTAAATATTGGACATACTGTAATTGTTATGATCGCCAGGCTTTCACAGCACTCCCTCACTACGCTTGCCCTCACACCACTCCCTCACTATGGTTGCCCTCACCAGGATTCTGATCAGCTTCACCTGCACCTCATCACTGCCCTCATCAGCTCCATTATATCGCACTCCCCATTTCCCTCAGTCAGCGTCTGGTCTCGCAAATAATACTCTAAATGTGTTACCCACCCGAGTAGCTTACCTGCTCTCCTACGTTAAACTTTCCAAATTTGATCCAAGCTGTCTTCTCGTCGTCTTCCAAGCCATCCAAGTCTTCCAAGTCCGTCACGTCTTTACCCAGAACCCCCAGATCCATTTCCCCAGTCCTGTGTAAGTGCTCAGTTAAATTCTTTATGCCAGGGAAATCCGCCTTGTTTATGACTATGCCATCAGGGTCCGCACATTAGCTGCCGTGAGTGGATGAAATGAACCAGCACTTTTTACCACCCTGGGGCATTGTAAAAGGCTGTAAAGGAGCGCAGTGTGTAGTGCGCCAGTGTATGCTTTTTTCATGCATGTCTGGAGCTGTGGTGGGTCCTCAATAAAGTGACCACCAAGAATTATGGCCTTCTCTGAGTTTTTTTTTGTGTAAGTACTACACAAACTGTGAATCATGAACCAATACTACAACACAGGACATTAAATAAACCAATCAAAATCCTCTGGAGGTTTGTACAGCCCACTTACAGGCTAACGTCACACCCACTTGTCTTCGACCCTTCTTGAAAGTCTAGAAATGCAGCTTACACAAGCCATCCATCCAGTTATGACATCTCAAGAGAAGTAATCACCATGGACAAGGGGAAGGTGACTGCAGTGTAGAATTGGCCCACTCCTAAGAACATCAATGAGCTACAATGCTTTCTTGGCTTTGCAAATTTCTACCGACGGTTCACCAGAGATTTTAGTTCCACAGTCACCCCACTCACCAACCTGTTGAAATGCAAGCCGAAATCCCTGTTCTGGTTTCCCTTGGCCACCTACGCCTTCAACCTGATGAAAAAGAGTTATTAGCAATCAAACTCGCCTTAGAAGAGTTGAGACACCGGCTGGAGGGAGACAACCATCCATTCATCCTACACTCACCTAAAGGATTATTAGGAACACCATACTTATACTGTGTTTGACCCCCTTTCGCCTTCAGAACTGCCTTAACTCTACGTGGCATTGATTCAACAAGGTGCTGAAAGCATTCTTTATAAATGTTGGCCCATATTGATAGGATAGCATCTTGCAGTTGATGGAGATTTGTGGAATGCATGAAGCTCCCGTTCCACCACATCCCAAAGATGCTCTATTGTGTTGAGATCTGGTGACTGTGGGGGCCATTTTAGTAAAGTGAACTCATTGTCATGTTCAAGAAACCAATTTGAAATTATTCGAGCTTTGTGACATGGTGCATTATCCAGCTGGAAGTGACCATCAGAGGATGGATACATGGTGGTCATAAAGGGATGGACATGGTCAGAAACAATGCTCAGGTAGGCCGTGGCATTTAAACCATGCCCAATTGGCACTAAGGGGCCTAAAGTGTGCCAAGAAAACATCCCCCACACCATTACACCACCACCATGATTGCATTAATGAGAAATTGAACAGTTAATCCTAATAATCCTTTAGGTGAGTGTATACTCCCATCACAAGAACCTCCAGTGCATCCGTGATGCCAAATGCCTTAAGGGAGAAGATTCCTCTTCTGAACACGCACTCCCTGAATCTCTCTTCGTCTGCCCCATACAGTGGTCGTATGATGACGGCATCACCACACACAATGCTCCAACACTTGTCCGCCGGGTTGACCTCAGTCACGCTTGTATGTACCTCTACCTTAACTCAATAACAATATTCAATCTGTTCACTGGGCACTGTCATCTGGTTACCACCCCAGTCAAACAGGCAAACTGAACACTCGATCCAAGAGATCGGGAGGTTTCTACGTACTTTCTGCCATGACCACCAGTATACCTGGAACCAGTACCTCTGTTGGGCCGAGCACCCCCAGAACTCCATGTCCCATATGCCGGACATCCGGATAACGCTTGCATCCAGAAAGTTAAGACCCATATTCGTTGAATAATCAAATTAATACTGTCGCTTACCGTCTGAAACTCTCTCCTAGTTTTATTATCCATCCAGCATTCCATGTGTCCTTACTCAAACCATATCATTCACTGCCCTGTGATCTTTCCACAGAGCCTGGTCTGTCTGAAAATCACCATCCTCCTTCTCTGGAACAAGAAGAAGGCACCATCTACTCTGTCTGTTACATCCGAGACTCCCGTCGCCATGGTGGCCTTCTCGAGGGGTGGGATACTGTCTGGAAGAATGTTCTTGGGTGCACAGAGATGACATTCTGGATCCAGAGGTCCTCACCACCTTCCACCAAAATATGAATAATAATAATCATTTGTTAAATTTTATGTACCACTTTTCTGGACACTCAAAGAGCTTTACATGGAAGGGGGAATCTTCTCAACCATCACCAAGAGAGGACATTCACCCCAGTCAGCCAGGCAACCACGACAATGGGGACTCCGGTACCCGGGAGCGGACCATTAAGGGGGGGGACTGTTATGGGATCACCAGGCTTTCACACCACTCCCTTACTACACTCGCCTTCACCGGAATTCTGATTCCGGAATTCAGACCACTACATCCCCAACTAAGAGCAAAAGACAGACTTTTTGTCTTATTAATGCTGAAGTTACAATATTTGGTATTAAATGCTTAACTAAAATCACATGTCACCAGTTTGAGTGCAGCTATGACACGTCAGAGGGGATCTGGCCCTCCCGGTTGAGCCTGGTTTCTCCCGAGGTTTTTTTCTCCATTAATCAATCATTGGAGTTTAGGTTCCTCGCCACAGCAGTGCAGTGTTGGCCTGCTCACCGGGAGACTGCATTCGTTCATTTATTTATTTAATTAGAAATTAGATATTATTTATTAGAATGATCTTACTCGTTGTATAAATACCATGCACTGTGCTGTGTTTTAACTTTTCTGTTTTTCCTGTTTGCCCCTGTAAAGCTGCTTTGAAACAATACACATTGTGAAAAGCGCTATATAAACAAACTTGAATTGAATTGATTACAGTCACCTGCACCTCATCACCGTCCTCATCAGATCCACTATATAGCACTCCCCATTTCCCTCAGTCAGTGTCTGGTCTCACAAATGGCATAGACTCTAAATGTGGTACTTACCCAAATTACTTAACTGCTCTCCTACGTTAAAGTTTCCAAGTTTGATCCAAGCTGCCTTCTCTTCGTCTTCTAATCCTTCCAAGTCCGTCACGTCTTCACCCAGCCCCCTTTGGATCTCCTGCTACACGAGAACTGTATTATTATCCAGTTTATCCAGTCATCAATCAATACATATTCATACTAACTTGTGTTCTTGCCTTTGTGTGTCAATACGCATTGTTTAAGTTTTTACCCCTTGTCTGCCTAGTGGTTCCGTTATAGTAATGTGTTGTGTTTGAGACTAAGGCTCTTTTGAATGGATAAGCAAGCATAAATGTGTCACTGATGACCTATTTTTTTGTTGTTGTTGCTTTATGTTTTGTGTTTATCTGTGGTCGTTTTCAAAAAGAATATGCAGTATACACTTTACTGTCGTACTGCATACACCTTAATGATGTTCAAGTGTGACTGCAAATGTAAATATGATCTTGTCTCTCTCTTGCAGAACGCACCATGGCCAGACATGAGGTGCGAGAAGTAGAGCAGAGACAAACGCGAGACAGCCTGCTGGACTTGCCAGTGATGGCTGAGATTGAGGATCTTGTCATCATCTATAACCGTGTACCCAAGACTGCCAGCACCTCCTTTACCAACATTGCATATGATCTGTGCGGAAAGAATCGTTTCCATGTTCTCCATATCAACACCACTAAGAACAACCCAGTCATGTCCATGCAGGACCAGGTAACATATCCATTACCTCACATGTTAATAGGGGTCAAGTTTATTGTCTACATGGAGTGTTTACATTATACATTTTTATCAATGACAAAATACAGCTGTACAATTATTTTCGGAAAAAGTTGTTTGGGGGGTGGGCGTTAACTACAGAGCCAGCACACAATAAATCATCGTATTATCCCAGCCTAACTGTTGATTCACTGTAAGTTTGTGTTGTTTACATCATGCACGTACAAGCTGATTGCCAACAAAACACAAACATAGGACTTAGTTTGACTTCCCATATGCAGTTCATATCCGGCATCTTTTAGCGCTGGGACTATCAGTTACCATCAATCTCCAAACCAAGCGTTATATCCACCATTTATGTAACATTCATCACCAAAATGCAGTGAGCAATGTACATTTGGAATGTAATACTAGTGCACACAGTACTTAGTAGGCTTTCTACTTTACTTCTTAGAAAATACATAGAAAATTAACTAAGTAAGAAATTATATTGTATGCAATACATTTTAATATAATTCTGCTTCACATCATATCTTTTTTATTTTTGTATTTGTTTCTCAGGGCCAAAAAAATTCTTTAAATGAAGACAATGTTTAAATTTCAGAATATAATTTGAAATATAGATTTTTCATTAAAATATAGTATTAGTTGATAGAAGATGTAGAACACAGCGTAAAAAAGCTACCATTTATTTTAAAGTATTCCAAAAGTCTTTTAAATGTGCTTAAACACAGGATAATAATTAAACAGAATTATTTTGTATAGCCTTAGTCACAGTGAAATTAAATGCTGGGGCTTGTTTATTTCACACGCACTCTCAGAAAAAAACCTATTGTGCATTTTGGACTAAGTGCAGAGGTGTAGGCAAAGCTGCTAAAGGCAAGCCTGCAATCCTATCTTTGTTTTGAATGGATGTCAAAAGGAGGAGACTGAGCGGTTTTACTATGCTAAATAAACTGATTTTGTGAGGAAATAATTTAACGTTTGATGGAACGCCCACTTGTTTGCTAATCTTCAACATGGTGTACAGTAAACAATACTTTTATACTAGTATGGAGTAGAGGAGATGTTGCCGCAGGTAGGAGTTATTTATTGCATCACCATTAATATTGCAATTGAATATGAGATATTGTATAATATTATCTGATGCTATATATCAGGGTTACTCAAATCTTACCCTGGAGGTCCGGAGCACTGCAGAGTTTAGCTCCAACCCTGATCAAACTTGCATACCTGTGATTTTCTAGTGATACTGAACAACTTGATTAGCTTGCTCAGGTGTGTTTGATCAGGGCTGGAGCTAAACTCTGCAGTGCTCCGGACCTCCAGGGTAAGATTTGAGTAACCCTGCTATATATCATCAAAAGAAGAAACTTTTTTAAATGTCCATGGTTTTGATGTTGCCTTGCTTTTTAACAAATTAAAGTTGATGTAAATGATAAAGATTTTAATAAAGTAGTCTTTATGGCTTCTAGATTTCAACAATTATGGTTTAGGTTGCCATGTACTGATGACAATGTGATGTTCTTTTGCTCTCTGGCTTGGTGTTTAATTGCAGCTGTGACAGGCCAGGTGAGGTCAGTGCAGTGGTCCCTGTGTTTCTCCCACACGGCACATGTGTGCTGTCTTGTCTCTGACTCCACTTCCATTATTCATAACCTACTGTCATTATTCACACTTCATATGTTTGCAGGGAACAGCTTTAGAGCTATGTTAAATAAGTCAAACTTAATAAGCTTGGTGATTAATAATGGCAGTAAAGAAATACAACTCAATAGATACGTTTTCTCAGACAGATTTTGTTTTTGGATCAGAATTACATAATTGAGAAATCTAATTCTTACATGAACAATAAAATTATTGTGAGAACAGTATGTGTGAATTTACTGTGTATGTGTGAATTTACTGTTTATGTGACAAGCTTCAATTTCGATTTGAGCTTTCTTGACATGCTTGAACTATACAAATATACTGTTTCTAAAGTTTCTAGATGTGCATACTTCCCTGCCTCCTACCAATCCTTTTTTGTATGGTTTAAAGAACCTACTTAATATTTATTTTCATTAGATGACGACAAGCACATGAATCGAAGTGTTGTGCTGCTTTAATTTAGTAAGCAATAAAAATGCAATAGGCATGTCCAAATCAAGGCGCCTGCGGATGTCCATAACAAGTAATGTTGAAACAACACTGTCCTGAACTACTTCACAATACTGATTCATACATTGTTACGTTATTTTAACATCAATGCAAATGTGCAGAAATTTCCCAGATTCATTTCTTTAGTCCAGTTGATTCACTCTAAGTGTGTGTTGTTAACATTATGCACGTATACGCTAATTCTCAACAAAATACAAACATATGACTTAGTTTGACTTACCACGCGCAGTTCATGTCTGGCATCTTTTAGCGCTGGGACTATCAGTTTCAAAAGATTCTCCAAATCCAGTGTTATATCCACCGTTTATATAACATTCATCACCGAAATGCAGTGAACAAGAAAACACAGCTAAACTTCCATCAGCCGAGTGAAGCAGCATTGATGGGGGTGCTCTTTCTCATGCTGGCTGGTTGACGCATGGGAGTGCTTTCCCGGGAGAAAATTCCATTAAGCTTTCCTGTAGCTCAGTGATAAGAGCATTGCGTTAACAATGCAAGGTTGTGGGTTCGACCCCAGGGGATTGCACACACCTATTTATAAATGTATAGAATAATGCAATGTAAGTCGCTTCGGATAAAAGCGTCTGCCAAATGCATAAATGTAAATGCAATAAGGGACTAAGAACCCATGTTACAAAACTAATAATCCATGTTCGAAATTTTTTGTGAAATCTATACGAACCCTGGCAGAGTTAATAGAGCACAGAAATACAACGTCAAGCCAGCCAGCATGTTTTACTGTGTAAAGAAGTCAGAATGAATGAAATAGCATGTTACCTCCACTTTAATATCACTTGGCTGGTTCTGTCAACGGGCCATGACAGATATGCTACAATGAAATTGTTATTTAAGATTTAGATATTGCTGGATGATGTTAGCAAAGCATATCAGACATGTGGAATAAAATAAATCTTTTTCATTTAAATTATATTTTGTATATGTGACCCTGGATCACAAAACCAGTCTTAAGTAGCACAGGAACCAGTTTAAAAACCATTGTATCGCCATATCGCATTCGCCAGATATTGTCATATTCTAACAACTCATACATCAATAGAAAGCTTATTTATTTTCATCTTTCAGACAGTGTAAAAATCTAAATTTAAAAAAATTGACCCAAAAGACTGGTTTTGTTGTCCAGATACAAAAACTAATCAGATTTAATATTGTGCTTACAGATGAGGTTTGTGAGGAATGTGACATCCTGGCAAGAAATGAAACCAGGTTTCTACCACGGCCATATTGCCTACCTGGACTTCACAAAGTGAGTTCCTTGTATTCTAATAACAGGCTGTGTGTTGTATTGTATTGTGTACTGTTACTATGGATATAGTTGCTCTTTTAGTACAAAAGCTGAATTCAGAAGTTAAGTGTTGCTGCACTCTAGTGGTCAGTTTGACAGGATATCAAGGGCTTTGCAATTACAAAATATACATGAGATATGATTTTCTTGGTTAATTATTGATTAATCATAAAACAGTCAATTTTCATTGTATTATTAACCATATTAATTATAAAACAGTCAACATATACGTTTTATATCAACATCTGGCCTGATCTGCAAATATTTTCATGAATTAAAATGAACAAATATTTCGGATTATTATATACTGTCTCTTGGCCACAATTTAAATAAGATAATTTTTAAAGGTAAGCTGTCCTTGCTTCTGTTAAAACACACAATATGTCCTAGAATGTTCTCAAAGTATACTGGGATAACATCGATCATCGGGTTTTATTTTTATAGGTCATGCCAGCTCTTATGCATGCTGTCTTTAACAATCGGCAGGTAGCCAAAAATGAATAGCAGGTTCATTTTCTATTTAGATTAATATTCTAATGATGTATTTTGCAATGAAAGAATTCAGACATAATAATTGTACAAGTGGACAATTTCGTTTATTTTAAAACTATTTTGCTCAAATAGGTTTGGGATCAAGGGAAAGCCGGTTTATATCAACATTGTGCGAGACCCCATCGAGAGGCTCGTGTCTTACTATTATTTTCTCCGGTTTGGTGATGATTACCGACCCGGTCTCAGACGAAGAAAGCAGGGAGACAAAAAGGTTTTTCGTTTTTGCCTAATATTTTATTGTAAAATACTGTATTTGTTTAGCAACTACAGTATACACAACAACAAGTGTGTATAAGTCATGTTTTGTTACAGACATTTGACGAGTGTGTGTCCTCTGGAGGTTCTGACTGTGCTCCTGAGAAGCTCTGGTTACAGATTCCATTCTTTTGTGGTCATTACTCTGAGTGCTGGTGGGCCATTTTACTCACTCTTCACTCTATTATTAACACAGTGATCTTTCTTATAAAACAAATTGATTGGGTAAGAATTACGGATTTGTTATTAAAACATTAAGACAATAGAAATGCTTTTGTTTGTTGTGTGCAGGAACGTTGGCAGTATGTGGGCTCTTGAACAGGCCAAGTATAATTTGGTGAACGTGTATCTTCTGGTTGGAGTGACAGAAGAATTGGAGGATTTTATCATGATGCTTGAGGCAGCACTGCCACGTTTCTTCAAAGGAGCTACTGATCTCTACCGCACAGGTGCTTGGTTATCTTCTCATATTGTGTGAGGATATGCCAGGATCATCCAAGTGACATACAACTTCTCTGCCCACACTGAGCTCGAAAATAAAGAGAATATATGAGTGTAAAACAATATACAGCCGTGAAAAAAAGTTAACAGACCTTTTTAGAGACCGTTTTTCCAATTACAAATACGATTTATAGGTATGTGTTTGGGTAAAATTATATTTTTTCCATTCTATATTTAAACCAAATTTAAATTAAAATATTGTTTATATTTGCATTCATTTGCTGAAAATGAAAGCTGGAGAAATAAGTGAAAAAGTTAACAGAAAAGATGCTCAGTATTTTTTAAGACCTCAAATCCTGCAGAATGAAACAAAAATTTGAATTTTACCTGAACACATACCTATAATTAGTCAATTTATAATCAGAAAAAGGGTCTCTGACAGTCTTTTTATTTTTTCAATTAGTATACACTACTGTATGCAACCGCGCCCCACTGAAGCCACACTAAAATCAAAATGAAAGTTTTTCTACTATTATTAAAAATAACTAAGTGCAATCTGTGAGGGTCGTTCTATCCAACTATAATTATGTTTTAAAAATGGACATAATAAAGCCTAAAGAGTAACGGTCATGGGAAGATATCCAATAAATTATTACCTTGAGTTTGCCCTAGTTCAAATGCGCTGTGATGGAAGGTGATGGAAACCGTTTATTGCAATGATGATGCTATGAATAGTTGGCATGTAAAAAAATAAAACACAGCCCTCAACGTAGAATTCAGAAGTTTAATGTTAAACTTAAATTACACGTGCGGGTGCTGGTGCTGGTTGAGGCTGCCCTGTATAATTTTAGGCATATTAAGCATTGAATCATCCGTGAACCGTATTTCATCTGTTTTTCTGTTCTGTGTCTCTTGTCCGACAACACAAATATCTCTCTATGAAGTGTCCGTCACGACAAGTCCCCTTCAATATATTTGTAAATTTTTGACAATTAACAAAACGAAAGGGTAAAAAGGTGACAATATGCTTCAGAGTTTGATTTCGTTTGTGAGTCGAAGCGCTCAACAAATAAGTTTAAGGAATAGAGATGACAGCGCATCCTGTAAGTATTCTTTATTATGCAAAAGCACAATATTATTTTATTAAGCGCAGGTGTGTTCACGTCTAGCTAAAAGTAGCTTAGTAAAGTATCTATTAACGTACTCATAGTCAGAGTTTTTTTTAAGGAGACATGAATTAAAATCACAATTTTAACCCAAGCTTTTGTTATATAAGAGCAATGGCGTTACCTCAAGCAAATGAAATCACTTCACTCCAATGGCGGAAAATTTTAGAACACGATCATGATGATGTTGTAGCGCACAGAAATGTGTCATTCATGATGAGGTTCGGTTTTATTTTTCCTGCACCTAGTTAAAGAGAGCTGACGGTAGTTTTGAGAGCCCCAGAAAGACGACGGGCAGATAGAGTTAGGTTATTGTATTTCAGCCTGGTGCGGCTTCTGTGTTATTCATTGAAGTTCTGATGAAACAAAAGTTTACCTAGAAGCTCTTTGTCGTTTTTCAGACGCTTCAGTATTTTTATTATTAATTTAAAACATATTGTGCATGTGATAAATGAGCATGCAGTCATGCACAGGAGTGACACCGCTCGTGCTAATCAGTGAATGGTAGGGAACATATCAAATTATTCCTGATACTGAATAATGACTCGGCAGTTGATTGTGACATTCATTATATGGATTCGTCACTTTTAATTATAAATGTTGCAGATTAATGGATTCATGTTATATATAATATCTTGAATGCTTTTCTGCATATTCTTTCTTAATTATTTATTTTAGTAATGAATACAGAGTGGTGCTTATTGAGTGGCTATATATGCAGTATATATATATATATATATATATATAGAATCGTCTGAAAACACATCTCTTCCGTCAACAACTGACTGATCAATTCTGACTTCTATCTCTTACTCTTTCAAAAAACAAAAAACACACTCAAAAAAAGAAAACTTCCAACTTAGCTCTATATACTGTTTGAATGGCGCAGCAATCTTATTTTTTATGAGAAAAAAAATTGTAATATGCGTCACATTGCTTTGTAACAGATTGCTTGATGTGCCACCCACAAATTACGCCTCTGCAACTAAACATTTATTTATTAGTACTAAAAGCAACATAATATAACTAAAGAAAGCGTGTTTGGACTCAGCTGTCGAACACCAGGCAATCGCTCAAAAAACGAAACATGCAGAAACATTTATCCTGTGTCCAACAAATGTCAGTAATGCCAGAAACACACCCTTCCAAACGACACCTGAAATACACACGCACCGTAGCACAGCCACAGACTAAGACCAAATGGCGCGTACGCATATTTTCCTTTCTCATAACTGGAAACGTTGTTCAGTTGACTAGTATTAAAAGCAGCCGATCGAAGTGCATAATGTCACATAATATATATGGAGGCACATTTGGGAGTTTTTTTATTTTATTGTATTTATATGGGTTATAAATTAAGATTGGGACAGTCGCACCAGTGCGCCATGAGTAAGATGATCCAAGCGTTCAAAATGACAGTCTGGCACGTGCACTCAAAAAATACCCAAGAAATTCTCTGACATCACGATACACATAATTCTATCGTCAAAGTTCTTGTCCAGTCAAATCCGCTTTAGAATCTGAATCTTTAGAATATGCACTGACAAATTGGCAATTTCATGTTCGTAAAAAAACTTTCTGAAACATATTGGAACCTTGGGGAGTTTATCAAGCACATAAATAATAAGTCATATGCCCAACTCATTTTTTGACAAGTTGACAATGTTAGAGCAACAACAGTACTTTCGCGTATGATTCCCCGGGGCGCACTCTTTTAGGCTCCCTACTAGGCTATGCTAATAGCTCAAATTCGATTCTGAGGTAGCAGCTGGTTGTTAACTGTTAACGCATAGCTTGCTACTTACATAGCAGCTAGAATTAGCTACATAACACATTTGCAGTCCCCAAAACACAGTTGATGTGAATGTGTTTAGTAACCAATGCAAATAATTTTCTGTAGTTATATTTTTGGAAACACACTCGTGACCAGGCATTGTGCTTTATGTAAAGGTGCAATCACTAACTTACACTCAACGCTCTATGTGAATAGTGCCTAGCAGAATAACTATAGATAATGATAACATTATGTTACGTGCATGAACTAAGGAATCAGCAACTTTTGACCATAAAACATTTATTGTGGTTTGGTAGTCATCGTTTACAAGCATAAAACTCAATTCATGACGTGGCATGATCATGCTACGTAAACTATTGAGACCAGCCAACATTACATGATCTCTAGTCTAATTTACAGTCATAAATTGTGAACCAGTAACGTTAGGACACCATAAACAACCTGAGCACAGCCTTATTACTAATAGACTAAAAAAAAGTAAATATAATACTTTCAAATCCAGAAGCTGAAAGGGTAACGTTAAGTCTCCATCTGTGGCAACCCATTGCCTCTTTCAGCTCGTGCCACCAAGTGTTCAGGCTCGTGTCTGATCACTCTCTCTTTTTCTCTTTGTTTTTTGCTTGCTCTGCCATGGTGATGGTTTGGAGAATTGCGTTGAACTAGATTGTTTCATCTTATTGTTAGATTTTGGCTAACTTCACCTTCAGGCTACGAGTAAAATGCCGTATATAGCAGTATGCCATAAAGAAGGTGATGGGCGGGGCTTGTGAACCGACCCGCACACCAAAGTTACGGTAGTGTCCCTTACCAATGTAAATAACAAGCTTCAAATGACACATCACTGGTATCACTAATCTTCATATTCTTTTCAATAGACATTTATACCACTGTGGCAGTCACGCTGTTAAATGCAGCTTTGCCAGGTTGACTGGGCCTTAAACGAAAATGTATTTGTTATCTTAAAAGGGAAAGGGCCACTAGATATGCCTCGTGCTCTCTGCATTTTATGGTTGTAATTACGTCAACACATCAAATAATGTTGTTCATACCAAGGCATTTCAGTTGGCCTTTAAGGCGGATATTACATGCGCAGTTTCTGCCAACCTCATAATAATCTTGAGTACCCACAGAGTCGTATTTCCATACTTTGTATCTTCGAAGAGTCTTTAGTTTGATCATATTTATAAAAGACAGATACAGGTCTATGATTATTTCCGAAAACAGACGGCATCCTGAGCGTGCTGGGGGGCAGAACTCCAATACATCATCGCATTATCCCTACATAACTGTTGATTTACTAAAAGTTTGTGTTGTTTACCTCATGTACGTTTCAGTTTTTGTTTTTTGCAGCATTTGGAACTGCAGAGTGTGACTGAGTGTAGCTGTGGCTAATTTACATACTCCCATATCTGCCAATGCAATACTTAATGAAGCGGAGGTATATAGTTATTGCCGTCTCACTTAATCCTTGGTGTATCAAGTCTGACATCGTCACGCAACCATTTTTTTTGGCAAGTTTAAGAATCACGGGTAGTTTAGATGGTTAGGTTAGGGTAAGAGTTTTGTAAAACTCGAAACAGCAAGGAATTCGTCGAAACCAACAAGCCACGCCCACAGACCTGACTTTAAACACCAAAGATTAAGTGAGAGCAGTAAAGTTACAGTCAAGCTATATAAGGCAGTAGTTTTCACTGATTTTATTTAAATATATTTTTTTTTAAGGTGGACCACAAGTGGACTTTAAGTGATACATGCTTACACACCAATAATAACAAAAAGTGCATGAATTTTTGGACAAAATATAGATTACTGTGGATTAGACAACCTGAGAAATTAAAGTAAACCCATGGTCATTCAAAACTGCATTAATGGAGAAATAATGTAAGCATCTAAAATAGATGTTTAAGGTTTCCCTTTTTTTTTTAAGGTTTCCACAACTTTAACAATGAAGATATATATATATATAGTATATAGCTGTATTTTTTATTTAATTGATCATAGAGATATTTTCATGCTTAAGCAATACATACATTTATTGCCGATAATTTGTGGTGCCGGATCACAAATTTCATGGTTCGGATCACATTACAGATTTTTGGTCACATTCATGTATTTTGGGTTATAATCAAATCAAAATCAAATCACTTTTATTGTCACTCTACCATGCATGAGTGCAATAGTAGGTGAAAAGCTTGTGTGCAATTCCAGCCAAAAATGCAGTCCTTCAGTTTCAGGACAATAAATACAATAAACATATCTGTTCAAAAACACAGTTAAGACAATAAGACATGTTCTGTACGTAAAACAAGTGACATAGTTAGCAATTCTCTGTACATGTAACTACATAGTAGCAATATAATGTGTTTTCACATACGTGAGGTGGCAGATTAACAGAGTCTGGCTGGCAGTTGGGGTATGTTAAATTAAAATATTATATGAGATGGGTTATCAATGTGTAATAGGGTAAAGTGCGGTGCTTATGTTATTCA
This sequence comes from Triplophysa dalaica, assembly GCF_015846415.1. NCBI lineage: Eukaryota > Metazoa > Chordata > Actinopteri > Cypriniformes > Nemacheilidae > Triplophysa > Triplophysa dalaica. The sequence continues at coordinate 12,512,538 of NC_079547.1, forward strand.
AGAGTTCAAGAATCTGACAGCTTGTGGAAAGAAGCTGTCACACAGTCTGCTGGTTCGTATTCTTAGGCTGCGGTACGGCTTCCCTGATGGAAGCAGTGAGAGTAGGTTGTGACTAGGGTGGCTGGAGTCTCTGATGATGCTCCTTGCTTTTTTCACACATCGTCTGTTTTAGAGGTCTTGTAGGGAGGGAAGCTCAGTCCAGACGATTTGCTTGGCAGTTCATACCACTCTCTGCAGGGCTTTGCAGTTGAGAGAGGTGCTATTGCCATACCAGGCAGTTATGCAGCCAGTTAGCATGCTCTCAATAGTGCTGGTGTAAAACCGTGCGAGGATGTGGTGATTCATGCCTCAGGTCTCAGGAAGAAAAGACGCTGATGAGCCTTCTTCACAACAGCCTCAGTGTGGGTTGACCATGTGAGGTCCTCTGAGTTGTGGACATCCGGGAACTTAAACCTTTTGAATCTCTCAACTGGTGCTCCGTTGATTGAGATAGGGATGTGTTCTCTGGCTTTTCTTCTGAAGTCCACCACCAGCTCTTTGGTTTTGCTGACGTTGAGGGAGAGATTGTGTTCTTCACACCAACATGTCAGAGTACGCACCTCTTCTCTGTATGCTGTTTCGTCGGCATCTGTGATCAGAGCAACTACCATCGTGTCGTCAGCAAACTTAATGATGGAATTGGAGCTGTGTGTTGCCACGCTGTCATGAGTGTACAGGGTGTACAGGTGTACAGCCCTGTGGTGCTCCAGTGTTGAGGGTCAGTGATGAGGAGATGCTTTCCCAATATTCGGATGAAACTAATATTTACATAGATGTCCTATAACAGTAGCCGGACAATTTGTGGATGTTGCAAATGTATGATGGCGTATTTTAGTCTGTTGATTGAACTTTTTTACCCAAGTTTTTTAATCCAACCTAAAGTTTCTAGTTAATTACAAGAAATTGTTACAAAACACTTGTGTAAAGGTTTAAAAGTTAGAAAGTTGCAAGTTAGGTTAACTTATTTATTTATATAACAAAATAACTGTGTGCAGTTAGACACAATTAGTAAACAACAGTGACCAGTGAAATTAGTATAAAATGTAAACAAAAATTCAAATTGAATTGAATTAATTTTTTTAATAATTTAATAAAAAATAATTTTCTGTGATTTTAGCAGTAAAATGCTCAAGCAGTATATCATTGAAAACAACTGCATATGTTCTTGACTTCCTTTCCAGGTAAGAAGTCTCACCTAAGGAAAACTAGTGAGAAGAAACCCCCCACTAAAGAGTCCATCTCAAAGTTACAGCAGTCCAATATATGGAAGATGGAGAACGAGTTCTTCGAGTTTGCGCTGGAACAGTTTCAGTTTGTACGTGCTCACAGCGTCAGGGAAAAGGATGGAGAACTCTACCTACTGGCTCAGAACTTCTTTTATGAGAAGATCTATCCAAAAGGAAACTAAGATCAAAAGACATTAGAGTGACTGAAACCGTGTTATAACTGTACCATTTGGCCTGGTTATGTACTTTTCTGTCATGCACTCAGCAGAGAAGATAACGTCTAGTATATGGACACAAATGTACGTCCTAGGAAAGCCAGAGGGTGTTAGACATCTGGGCTCGCAGTGTGCTTAAATTTAAGCTACTCTTGTGGAGTGCTGAGTGGCTATCAGGCCCATTTGAGTTCAGTATCCTTTTAAGGACTATCATGTAACAAAGTAGAATCTTCTGTGAACAACTTGAAAGCAAAATTAAAAAAAAGAGCCGTTTAACATTTTTATCATGCCTTCCAGAAGATAATGAGTCTGAACTGTAAGGCCATCAGACACTGTTATGAAAGTTACATCTTGAACAGGGTACAGCTCTTCGTACCAGACATTTGGTATATTAGAAGCACCTCTTTATTTTACTACTAACCATGGCATTGTGAATTTTCAACACTTTCTTCATTATGTATATTCATTTTTAATAGAATGCCATGAGCAGTGTTTGTTTTTCATTTTAGTAAAAGTATTGTAGCAAAGGACAAAATGTGGTCAAATGTAGTTCATATCTGTATAAATTGTATTTACATATATATTTTATGTAATTCAACCAAATGGTGAGATGTAGAATTTGATCGTTTACACTTAGAATTACAATTTAGAAAATATGTCTGTTTAGTAATCATTTTTCCTTTATTTTTGTTGCATCTGCCAGACTCAGAAATACCAGATTAATGCAGAGCAATGAACAGAAATGAGTAAATCAAGGACAAGAGCTTGAAATATACTTAAATTTCCCAGTTTATACAGCAGATTTATGTGTGTAAACGATCTATAGTACAGTATTATCCCGTAGCAAAGATTCATGATCAAGGTAACTCTGGCCGTTCCTCATTATGCATTATGCGTAACCCGCTTGAAATCCCAGAAGTCACTGTGGCGCATCCATCCAAGTTCATTCTTCCCAGGCTGCCTCGCAAGACCGGTCTCCACGTTAACACAAGTTCGTCCTTTGGGTTTTTGGAATTAAGAAACGGCCTTGGTCTCACTACTGCTCTTAGCATTCATAATTAGACCTCCTGTGAATTGACTGAGCCTGTTGCTTACTGTCATAGTTAACCTATAGTATCAGAAGACATCGAGCCTCATTAACATCTAGCTTTGTCTTTAAATGTCTTTTGGGTAACATCAGTACACTCTACCGTGCCTTCATGAATCTGTTTACCACACCATGGATTTGGATACTGTCTGTATTTTTAGTTGTCCGTTTTAGTTTTTTAAACAGCCAGCTTGATTTTGTACTTGTTTTTTTTTTCCTTTTTTCCACAGTATTTCAAATAAACTTCGCTGTCTGTGAGACCATGCTTTTTCAGGATTCTTGACACAAGCATAAATTCCTTGTAATCACAGATAGGCCTAATACAGTCAACCTTAAATGGCTGGATAAAGCTGTAGACAGAATAGTTTAATGAAACGGTCTTCGCCAAATGTAATAAGAAGTTGTACTTTTGCTAGATTTGCTTTTCTGAGCTCAGTTTGTATGGTACAGCAGATGCAATGACATGAGGCTGATGGAAGCTGTGAATAGTAAAGTTCTGTTTCTTTAGGAGGATACTGCCACACTCGTCCTGGAATATAATCTTCCTGTCTGTCACGTTAACAGGCAGTGGAGTGAAGGTGTTAAAGCGTTCAGTGTTATCTTCATCCATCTTTTCTGAGTGTTTGGTGCAATTTGCATTGTTGCAATTTTGTGGATGCTGGGATGTTGTTTCACAGATTATCGGTGCAAAAGGATTAATTTAGTGCTGATTTCAGTATTGTATTTTTTTGTCGCTTAATAGGACTAGGTGTTATAAAAGTCATATTAAATCAGAAGTGTAACTGTTTAGTCAGTATTAACTGAACTCTCATGTTGTTAAAGAAAAAAGATTTTGACCCATGTATTTTTAATACCCTTACTCATAAACCTATTTTTTAACAAAAGTAGAACAGCATTTCACCCATGTATTTTTAATACCCTTACTCATAAACCTATTTTTTTACAAAAGTAGAACAGCATTTCACCTTTAAAAATGTATTGAATTGTACTATACTATCGTAAATTGTCCAAACCCCTAACCCTGAATGCAATTGCTCCATCTTGATTAATTGGTCAGTTTTACTGTTAAAACATAGTCTGAGTAAAGCTTTTACTGTTGACCAGAGATAATCAGGAATCAGGAAAAAATATTTTATTATGTGGTCTGGATGACAGTACTACAGAACACCAGCCTCCATCATGCAAAGAGGCAGACGCCATACACGTTTCGCAAAAAAAAAAGAATTTTAAGTATCATATTTTTGCAAGAATCTCAAAGCATTGTTTCATTATGAAGGCTGATAATTAGTGCTCAAATGAGAGGAATCTGTACCATGTATTGATTTGTATGAGGAAGGTTAATTGGGTGCACTTCAGTTCTATGTCATAAGAAGAGTGATTTCACTGCAAAAAAATTACTTTCTTACTTAGTATGTTTGTCTTGTTTTACAGTACAAATGTCAAAAAATTCTTGAATCCAGATGCATTTTCTTGATTGACCATGAAAATAGGTCTTGTTTTTAGAACAAAAATATGAAATTTCATAAAATTTGTACTCCAAACCAGCAAAAAAATCTGGCAATAAAAATAATCTTGAATTTAGTGACAAAGAAAAGGTAAACCTTAATTCAAGATTATTGTTCTTACCCTGTTGGCAGATTCTAAGCAAATATTCACTGAAAATGTCATATTATTTTCCTTGCAGCTTGAAGAATTTTTAGACATTTGTACTGGAGACCAAGACAAAAATACGAATTAAGAAAGTCTTGTGTCCCTCATATCTTATAAACAAAATGTATTAAAATATTTAATTTTAAGTTTATAAAACTACTTATAACTAAATAAAGTTTAGTCAACGAAATTTTGCATCAGTTTTAATGCCCCTCACTTTTGTCTCCCCGCTCTTAGAAAACTTTTTTAGACAATGCCATGGAAGAACCTTGTATGAAGAGAAGAACCTTTCAATAAATAGTTCTCTACAAAACTTCCAAAGAACCTTTTTGTTTCAAAAAAGAAATGAAATAAATTTATGAAATAAATTATTGGTTATTTCGGGAACCAAAAATGGTTCTTCAGTAGCTTCGCTGTGAATCACCTTTTGTTGCAACTTGATGTATGTGGAAAGCATGTGGCATTTGTTTTGTTTTTATTTATTTCTCTCTCTCTCTCTTCCTCATCCAAGTATAACCTACTAAACCACGTAGACGGCATTTGAGAAGACTGAGATTATAATGTTGTTTAATAATTATGGTTAAAAGGCTCATTCTTTTATTGTCTGGTCAACTATCTTCCAAGGTCAATTGGCCATTTATTTAATTCTCTCTCTGTCCACAAGAGGGAGTATTGTGCTTACCGATTCCAGTTCTTGCTCTTCAGAACAGCTCAGCTGGAACTGTTCAACAAGCCGCATTAATGCACCTGTACTGAGTCGAAAAGGAACAAACGAAAGAGGCACTACCATCAAGAATACAGATTGCCCTATTAGAGCTGCTTTGGTGGCAGCTATAAATAAAGCTCTATCGGCAATTTGTCACCCTCTCTCTTTTCCCTTGCATAAATGACAATGTACATTTCAAGTCCCTGTGTGCAAGTGATGGCCTGGTGATGTGGCCTTCTTTTCAGAGAATTACTTTAACATTTCTGAGAAGACTTCTGTCATGATGTCTTCATGAAGCTTTTACCAAAATGAGCGATTTTCACAATAGGCATAAAGGACCCATCCACGAGGAGCCTGACGTAACTGCCAAATTACAGCAAGGAGCAAGCAACATGGTTGGCTTTAATAACAGGTTTAAATGAGTGTGCTCTTTTTAGATTTAAAGTATAAGATTAAGGCATACAGGGCTGCAACTTTGGTCTGAAGTAAAGATTAGAGCCAATTAGACTAATACTGTATGTCTCTGTTGAAATAATGTCTAAATCACAATAATGACCTCATTCATTCATAAAGGCTTGCTGGGTTTGACAACCGTAACCTTCCGGATTTTAGACAAATCTTTTTCTGGACAGATCTGGTGTGGAGTAAAACTGGTCACAGTTGAAGTTGCTGCTCCATGAAACAAACAGAGCAAGAGGAGGGATACTGACATCTTGCCCTCCAGGTTAGAAGTCAGGACCTTTGAGCACTTGGCGAAAATGGGTTTATTGAGCCTGCTATGCAAACACATTATCTGATGGAAAAATAGTGATCTAAAGGGATAGTTCACCCAAAACTGAAAATTAGATCATGAATTATTCATTCTGGTTGTTACGAACCTGTATAAATGTCTTTGTTTGGTTGAACAACGATTATTTGGACGAATGCTTGTATCCAAACAGTTCTTGGATCCCATTGACTACCAGAGTAGGAAAAAATACAATGGTAGTCAAAAGAACCCAGAACTCTTTGCTGTCCTATCTTCTTTTGTTAATGTGATGTGGAAAGATAATAAGGAAAAGCTAAAAATATAGGACGTGGTTTGACTTTACTACTTTCCAGGTACTGGAAAAATCAGATGACTTGCTGGGAAGGAAATTAAAATAAACCACATAAATACATTTCCATATAAGCATCATTATGTGTAATGTGACTTCTATAATTAAGTGTTTGGTCATACCATCTGAATTACTTCTAAAAACATAGAGGGATGGAACATGGAACAGAATGAACATTTAGTCTACCTCCATTTGATGCTGGTTGACCTTTGACTTTGAATTAGATATTATGGATTTTTGACATTGAAAAGTCTACACACATTATTTGTCAACCTTTTTCTCATTCATGTTGGATGCAGGGAGGAAAAGGACAAAGCAGTCAAAGAGAGATGCAATCAGCCAATTCAATCATGTCTATTGTTCAAGCTTACTGATGAGTTTTGCAGAGTAGATAATGGAGTAAATTATTTGCCTCACTGCTTCCTCTTTTTCAGTGACTCTTCATTGTTGTTGCCATTGCTGTCATTGTGCTGCTGCACGTGATCTTCTGGACAACTGTGTGGTCAGTTTGTGCCTGCAAAACTACTTGTTATGAGTGTAACTACTTATCGTGTTTGTGTCTATACTGTACCCTGGATCACAAAACCAGTCTTAAGTAGCAAGGGAATATTTTTGGCAAAAGCCAAAAAAACATTGGTTGGGTCAAAATTATCGATTTCTTGAATGCCAAAAATCATTAGGATATTAAGTAAAGATCATGTTTAATGAAGATAATTTGTAAATTTCCTACCATACGTATATAAAAACTTTGCAAGGGCCTCATTTGGACAACATTAAAGGCGATTTTCTCAGTGTTTTAAATTTTTTGAACCCTCACATTCCATAGTCTTAAATGGTTATATATCGGTCAAATATTGTCACGTCCTATCAAACCATATAGCAATGGAAAGTTTTAATTTCTATTTTGACGTCCTCTTGTCATTTCAAACCTGTATGACTTTCTTGCTTCTGCAAACACAAAAGAAGATATTTTGAAAAATGTTCAGAACAGCACAGCCCCCCATTCACTTCTCTTGTAACCAATGCTAGTAAATGGGTGGCTGTTAACAATATTCTTCAAAGTATCTTCTTTTTTGTTCTGCGGAAGAAAGAAAGTCATACAGGTTTGAAATGATAGTTAATGATGACAGAATTTTCATTTTGAAGGTGAACTTATCTTATAAAACTAGTTTTGTATGTGTATATATGTATATATATATAGGCCTATGAAGAGTTTCTTTCAAAAAATCAGATTACTCCGTTTTCAATACTTTTCAAAATCATGTGCATTCCAATTAATATCAATCAAACTGCAGTTGATTTGTTTTTATTTAAGCCATATTAACAAAAACTACATATACAGTATATATATATATATATATATATATATATATATATATACGTATGCAAATATTATATATATAATTGGTTTTATGTGCATGCCATGCAGCTTTAATCAAATGGACTGAATACACTTGCCTATCCAAAAAAATGTCACACACTCTTATATATAATATTTGTTGGACTGCCTTTAGCTTTGATACCGGCACACATTTGCTGTGGCATCGTATCAGTAAGCTTCTGCAATGTCCAGAATGTCAATTTTTTCCGTCCAGAGTTTTATTATTCTTTTGCCAATATCTTGTATTGATGATGGTAGAGTCGCAAAGCACTTTTACTGTGCAAAGTCTTCTCTAGCACACCCCAAAGATTCTCAATGGGGTTAAAGTGTGGACTCTGTGGTGGCCAATCCATTTGTGAAAATCATGTCTCACTCTTTCACAATTTGAGCCCGACGAATCCTGGTATTGTCATCTTGGAATATGCCTGTGACATAAGGGGAGAAAAAATGTATGGAATAAACTGGTCGTTCAGTATATTCAGGTAGTCAGCTTACCTCATTCTTTGGACACATAACGTTGCTGAACCTAAACCTCCAATCCAATGGAAGACTCTTACCTATTTGCTTAGTTAAGTACAGGTGGTGACTGCTTTTTGAATGGGATGTGTACATTTTCAGGAATTGTTGACTCATGCCTGCAGAGCTTTAACCTTACCCATTCTCATCAATTACTTATAACATGATATTGCAACAGCGTGTTATTTATATGTATTTTTTTTTCGTTTTTGTTTGTTATATGCTTTTGTCATTTTACTGTCATTGCTTTGTGCTTATGTCATTTTTTTGGTTAATTGTTTTGTTTTTGTGTTGCTATACGGTATAAAATGAATAAGTTTCAGTTTTGTTTATTATCATAATGTTAGTGCTTAAAACTGTTAGAGGCAACATTTAATGGCCTCATTTCCAACTTTTCAATTTAGTTCATTTTTTTCCCCTATAATTTTTAGGCCAATATTTGATTTTAGTAAACTAAAGTAACATTGGTGTGCTAAAGCTAAATTCTGCATGTATACGGTACACCCGTTTCGCGTGCATGATATGCCAATTTTTGTGTGTGTGCATATTATAAGGGAATTTGTACTATTAACCTGTTCTCAAACCCTAAACCTAATTTTAGCGTGCGTGCATATTATAACCTCTAACCCAAACCCTAAACCTATCAGTATTTCCTCTTCATGTATGCTTCAAGATGGCTGCTCTCCACCGAGATTAATACAGTATTTTTAAACTTTGCACTTTGACCTGAAATATTTCATCCTGTATTAAATGACTTTGTATTGACTGCTCCAATCAATACCAAAATTAAACTCTACTTAAAACAAATATTTCTTTTAGGAAAAACTAAAAGCTGAATAATAAAGACTTGCAGTCCCAGTCACTATTTGCTTTTATTGTTTTATTTCTTTTGTTTAAATGTTTTCTCTCCTTTTATGTAGCACTGAGAAAAACCAAACTCATTTATGTAAACGCTTGTCAAAAGGTAAACTATGTAGGGGAAACATAAATCTTCAAAACTGGATCATACACCATTGTATGTGTGTCCTCAGTGACTATTTACAGAACAGGGCGATATGAGAAACAACTCACTGACGCGCTGTGGGCCATTACGATTACTGCTGGACACACAGTATTCCCCCAGTCTGTCCCTGTTAGAGGTAAATGACCTTCATGCAAATTTGTTTCAGTAGCTCTGAGCTGAGTTTTTTGCAGTGCTTTATTTAGGTGCTTTGACTATTCCCCTACTATTCAGTTCAGCAAAAACCTCATGCTGACTGAGAGCAAATATATTCTAGCATCCTGGAAATGTTTGCATGCTCTTGCAAATTGTTTCTTCACACTACAATATATTAGGTGATAACCTTCACAAGACAACAGAACTTCAAAACCCCTGCTTGAAAAACAAACAGAAGAAGTGCTGCCATGACTGTTATTACTTTGGTTCGTTGAAAGTGAGCAAAAGATTTCACCAAAAAGCAATTACCGAATTTAGTTCTTAGCGTTTGTGATTAGCGAAAAGACAGGTTGATTTACTTGTACTGAGCATGTAACACAAATTGTAAAAGTGTGAGTGCATTTGATTGCAGTGTGGAGTTTGTTTGAAAAGCCATACTTGAAATAAAACTTTTATCCATCAAAGTTTGTTTCTCCCAATCAATGAGTTCTGGACGTTCACAATCATCCTTTAGATTTAAATTCCTTAGACGTGGTACAAGATTGTTAGCATGTACACTGGTGTTGTCTATGTATATTAAAGTAAGATCTGAATAAAAGTGTCTTTTATAAGATAAAAGTATACAACCACCTCTAAGTAAAATCGATAATGGCATAAGAATGTAATAGTACTTACTTATGTTAGCCACTAGGTGTCAATGTTACCTTAATAATCCTGCAATATTTCCAAAGTCAAACATCACCTGTGTCAGCTGCAGGGTAGATTAGTTATTCTAGCGGGTCTTTCTTTGTGACTAAAACATTGTTTTATAATGTACAAAAAAAAAGTATGTAAACTTAAATTTCTCAATATAATATTGTGTTTGATTAGATTTTTAAGGATTTGTAGGGAAAATGTACCCATGTAGTACCAAAGAAAAATTGTAAATTCACTACCAGTACATCAAATCCCTAAATTCTTTAAAACATTAATGAACTAGGCCTAAATTATGAAGCAATAATGTGTACTATTACTGAAACTTTACCTATTCTACACTCTTAAAAATAAAGGAGCCTCATAATGCCATAAAATAACCTTCTTTGTGTAAATAGTAGTAAAAGAACCTTTAACTTCCGAAGAATCTTTCTTTTTCACAAAAGGTTCTTCATGGGGAAAAATGGTTCTTCAGAAAAGATAAGAAAGAGATGGTTTTGACTGGAGGGTTCTTCTATCGCATCACTGTGAAGAACCTTTCAAGCACCTTTATTTTTAAGAGTGTAGCCTACCCAACATTTTAACAATAGTATGTCTGGTCATTGTTTTTCACACCATGTGTCAAAATGAACAAAATATTCTTGTATGTGTATTACAAAATAATTTCAAAATCTATACTACTAAATCAATATCAAATGATTAATCACGATTAATTGCATCCAGAATAAAAGTTTGTGTTTACATAATATATGTGTACTGTGCATATTAATTTTGTATTTTTAAAAAACATACACAGACATATAGTTTAGAAAAATATAAAACATAAAAATGAATAAATATTTATATGTTATTTATTTTACTGGTAAATATTGCCTAAAATGTGTACATGTACGTGTATACGTATTTATAAAAACAAACCCCCTTGAAAACCATATGACGCTTCTCAAGGGGTTGATCCAATAAACCCATTTGAATAATATAATCAATATGCACAGTTCACAGACATATATTATGTAAACACAAACTTTTGAATGCGAATAATCGTGATTGTTTGACAGCACTGAAAAAGTACTTTTATTACATATTTTGCTCAAATTTTGAATGTTTATCAAAATTACTTCCCATCAAATCCAGCGCAACATTTTCAAAGAATTTCTAAATCATTAAAAAAATTGAAATCAGCCCTTGTGTGTCGTGTTGTCAGCCCTCTCACAATTGTACAATTGCATTTGCAAATGAAAAATTTGGCTTGTACTGTACCCTGTTCCATGCTCTGCATCTGTTACTTTATCAATTGTACAACTGTACTAAATCCAGCAGCTACCATATACAAAATTTAATTACCAGGATACTAGTAATGTTCACCATACCATGCCTTGTCTGACAATTTCAGTTATTCACATTTCAGTCACTTGAGTCCAAAACAAAGCAGCCATGTATCCACATATCATTAGAGAACTGAATGAAATCTGCTGATGACCCAGCAGAGGCTTTCTCTCCTGCTGTGGTGAGGACACATGGCTGCGGGTTCTCTGTGCTCGAGTTCCAGAGCTTTGCTCGGGTCACACATTTCTGGAGGCTGCTTCCCTGACAACTGCCAACAAAAGGGGCATTGAAGAGAGGCACTTTGATGCCTAATCTACATACGTTTGTACAGCGAAACCGGAGCCACGTTGAAGGAAACAGGTGCAACTAATTACAATGCTGTACAGTCCTTTTACTTTCCTTCTCACTCTCACTCTCTCTCTCTATTCCGTTCTCTTTGTATTTATCACTTTCCCTTTTATGCGACAGCTATCACAGAAGCTTCAGTGTGAAGAAGTTAGAAGCACAAATGTTAGGGCACATAGAGGGCGCAGTCTCTAGACATCAAAGCTGGCCTCTCAAACACATTCCACGACACTGCTGGCTGGCCCTGCAAACCAACGTGAAGTGGACTGTTTTTGAATAGCTTGATTTAACCTGTTGCCAAGTTAAATGAACCTGTTTTAGTTTCTCTCTTTTCAAAGTCTTGACCTATGGCAAGGAAGTCAAATATGTAAAACAGAATTGCACAGAGCCTTACAGTTTAATTCAGATTCTCCATGTCCTTGGTACCCAAATATTTATAAAACAAAATACCAGAAAACATGAAAAGGCATGATCAAAAACTTTCAGTTTTCCGTTTAAAGCAAATAATTGAAGCTCTTGCCTGGACTGAGCACATTTTAACATTTATAATTTCAGTCATAGTGTTTCAAACAAGCACTTCTCACTTACAACAGTCTTGTTGTAAAAAATCTTTCAAAATCCACTTGGCTCAAAAAAATGGGTTTGAATTGGCTTCTGGCTTTGACCAAGAGCGGTCTTTACTATTCAGGTGATCATTCTCAGCGTGGACAACTGCATTATTAGTCAAAATGAGTCACATCTTTGTTGTCAATGTACTCAGATCTCAAGGCCCTGCGGTCATCTTCAAGTCCACTCAGTTGAAGAAAGATGAGAGGCCTTCAACATCTTCTTTCCTTATTGCCTTTTCAATATAGAGGTGTGAGTTACCCTGCAAAACAATGATTTTAGGTGTCAGGTTTACTCTGTCGACCACCCCCAGTATTCTATAAGAGCAAACTCCCATGACCGGTAAGATAATATAACTGATCTTTGTTGATGGAACAATTAGGGTGGGATGGAGGCATCAAAAACCAAATTCAGAGGAATTTGAATGGCAACCAAGTCGGAACAGCTTGGAGCTATGAGCGTCCAACCCTCAGACAGGTGTCTCAAATCAAAGCTCCTTTCTTGCTCAACGCTGCATACACTCAGAACAGCTTCAGAAAACCTTTATGAAATCTGACCGGGCGGTTGGGTCCTTAATATTCCAAACAGAGAACACAAAAAAGCGGGAGAAGATGTTTAATAATAAGAGCCGAATGGCCTTCCTGATCTCACTAAGCAGTGTGCTGCTCCTTCGAAGCAGGGGATATACATTTGGAGCCTTATTTATGCCGAAGCATTTTATTTCCCAGCATTTCTTCTCTCTCTGACAATAGGAATTTGTAGCAGAGGAAAATGGCCAAATCTTTAAAGATAAATCACCTACAAAAAAATAAGATGCTCAAAAAACATGATGCATTATGGCTGGAGGAGTGCGTTGCTGGCAATCTGTAGTACACCAAAAAATCTCTTACAGATTTCTAAAAACAAGGCTATACGGTGACCTTACCCTTTGTTGAGGTGGAACATAAGACCATTTCCATTTCAGTGGCAGGTAATTTTGTGGCTGCATAACAAGATACAGATATATATTAGCTGAAGCGTAGCCATTTCACTTTAAAGATCTCTTTATAGCACTATGCTACTCATAGCATTCTTATCATCATATTTAACCACCTGTCCCAAACAACCGATAGACACACTGTTAAAATCACTGTCTGCACTTCAGGATTTGGATACAAACAACAAGGGGTTTTCGACCGGCCATGCTCAAATGTGACTTTGTTTTTAACAGCAGGGGCTGACATTTCCCCAAAGTGCTGCCCGGGGATCATGCTTGTCTACTATCTTAAATGGGACAGTGAGCTCATTGTAAATCACACATTAGTATAAACCTCTGCCTCAGGCAGAGGTCCGGCAGGACATGACTTACATTCTCATCAGCGTTGGTCGGGGTCCAGTATACTTATAATGTTGTGCACTGGCTAAGTAGTGCATTAAAGATTGGAATGCAGGTTTGAGTTTGGTAGAGGAGGTAGACTTTGGGTCAGGGTGGGATTAGGTCGCAGAGCATTTCCAGCCAAACCTCCCTCTCAGGCATAGTTGAGTCTTGGCCTTCCTATATTGCTGTGTTAGAGTACTCAGAAGCTGTCTCAAAAATACCAAAGCTGGTTTCTCCTGTGTTTTTTTTCCTCAATTTATTTATCATTGAAATTTGATTTCCTTGCCACAGGGACGTGTTGGCTTGCTCACCTGGAGACTGCTACATTAGATTAGTTTAAAGGTTTTGTCAATTCCGTCAACATTGGTTAATTAGAATGATCTCACTTGATCTAGAAACACCATGCCCTGTACTGTGTTTTACCGTTTTTGTGTTTTTCTTATTTTCTCCTTTAAAGCTGCTTTGGAATAATGCACATTGTGAAAAGCCCTGTATGAATAAAACTGAGTTGAATTTAATACCATAGCAGTATCTTCAGAAAAAAGCAACTTTGTTGATGTGAGAAATCTGTTCCTAATCAAATAATTCTAAACATTACACAAAAACCTGTTGTTATCGACCGTTTCATCCGATCAGTGGGTAATTGAAAACACACGTAACCATATTGCATTTGCAGTGCAAATGCTAATCTGGTGTTCAAAATATCTCCTCTTGATATCTCTTGATCCGTCTGCCAGGTGTAAACAGAGATCTTGTGATGGGATCACCGAAAGCAAAGTAGATGTGAGATAATATACAGTATAATGATGAATATCTGCATCGGTTAAACTTTGAATTGATTGTGTTTATATGCGTTAAGGAAATTCCATATAAAAAATCTCAGTCAATACACAAACGTGGAACAGAATTGTGGACAAACGAAATCAATTTGACAAATACTGAAACCATCACAGCTAATCACAGAATGTCTTGTTGCTCACTTTATATCATTAAAGGACAGGTAAGCCTAACAGCCTTTTAATGAATGATCAGTGTAATTACTTATGAAAAGCTCTACGTTTTACTCTTTCCCTGACAGTCATTTTCGGTTCTGCCCATTAGCCTCTTCATAGTTTCCTATCGTAGTTTAATTATTTGTCTGAAAAGTGGTTGTAGCGGAGGTGCTTGACTGACATGTCCAGTGTTCTTTCGCAAGTTAAATGCATTTACTGTTCTCTCCGCTCACACTGAGTGAGGGCTGGTATGATCCGAGAGATCAACAATGGACCGGCTGATGGGTGCTGGAGAAGGTCTCCCCGCACCCCAGACACAGTCTTCATTGTCCATTAACCTGCCAATGGCAGGCCACTTGTCTCTCTGATCATGTTTAAGAGTGAACAGAGTGAAAATAGAACACACAGCAGTGATGCGGGTGTCATTTATGTAACAAGACGTCAGACTTTCGCTGCGGTTTTGGTATTCTGCTTCTGTTCCTTTTACATTTGTAAACAGGGCAGTGGTTCTTATCATTGTAAATGAAGATGTGTTTGCACGGCTCTGACTCTGTGACAAGAGCAGTACATTTGTTTGTTGAACTGCCTTCCTCACTACATGGTGTTGGTTGAGAAAATCAGTTCAGGTTTCTCAGTCTAAGGGGTCTTGAGTGCTCATCCAAATCAGTTAAATGAAGAGAGACTGCGAGTGTGTTTGGTGTGAACCAAAGTGAAAAGCAATGATTGCAGTGTTCGATGACAAATTACTGAAGCTACTCAAGATAAATAAACGTTGGTTAAAGCTTTTAGCCTAGTATGTATAAATGGTTAATAGCCTTTGTTTTACATGTAGGATCTAATGTTAGGAATATAAATGTTGGACCAACCCTCGTGTTCCAAACAGTAAGCAGTATTTTGTCGTTCTCTTCACTCCTTCAAAATTAGTTCAAACAAAAAGAGTTGAAAAAAGACCTTACACCAACAAAGCGTTTATTACTTTGGTATGAACTCGGTCAGGGTAGTTTCATAGCCACATCTGCAACTAATCCATGACCTGCTGGGATTTGTAAATAGAGTACAGTGAAGAGTTTGTTCCACTAATGCATTATAAACATGGAGGACTGCTTGGGGCCTTTCAGTTTAGGGTTACATTCAATATGGAACTGGATGCTGCATTGATGTAACACTTTGCACATGGTTCAGTGTTTTGGAATTAATCATTTTACGATGAACTACCGCTGTCCTTTTGTGTGTGTGTGTTTTATTTATGGTAGACAACTATGCATTTTTTCAAGAGAAAGCTAGACTGGTGTCACTTCATTTCAAAACCTCACTTTTTTCTAAAACAGGAAAGGAAATTGACATAACATAAATTCTCTTGTTATTGAGCAGACTCTTTCTCTCTGTCCTACTCTGTTTTTTCTCTCAAAGGTCCTGCTGAAAGTGGACAGCAGGAGCATTAATCACATCCACAGACAAACAAGAAAACTCACTCTTCAACCACGGCAACAAGACAGTTGCCTCTGCTCTGTGCTCCAATCTTAATGAAAGCTTTATCTTGTTAAACCAACAGCAAAACCGGCCTCTGAGAGGTGATCTGCTCTACTCTACCCCCTGAAGCAGTGATGTCATGTAAAACATTTAGTATGTGAGTGTTCTTTAGTGGTTTTGTGAAAGGGAACCCATCCTGTTCTATCTCAGAAAGGTAACTTCTTATTTTTCTGAGTCTGTGTATAGGTTAAAGGCCATCTTCCCATGCTGCTCAAAAACGTCAACTCAAAGCAGACATGCCGCAATAAGAGTTAAAAGGATATCAAAATTGGCCTGCTGTCATCGGGGGTCAGTCTTATCCCTATTTGCCTTTCTACAGCCAATCTATCAGCGAGGTCTGATCAAAATGGGATACTGGGTCTTCCAGCATTCCTTATTGCCGGGGATGAGTGTCTCTGACTGTCCCTCTGCCACCACTTCCTGTCAGCCAAGCCTGAAACAAAGACACTCTATCTCTCTAACAGCCTCTCTGCTGCTGCTCTCTCTCTCACTCTTTCTATAAGCCTGAGAATTGAGCATGAACTGCAACACATATTTATGAGATTATCCACTGTCTCGTGTTTCATTACCATGTACAATCATAGAACATTTTTCAGTCCCTCTGAATGAAAACACATGAAAAGAACAAAATGATGTTAGTACTGTTGTTGTCCTCAGATCTCCAAGGGGATGTTAATTCACTTCGATCTTGTTTTGTACTACAGCACTTCCCCCAATGCCATTAGAATGATAACAGCCTAATATAATGCTCCTATGCTGCCTCCCTCCCAACATGCATATACAGTACATATGCAAGAAATCTCTTTTGAGATAATCCCAAGAGATGGCTGCTCACAAAAACAGACCAAAATGAAAAGGTCACTGAATTATAAGAGGATTTGAAAAGATGCAAGTCTGATTTTCAACTCCAAATGCACCACAACACTTTTTGTCTGCCTATTGGCCACAGTCAATCTATTCAGAGAGGGGGAAATGCGACATTAAACCGATGGAAGTTGGGGCCGTCAGAGAGGCCTGAACTATGAGCTCTTCAATACATGATGTTAAGAGTGTGTATAAAAAGCTATTGACAAATTAGCAGTAGAATGTAATTAAACAGACCAATCATAATTTTAATAATGATGTGGCCTATATACGTACAGAATATACCATATACAAAGAATTTTTGGCCATATTTCAATTTATCCCTTTACATGACGTATTGCTCATAAACATGCATTTTCCATAGAAATCCTTTCTATCATTAGTTTGTGAACTTGGCTAGCTATACTTGAAAGGTCAGAACGTTGGTGTGATTTTTGTTTAAATCACATCCTCCTGACCGGAAAAAAATTGTGACACAGACTGTGAACATGCCGAAATATAATCAAGGCAAAACATGAGCGTCTGAATGCATATAATTAATGTACTTCTTATACACATAAAGAATAATCCATTTTGTCTAAAAGGCTTTTTAAATAATCCAGATTACAGTATGCAAGCATTTTCCAGGCAAACAGAAGAGATAAGATCTCAATTTCCTGTAATCAAAAGCTCTTGCTCAACATAAGCTTTTATAAAAAGGCACTTACTCTCTATTTTCAGTCCCATGTCATATTAGATATATAAGGCCTATTTACATCCATTATCCAATTGCACTCAGGAAAAGGAACTCATGGAAATTAGGAGAAAAAGGATAAAGGAAAGTATGACTGAAAGGCTTTTAAAAAGTTTAAAATCATGGCACAAGTTAGAAACGTAATTGTTACAATTTTGGTCCACATATTTTGCTATGTGATTATGTATTTTAATAATTACGTGTTCTAAAAGCTCAATAAATGCTTCCTTTAAATGATAGAAACTGTTCATATGCTATGTTTCAGTCTTACTACAAAAGTGACTCTTTATGTCATTATACCCAATATTAAAGTAAAATCACCCCTTTACTGTATCTGAGATCTGAAGCTGAGTTTTAAGTTTTACATTCTTTGAAGAGAAGAAGCAGAAAATATTTTGTTTGTTCTTTGTCAAGCCTTGGTATTTCCATATTTTATATTAATTTGAACTTGTCATCAATTAATTGCTCATTAACCAGGGAGGGTGTCATCTGGAGAGAAATAAAAAATGCAAATTAGATATCAATCTAATATCAAAACAACAAGACTGGTGGTGACAAATGAGTGACAATTCTTACCCTATGTTTTTGCCTAACTACTGTTTCCATGGAAACCTTAATTCCCTCACTTTGAATATGTAAATACGTTGATGTTTGTTAATTCTTTTTTGACTAAAACTAGATTCATTATAAATTGTGAGATGTCAAAATGAATAGTAAGGTATCAACCATGCTGATGCTGTATGTTGGCAGGTTGGTGATATTATTTCAACTCCATTGTGTATGAAATTATTTTATGATGAGCACTTTAGTTTACTTTATATAACAACAATACATATGTATGTTGCATCTTCACATTACATAATTTCCAGTTGAAAACATGCATAGCACTGATAACCTTGTTACTCTTCTAGAAAAACAAAGGTTTTAGGCATCATTTGGAGAAACAGTTCAGCTGTTGATGAGCATGATTACATGTTTTATATAATACACAGCTTATTTCCCAACATGTGTGCGAAATTCATAAATGTTGTGGGGTTGTTCCTCTCAGTTAGAAAGGTAGCCACTCTGCTGGATGCTGGGCAGTGGTGCCTTGCGCCAATAAATGGGGAGGTTGATTGAAAGATTGGGGCAACTGGCTGGGAGAGGCAGGCCAGAGATGAGTGGACTCATCTGAAGCCAAGCATCTAAAAGCTTTAGGCACCCCTGGTCAGCCAAATGACCCCGGATAGAATCTATGTCCAAGAAGATTGTTTTCCGAATTCTCAGGAAGGAGGTAGAACTCTTATCTGTGGGCAATTACCGTCTCACACACACTGAGTAAAATGAAAGATAGCTCAACAATCTGAGGTCTGGTAAAGTGTAGATAAGAGTCAGTGGATCAGATATTAGCAGTCAAGATTGATCTATCTGCAAATATGATGCATAAACTGAGCAATATTCGTCCAGGTTTATAGCTTGACAGCTCTTAGATTGAGCTGTCTCTGTATAGTCTAATTAAGTACCTAAAATCACCTTGTGTAGAATCAGCACTGCTCCTCACCGATTCACATGAGGGATGACATGCGCAATTCATGTTTGACTGCTGTCTAGCAGTTTAGACTGCATTTGCTCTAATATCTACTGCATTTGAGGTTGGCCACAGGGTCCTTATGATCACAACTTCCACTCTCTGAGGTTGGACATTGTCATAAACTGTACGCCTGAAACAAAAGCAGCCAGTAAAGGGACCAAGATGAGAAAGTGGCGTGACCCTAGCGCTTCATTTCAGAATGAGCTTAATTAGAATCGCTCCACATTTCTCTAGGGGCCAAAATTAGAGCCCATTCCCTTTCATTTTTTGTTGTTGTCTTTGTTATGTTCACATTGTCACGGCTCATTATTTCCGTAGGCATTTAATTTTGTGGTAATGACAGTTTGTGTCCACTGAGAGAAACCGAAGTTTGGGCCAAAAAATCATAGCTTAAGAAGGGCAAATGAAAGACACCTTTTCTTAGGCAAAAATCCTATAGATATAGCATGTGCTCAATAGCCTTAATGTGTGATCGTTGCATTTCATAACTAGAAAGGAATTACCTTTATCTGCTATTCAGCCATAGACACAGAACCCAGTTTCTGTTTTACATCTAGATATTATTCAAAGTTAAGTTTTCAATATATCCTTTCATTAAACAATACCACGTTAAGTTGTTTAAAATCTCACGAAAACGTGAGTTCCCATCCCAAATCCAAAATGCAGCAAGTACGCAGCCATTCTGCAGTGTATCAAAGATGGCAGAGGCAGGGGGGCCTTCTCCACAGGAAGTTCCTGCAAACAGAGTGCACCCACTTTTTAAACCCCATTTGTCTTGTTAATGGGCCCCTCTGATTACCTGATTGCACTGGATGACTGTGGAGAAATCTGATTGCGTGAAATTATACAGAGCAAAAACTTTTGATTGGGGAATGGATCTGGGATGCTCGTTGCTACCATTTGACAGGGCCCCTGTGAAATTTGGCCTCATTGATTTCAAATCAGCAAAGTGTAGCGCATAATTGTAATCAGAGCCCATGTTCACTGAGCAGTCTATTTTAAAACCCAACTTCCTTGCTGTGCAAACTTTTGAGCCTTAACAGTATGACAATGGTATTAGTCCTGGTTAATTACATGCCCTTTAAAAGAACTATTATGAGGCCTAAGCCTTTTCTGGATGGAAGACCACATGAAGGATTTCAGCCATGAGGGTCATTTCCTTGTACAATACGCAATAAAAATCATGAATCCAATGGATACCTCACATCTATTAACCCAGCAACCAATCAAGCCAGTTCAGTTGGAGGAGTTCTTTCAAAATCAAGTAGGGTAGCTTTGTAGCAAATATATGGGTTTGTCTGTGCTTTCGCATGTCACATTTGTGGAATGTAATTTCAACCTTCTACACGCTGTGAAAAAACATCAGCATTATGAGTCAACTGAGCTTATTTATATTAAACTGTCTCAAAAAAAGTGAGTTCATGAAGCTAATTTTATTTAACTTTAAATTTAAGTCGAAAAATAAAACAATTTAAGGCAGCTGAAATTGGTAAAAGAATACAATGTGTCGAAGGTTGAAATTACATTCCACAAATATGAGAGGTGAAAGCACAGACAAACCCCCATACTGTATATGCCATAGCTACTCTACTTTACATAACTCTACTTGCAAGAACTCCACCAACTGAACTGGCTTGATTGGTTTTACGTAATCTTTTACAGTGCAATGCCTATTGGTCAGCTAACTGTCGGAGCCCTTTTTGAACCTACACATGAAAACGCAAGTTGGAACTAAAAGACTGGTAACTCACAAATTCTTTGGAATACAGACTTATGGTTGGTCTCTTTTGAGAAAAGAAAAGGAGCTGATTATTGCAACAAAACACATCACACAAACACAAAAAGAAATAATTAAAGGTATGTTGTTAGGTTTATTGTAAAAAATAAATAAAAAAAAGTTTATGTTTTTCTTTGATTAAAATACATTAAAATATGCGGGTCGCAAAAGGATAACAATAAATCTAAGCACATTCTTTATAAAAAAAAGAATAAATTACTCTCCTAACATAAATTATTAAAAGAAATACCAAAGAAATCTGTATTCTAGAGTCATAGACATTTCCAATGATATATAGTTTGTCATGATTCGATTAGAAATTACATGCACAATAATGACGCAAACTTAGGTGTCCCGTATACGGAACGGGAGACAGTTAACAGGCTACAGTAGAAAGTCTGTTTAATCAAGAATGAAACAGTAATAAAATATTTTAACATGGGTCTTGTTATGCAATAATCTTAAATAATACATTCAATATTCCTTAAATTAGATAAATGACTATTCTTAGAATTTCAAATAGCATTTTAGGATTCTTTGACATTTAAGGATTCTTAAAACCTTGTGACACGTTTCACACATGGTGCATACATCAATGTCTCCTCATTTCTGTTCCCGTTTCTGGAAAACACATTCCTTTTTGTTCAGCTGTGAAATCTTAAGATTTTAATAAAGGGAATTTAATGCAGTTGGGTTTTACTTGTTAATTAATTTAGAAATTATTCAAAATATAAGATTAAATGAGCTGCAATCCATAGAAAAGCATGAAAGGAGCCTTTCTTTGTGCTTGGCAGCAGATCTAGGAGCAGTAAGAACATGTGCTTCATAGGAATCAAGAGCATCTGGCAGTTCAGCTCACTTCATTAATTAACTTTCCATTGATCTGACATTCTGTGCTTTCAAGTCATTGTTTTTTTGTGCACCCTGTGTGCAATGTCTTTTACCACGGTCAAGTTCTACATCGCCATGGTTACGGGCCACTATGAAAATGAATGCATTCGTAAATTTGGCATCTGACACTTTACATAGTTAAACAACTTAAATATCAGATTTTATGACAGCAAATGTATAAGCAGCGTTAAATAAGTTTACAAGTGTTGTATTCTTTTCAAATTACTTTTGCTGCATTTGCTGCATGAGATCAGTTTGATTCATCATACTCCTGCCTCATCAAACTTTCAACCACCTGCAAAAACTTCTAATGAAACCATCACCAGTCAGAAAGAGTTTATGAGGAGGGAGAAATTGGAGGGGGGGATGTTAACACAGATGTCCAAATAAGAGTGTGAATGATTCATTCTGCAGAGATTAGCCTTCGTCTCCAACAGCAACTTTCCCAGGACTCAGGAACTCTCTGCCTTTCAGTGCAGCCTATAGGATTGTCATCAGAAATTGATTTTCATCCTGAAAGACAAATTGAATCACATATGAAATGCAACAGAAGGACAAGAAAATGCCTGTCTCCATATCCTGCGCCCCCTCCAACCTACCCCCCCACATCTCATTCAAAGTATACCTCTCACCTCCTCACGCACCCCTGCCCTGTTCTCTTCCGTCCATCCGCCTCGTCTCTTGTATCTAAGTGATCTGGAGTGTTCAAACCTAAATTAAGATCTGTGGCAAGATACTCAGTTCCCATAGCTACCTCTCAAACAGTGTTGTGATTGCATTATAATCCGACAGTAATCAAATCTAAATGAAACAGGGATGATAAGGATGCTATTTTCAGTCTGTATTTG
This sequence comes from Triplophysa dalaica, assembly GCF_015846415.1. NCBI lineage: Eukaryota > Metazoa > Chordata > Actinopteri > Cypriniformes > Nemacheilidae > Triplophysa > Triplophysa dalaica. The sequence continues at coordinate 12,535,143 of NC_079547.1, forward strand.
TGAGAGGGGGGAGTGTGTGTCATTTTGTGCATTGCCTTTTTCACTTTGTCCTTTTTCACTTTTTATTACCTTCCAATCGGCTCGGCCTCAAAGCAATCTTTTTTCATTATTTTGGGCCATTGTTTTGGACAAACATAGTTGTAATGAGCTGTAAGAAGAGGAGATTAGCCTGGTCCATATAGCACTTCATTTTAACCGTGTATCGGCATCATGTAAAACCGTTGAATTTGTGAGAACACAACCTTTAAAATAGGCTTGTTTCTGTGAACCCCGTTGTTGGGAAAACTAAGAGAGTAATTTGAGGGTTGATATGTTGTGACTGAGGAATTTTGGCCTTTCTAAGGACACGAAGTAAGCTATGGTAAATGAATTAAAATTGTTAAAGTCACCACTGCAGCTTGTACTTCACTTTTCTGATGTGATGCATTTCCAAATGTTGAGGATATTGAGAAAATATTAAAGATGTTAAAAAATTGAAAAGTGGGCTTTAGATGTATAAGCAAAATATTAACATTATCCAATGATGTAGACAAACACAAATGTTTTTTTTTGTGCACCAATAAACGTTCACGATATTCATTGGACACATGTATCAAGAAAATAAATGGGATACCCTTCGACTTGAAAACGTGAGTGGAGTTGTTTGTCATTCTGTAGTTGCTAGTCATTTACCTTCACTGTAGGCAGACAGCAGTATCAGTTTCATGGTTTTATCCATAGCCCGGCCTTGACTGAGCTACCTTGTAACTCGAGTCCTTTGTGCTCTGACTGCATTGTTTCTCATGAATTCACTTGTCCAAACCGTTCATCTCATCAGATCTGTCTTGTCTCTTCTCTTTCTTTGCAGTGCATTATTGGGGAAATTTATTCCAAAACGTTCTCAGCAGAGCATGGAAAAATAGGCCTTCACATCTGAATGCCCCCATGCCTTCAAAAAAAATTAATATGAGCAAGAGGATGTCTGGTGTATTTTTGTAAATACACGCTATACTGGTGAATTACTGACTAGTGTGTGACTAAGCGAGCCCAGTTCAGTTCGTTTGACATGTCTGCAGGTTGTGTGCATCAGGGATGTGCAGTATTTATATGGTAAAGTACATGTATTTTAAATACAAAATAGTATTTTGTCATTTGTATTTATGTCGTTTTAAAATACTGTAAAATACTTTGTAAGAAGTCTAGATAATGACATAGAAATACGGCCTCTGATTGGTGCCTACTCAGTAGTTTGCCCAGACTTGAAAACAGAAAATAGGGCCATATGGAAGGAAGGTGGTCAAGGCAAGAAATGTGCAGGCTGCCTTATTTCCATCTTCTTTTACATAACTTGCTCTCATTTTTAAAAGTTCATGTTAAGTTTGGTGTCTGTTTCAGAAGCTTTGGCTAAATAGTTTACCAATTTACATGATGTGTTGTGTTGAAAGGCATCAGTAGCTAATGAGACTTGTGGTCTCAGTTTGATTGTTTTTGTTAGACATTGTTAAGTTGACAAGTTCACTAGTTCTGTTGCTACTTTCCGATTACGTTTCTGGGTACATTTAAACATATTTGGCTTAAACATATTGCTACAAAACATATTGATCATTTAATTATTGTTGAAATGCTAAATGGCTTTTTACTTCCAAATAGATGTCCAATGATAAATAAATTTTGAATTGCTGAATATTGTGCTGTAATTGAAGTAGCTGTTTAGTAGGATCATGATTTTGCATGCCATTGCAAGAACGACTGCTTGAAAAATAATATATTATTACATTTATGATTAACAGTGAGGTGATTAATTAGTTAGAAACTAGTTGCTATGAATACAGGCGCCATCAGTTGACTTCTTATGAATGACTTGTTTGCCATTGTTGCTGATGCAAAGTTGGCTCTTTGTTAACAAACACTAAATAACTTAATTAGGATACAATTATGAGTCATTTGCAAACTGTTAAACATTAATGGGGTCTTATGATTCAGCTAAAATGAATATTATTGTTTTAGATGTAATGTAATGTGAATACACGATTTAAGGGTAAAAAACGCTGTAATTTTCAGACATCTTGCTTGTTTGTATCTCCTCTTTGCCCTGCCTCTCTGAAACGCGCAGATTTTTTAATCAGCTCATTGCTCAATATCGAGGTGCGCTACGATTGGCCAGTTAACAAGTGCCTAGTGATAAATACTGTAATTAATTAATTGATTTCAATAGGTTGTATGGCTTCTGTATTTTGTAGTTTATTTTGATACACATAACATTAAACATGAAATAACGTAAATTTGTTTTTTATTTTAAAATACATTTTGATGTATTTTTGCCCCACCCTGATGTGCATGAGAGTCAGAGCCCTGCCGTGCGCTCACCCCTAAGGCAGTCGAGGAACACCCAAGGCTGGTACGTCCAAGGGGCGCCCTACTGTCCGTCATCCTGGTGAAATTATCCCTCCTGTTGCCGCCACTGATCTACAGACACATACGCTTGCAGCGAACCACCCCATATGCACGCACAATGAGACAATACCCTCTTTCATACTGTCCTCATTTTAATCAGCATTAGAGAACGAGGGAAATCACATTTTCTCATCTTTTCCTGAGGTAGGAGCTCCTAATGACAGAAAGAATGGTAATTAGAGCGGATGGGAGGTGAGGCCTATTGAAGATGTCTTACATGAAAAGCAAAAGAAAAGCTTTGTGTAAATCTTGTTTTGAGATAGTTTTTTGATTAGTCATCAATCATGATATGTTTTGTATTAGTGATGTTATACCTAATTTATTTCACTTTAACACCTTCTGTCTCCACTCCATCCAGGGTGTATCCTGCCTTGATGCCCAATGACTCCTGAGATAGGCGCAGGCTCCCCGTGACCCGAGGTAGTTCGGATAAGCGGTAGAAAATGGATGGATGGATGGACCTTCTGTCTCTTTTCAAGAGTAATTTGCCCAGTGTTGCCTAACTACAGGAAATAAGAATTTGACCCAGCAGGGTTTAAAAAAAATAACGTAAATATTTAACATTTAACTTCAAGCAAAAGTCTTTAAGCAACACACGCTTTAAATAAATATGAAGGGAACAAAGCTAAAATGTGATACCTGGTGCAATTAGTAGACAGGTAACCCTGATGCTCTACAAAATTTGTCCATTTGTTATTCTCAAAAGCTATGAAATACTTTGCGGATATGAACTAAAAACACTTTAGAAAAGGACGGCGTGTAAATAAAAGGATAAAAGCAGTCCTCGAATGAAGTGGGGCTACGGCCAAGTGAAATATGCTCCCAATTACTGCGATGGCTGTAGAGGCCTAATAAAGCGAACGCCTCTACAAGACGCGGCACTATAATGGAGCCAGGCTAATTTGCTTTGACTGATGAATTTTCGTCTCCCGTCGCGCTGGGTTGAATAATTATGAAATTTATCACAAGACATAGCGACTCATTAAGGATTAGCGAGCTTTCATTAGAGTGATGTTGTTGGAGGGCCGCGGCTGCTGATCAGCATAATTATGGACCCTACAGAGGGCGGGCCAGGCAATGTGTCTTTGTGTGTGTGGTCAAGAGGACATGAAAAAGATTCACATATAATACTGCATGGTTAATAGTAAGAACGCTTCTGCTATATCTCACCAAAATGAACATTTCATTAACTCTGATATCTTTGGATAGGGTTGCTTTTGATCATCTCTTGAATGAGATATTGAATCTAATCTGTGTGTTATAGATATTACCTCACCCCAAGTGCTTTCTTACAAACTTGTCACATACTACATTCTAATGAATACAGTACATATACTTAGACTCAAGGAAACGGTCAGTTTAGCAGTTGATGATCATGTGTAAAACAGGTTTGAGTCTATGCTACCATGCTGTTTAATTTACCAGATATTTCTGCAAATAAAGTAAAAACCATATTTATTTGGGAAAAGGTATGGTTTATGACATCAGCTGCATGACTGGAAACTATAAGACACATTGGGCATCTTTCTTTCTGTTTCCCAGATCGGATCGTGTAATAGTTTTAGAGTAATCTACTAAGTGTGTTGTGAGTAGCCAATTATCCAATTGCATGCATGAGGACGCAGTTTTATCATTGTTTACAACAATGTAATTACAAAAAGCTTTGCCAAATAAATTAAAGAGATTAACATATTAGGACCTCTAATTACATTTAAATGACATGCATAATGTATAAATGTTTGCCAAAGACTGAGAGCTGAATTCTTGATGAAGTTTCCCAAACGTTTAGCTTTACAAATGCTCCTCAATTAATTCTGTTGTGTCTGTTTCTCAAGTCCATGTGCCATTTGTTAGAGAATTATCGATTTGTATTTAATTAAGCTCACTTGCTCGCTGCTGACACAAGATTGATCAAAGCAGTCAATAACAGCATATTAAAGAAATGACTTTGGATTTTTTCTCCATCTTTATGGGTGTACAGAACAAACAATCTGTCTTAAAATATGCAATTCAATATTTCTCAGTGTCATGCCACCCATCTAGCTGCTGCAGGCATGTTACAGTCACCTGGGTGAAATACACTCTCAAAGCCTCCAATGGAAAACACAGCAAGAAAGCTTAGCAACATAATTGCACTTAAAGGGTAAGACCCATGAAATATGTGTCTGTGAATTTAAAATAATAAAAATTGAGCCCCTTATACCAGTTGAATTGTCACTTTCATTTGGCTTTAGATAATCTCTTCATAACAGTACACTTACTGAAATATACTTAACTCTAAAAAGTGCTGGGTTGTTTTTGACCCATGCTGGGTAAATATTGGACAGAATACACTGCTGGGTTACAATTTACCCAATGCTGGGTTATTTCATCCCAGCTGCTGGGTTGTTTCCTCTTTTAGTGTGTATCACTCACAACCTCTCCCCCATCAAATTTTGTATATCCAAATCAATATCACTGTAAGGCTTTTACATGTTGCGTGTTGAACATTGCACACAGAATGGCATGGCAACACTATGCATTTTTCTGTTTTGCTCCAGTTTTCGAATGTGTAAATCTGTAACTGAACTGTCTCACGTGTCACGTTTTTTTTATGGATCAAAAATGTCTGAAAGGCCTTTTAGATTTTTTTTAGCCTTGTGTGATGGAGAGGCTTTCAAGTTGTACAGCATAATAATGGAATATCATTTTATATTTTAAGTGAACTATTACACTAAACACTGTGCTGTATATCCCTACCAGCTTTTCTAATGGTTTCCCCCACAGGACACAAACTTCATTATGAGGTATTTTGTTTACTCTGTGGGGGTATCAATACTTTTCACCATCTCTTCCTCTGTGCTGTTTAAATGCATAGTTCACCCAAAAATAAAAACTCATTATTTACTCACCTTAGAGTCGGTCCAAATCTGTATGAATTAATTTGTTCTGATGAACACAAAGAAAGATATTTGGAAGAATGCATATAATCAAACATTTCTTGGACCCCATTGACCACTTTAGGAGGAAAAAATATTTTATACCGTTAATTAACATATATAGGCATATTTTTTTTTGTTGCACACAAAATAAGATATTTTGAAGAATGTACGACAGCAAACAGTTCTGGGGCACTTTTGACAAATTTTTCCTGCTATGGTAGTCAATGGGGTCCAAGAACTGTTTGGTTACAAACATTCGTCCAAAGATCTTTCTCTGTGTCTTTCCAAACAAAAAAAAGGAATACAGGTTTGGAAGAACTAATTCATGACAGAATTTTCATTTTTTGAGTGAACTATCACTTTAAATATTTAGGTGGATGTGCATGTCTTTTCCATTTGCACTGTTTGTAATCAAAACATAGACAGAAGAACCACTCCAGGACATCAGAAGATCAGAGACAGTGGTTGGGTGTTGCTCTTTTCCATGGGATTCCCTAAGCACCTCTTCCCAGTTATTGTACGTGATCATATTGCAGAAGGAGAAAAGGAAAAAGTTTTTTTTTCATACCCATTTGTGAAAAGCTCATTAAAATAGCCTAAGAACAAACAAAGGTTTTCCTCTGAGGCTCCCATTCAGAGTCATCCCATAATTTCCCACTAGTTTTAATAGTTGAGATAAATTAATTATTCCTTCGTGGAAAATACATTCTTTGCCATCTTTGGCTCATTGTTCTTGTTGGAGAGAATTGAGCCCAATCCTGTGAGAAATAGAGTTGCCTTTCCTGCAGGGAAATCAAACTGCTCACTGCAATCAGCCTGGACCAACAACAATTAAACCATTAGTATCTGGTATAGGAGTCTTTTTACACAATGTACATCTACTAATGAATCCAGAGGCATCTCATAATTACACAGTTCTGTCTTGTAAAGTTTAGCTGCCCACTTAAACTCACAGTAGAATAGTTTCGCTTCCTGTTCCTTCGAGTTGGGACGTGAAATTAAGACGGTTCTGATGGTGACAAATAAATGTCAACTATGATGATATAATTTGAAGACGGGACACTGTAGAGTAATCGTTTTGCTTTAATTAATTGACTTCATGACTGACAATAAGACAACATTACCTTCACAGAGAATGCTAGTGCACTACTCTCTACGCAAGCAAATAAATCTCACTATCAATAAATATTTTGGTAGAAAAATAAATAAACCAAACATAAGAAATAGACATATGTATGGCCTCAATTCCCATTCTAAACATTTATCTATAGTTACTATATTAGAACTATATAAACACACATTTCTGCCATGTGCCTTGGTTAAAAGAAAAATGTCTTAAATATGTTTTTTCAGGCTTTCCTGAATACAAGGTCTTATGTCATTTATAATTGTGTTATATATAAGTGAGTTGCATTGTCAATACAATAACAAAAATTCGACTGTGTTAGTTTTTTCAACATATTGTAGTTCTGGTTTGTGCCAGTCGAGGGCGCCACTGTTATAAGGAACATGCGTTTCTCTCATGCGTTTCCCCTCGTCCATGGAGCCACGTGAACTTTTTGATATTGTGCCCATGCTTATATTGGCTGGTCAACATTAGACTAAACATTTGAATAAGGATGACTGCTTTAGATGGCCAACTTTTTACTGGAAGCCTTGACAATAAAACCAACGGCGAAAAAACTGACTATAATACTAGAACCTGCCATTGATTTAGAAGGGTTTTCTTAAGATTTACACACGCTGCTGCTAATTTATAGTTTTTAAAACAAATAAGAAATTGCCCTGCATGATGACAATAAACCTCAAAAGCAAAGCCCTGCTCAGCTGCAATGTCTCATCTGACCAGCGTGTGTCTATGTCAATCTAATGCTCATCTGATTGGCTAAATTTGTTATTCCGCTTGAATGGAGTGCGATGTGATTGGCTGACGCCGATTGACGTCATCCTCAGAGAGGAGGTACTCTGTTTTTTTCTGTCACTGACACATGTAGAGCACAAGCGACAACCATCGTCGAGAAATCATTGCAGAAGGGTTACAAACAGAGACGCTCGCACCATCACAGACCCGATCGAATGGAAATTACGAAAGACGTTACCGAACGCTCTTTCTACAAGACTACATGCGATCGTTCCGGTGATAACCAGATCAACTGAAAAAGGGGGACGGCAAGAGTGGAAATACAATCTGAAAACTCCATTTGCTTGACTCGAACACAGCATTTACGTTACATAGAGCAGTCAGAAGTATTCATGCACGCGCTCCGTCAGTGAGTTTGTTGGACTGTGCGCAGTATTTTTATTGACTCTCGAGAAAACAGACTGCTTATTTCTCATCAATCATTCAGCCATTACATTTGAAAGAGACAAAAGAGGTGGGTGCACTTTATTCATTTATGTTATTGTTAACAATAATCAATCCATGATGTCACGAAAGGTGGACACATGTTATACAAAGTGCCACATACAACAAGTAATATTATGTTTTTGTAAAACTCTTTGGAAAGTAATTGTACACGTTTGTACAATATCTGAAAAGGTGTCTGTTATGTTTTTTGTCGTTTTTCAAAACATTTTTGGCTGTTCTCATTCATGTCACATGATTATCTAATAATGTAACTGGAGATCTTGTTGTTCTTGGATCGTGGACATGTGTTTGCTCACAGTTAGTGTAACATCATATACTTTTTACTTTGATAATATCGCGGTTATTGACCATAAGTTAATGTGTGGGGTATAACTTAGATGACCAAGAGTCTAAAGACACAGGTTGCTGATCTTTTTTATATTTCTGCACATCCCGTCTCTTAAATTGCATGTCCGTGTAATTACTTGAGTTTGCCCATTTCACTTAAAAGCCACCCCTCCCCTTAGATCCCTCTTACTGGGAATGAAACTTGACGATGGTCCGATCTTATTTATCCTGGGGAGTCACTTTCGGTCTCTGATTCATCTCCCTTTAGATTTAATCAGCACTAAGGTATTGCTTGTCCCTAAGAGCCTCCACTAATGGGGTTACTGAATGCCTCTCTCTCTCATTGCAATGTTTTCTACCCCCCGCCTCTCCTCTAATTACCTTTCAACAAAGATTTGGCTTACAGCCTTCCACGAATGTATCTTACATTATAATCTTCCCCAGTTTGATTCAGGATCCATCCTTATGAAACCCGAGAAAGATTAACATTTCAAATATATTAGGGAAAGGATTGTGTTAGGATTGTGCAAGAGTGGAGTATTGATGGAGCAACAGAGCATATTAAGAACTGCAATCATAAATGAGGGTTTGTGGTTACTGTAATGATTTCTGTCAGAAGCACACCGAGGTATTAAAAGATATTTCTGTAGAGCGACGTGAACAGATTCTTGCATATGCTGAATGATCTGACATAGCAGGGTAATTTCACGGGGCAGTGAACAGTCCCCAAAGTGAGCACAGCTGAATGTACTTCATGATGTTGCCCGGGAAATAGTCATCTGATAACCTTAGTGAAAGCAACTGGAATATGTCGACCACAATAGGTCACACAATTTAAGAGTTTGCCAATCAACTACTCTGATTTCACTCTCTGTCCAATGTTAACCAGTGTGCACAATAAGAAGATTCAGGTAAATGTGCAGTTTAAAAGCAATATAGAGAACCCCAAAAAAGCCAGTGCCTCTTTAATTGTTCCTGCGCCTATAACGTTGTCTGTGAACAGACGTTTACCACCAATGAGCTGACCTCAGCATTAAGATAAAGATGAAGGACGATTTGACTTTTAAAACAATTCTCAAACTTGCTTTTAGGCATTAAAAAGTCTGCAAGCATAACGTTTTTTAAAAAGTGTTTTCAGGTGCATGTGTTTTTAAAACTTCAAAGCCAAAGTGTAAGCTCAGTGTAAAACAGTGGGAACTTGAACTTTGAAAACTCACTTTTCAAAGATATGGATATTAATTTAGTCTTGTTGGTTATTTAAATAGTGCTCTCTGTATTTTACTTTAGGCTGACTGCTCTACGTTTTTAACTATTTATTATTTTGTGTGTTTGAGAGTTTTCTGAAGCCGTTAAATATAATAAGATAATATACAATAAAACCAACATTTCCTTCTGTTTTTGATGTATTTTGCAGACATAATGGTGAACCCTGGAGGAAGTGCCCAGCCACCACCTGTCGGAGCAGGCTCTCTGTCGTGGAAGCGTTGTGCAGGCTGTGGGGGAAAGATTGCAGATCGGTTTCTCCTGTATGCCATGGACAGCTATTGGCACAGTCGCTGTCTGAAATGTTCTTGCTGCCAGGCCCAGCTCGGAGAGATCGGCACATCCTGCTACACCAAGAGTGGCATGATTCTTTGCAGAAACGACTACATCAGGTTAGTCGCTGCCATCTTACTGTATATGTGTGTTTATTTTTGTTTTAATCCGTATGTCACAATATATGTGAATAAGGTATCAGTGCCGAGGTGTTTCAGCATTGGCGAATGTCAGCTTTATTTTTATTCTGAATTCTCACAAAAGTAATTGTAAATGGGATCTTCAGAAATAGTGCTTAGATCTTTTGTGGACAGTGTGGTCAGGATTCCTGCCACAGCCGCTTTTTCAAAACCTTTGATGAAAACTAAAGATAGCTCATACATCTGGACATTGTGACAATCAAAGGACCACATGAAATGACATGAGGCATGTAATGATGAGCTGAAGTGATGGATGTGAAGAAAAAAAGATTTTAAGGAAAAAGTTACAAGCCCTCAGGCTTCTCACAGAGTGGAGTGTATTTTCCATTGAGAACATGTGTCTCGGATTGATCCGTCAGCAGCCCTTGTTAAAGCACGCTGGCGAAACCCCTCAATGGGTCGCTCTTAAAAAAGAGGTCAAGCCACTGACATGTTGACAGAGCAGAAGACGAAGGAGATTCTTTCTTCAGAACATCTGCAAGTCTGTGAGCCACGCTATATTTCATCATCGTTAAGCAAAAAGAGCCGCCGTGCTGGAAGTGTGTGTGTTTGCTTTACAAGATGCTAGAAAACTATATTGGTAAAGCTGAGCTGACATTCGACTGTGCAGGAATTTAAAAGAGTTATCACATCCTGTCCTGCATGTGTGTTTATCTCAAAGAGACCAATTAATTAGCAAAAATACACAAATTCAATATTTATGTGAGTACGTCTGACACCCAAAGCGGCGGCTGGGTGACGGCAGTCTCGCTCAGCTGATATACATGGCCTGATTTAATAGACTGATCATTCACACTTTAACCTCTGCAAGGACAAACAGAAATCCTTAAGTACCCTACATTATAAGCTTACATTTATGCATTTGCCAGATGTTCATATAAAGAGGAAAGTATACATCAGTATGCAGGATGGGAACCTAGTACAGCCTTGGGATTTCTGGCTCTCATACACACATCTCAACTTCTCTCAGGGTGTTAAGTAGAGCGACGTGAGCCATATAAAGGATTGTTTTTGTTGTTCTGACAAATGCACAACCCAGTGCAATATTTTTAACATTAAAACAGACAGACCAATTCAAAAGTTCATTCATAAATGCAGCATTGATAATATGCGTCTTAAAAACATGTCGCCCATGATAAATTCCACTCTCCCCATTGGAAAAGCGTTTTTGGCAGAAGTGCAGTCATTAGTGAGTATTTACCTTGGCATGCGGTGCTACGCTGGATAATTCAGCGAAGCCTCGCGCTGACACTGCAGCCGGCAGCATGGAACAACAGGTGTCAACCAGAGCAAACCTGAGACGACCGGTCCAAATGTGAAGAGTGTCTTCACTCTTTCCACTCCACCTGATCTAAGGAGATCAAGTCCACCAGACCCGCCGCTAGAAACGGGCCTACGAGCCTAATTAAAATGAGCGGGGAGGGAAAAGTAGCTACACCTTTCTCCTTGTAATGAGAGTGCATCAGGCCGGAGAATAGAGCTGAAACACGGCTCACACAAGCCTGTGATCTGAGGGGAGATAAGAGAGAGGGGAAAAATAACATCTGACAGTGAGTCCACACAATTAAAAGCTTTAATTAGAGTCCCCCTCCATTTTCCTTTAGTCCTGATGGGTTTTATCTAATGAGATCTAGTGCCTGGCTCCTATCCGCTTCCAATGACGTGTCCGAAATGAATGAGTGCCACATTGCAAACAAAACATTTAATTAACCAAATTGGCTTTTGAGAGAGCGGGAGAGAGAAGAGAGAAAGAAGAGGGGATTATTGTGAAGGCCATTCCCCTTAGGGGATTTAAAAGGGGCCTCCCTTATTTTTGTAATGGATTATTAAATTGCCCTTGCTGTGTAAATAATGAAGTTACACATCCAGAATTATATTAATACCACTGCTGCAAAAAGGCTTAGCGATTGATTGGAATGCATACGTTAAAATGCATCCCTTTTTCCTTAATGGCAGATGGGGGAAATGACATGATGCTCTTGTCCTGTCGACTGAAGGCACGAGGGCAAGTTGTGCTGCCACTCGCATTGGATATTTATTTTTTATTTTTTTACTAGATTTAGCCTCAGAGAAGCAGGAGGGACTATGACTTTTTTAAATCATGTTGTCCCTGAGCCAGCAGTGATATTATTTGTGAGATACAGAATTAATTTGTGGAGTGAACACAATCATGCGTCCGTTAGGTTGGGGGAAAACACTGTCCTTTTAATTGAATAGACCCAGGTAATTAAATGGCACGTTTCCAATTGAACGTGCTAGGTAAATCTAATAGGTGGTTATTTAATATCACTTTGAAGTCAGCCCACTCAAGCACTATGACAGCACGGGAGCATGTCAACTATTAAGCCAGGAAATACTTGGATCTCTGAAATTAATTAAATAGCATGCAATTTAGGGGAAACGTTTATCTTGATTTGTCATAACAGAATTAATTCAAGGCCTTCAATCCACTTGGGACTAGATCTGTTATTCTGAATTAACCGAGTGTCATTTGGCTGCTTTCACCCCCGCCAGAGCAACCCCCCACCACCCTCCTGCTCTCTTGCCATGAAATCTCCATCTTTTCTCTCCCTCTAATGCAGACCTGGGAATTGTACAGCCCACGGGGCAAATCTGGCCCGCTGGCTCTCCCTGACCGGCCGCGTGAGGTCATTGGTAAATTAGAAGGCAAATGCAAATCGGTGTACACAACACAACTGCTCTGGTTTTATTTTGAAGGGAACTGCTTTTTTAACCATTTAGCGTGTACAATTACACCGGTTTTTATCAGTCTAGGGCTAATCCCTGGAGCGTACGATCACGATGACGCTTAGCACATCACTTGATCAACTGCTATATTCAAATCTGCTTTCGCACTTTAGCTGGCACTGAGCCAGAGACGGAGGAGCTCCCCACTTGCCACAGTTCACATTTAACAAGTTGTAAATCCGACAACTCTGATGCGTACCGTCGCCCATCGTGTGTTATCCAAGATCATTATAAAAGATGTTTTAGACTGCCAAATATGTTTACTTATATATATTTGACAATTGGAATATCATATAGCTCATACAGTATACAAGTGAATATTTTGAAAAAAATAGAGTAACACATCATTCATACTGCACAGTAGGGATGCTCCGATCGATCAGCCACAGATCGTTAGTGTCCGATAATCACATTTTATGACTTGATCGGAACTTACAAACTTCGCTGATCTCACAAAACGATTGCAATTTGATGGCATCACCATGAAACGTCCAGAGTGCGTGAAGATGTCTAAAAGATTTGGGGCCGCAGTCATGTCATCGCCTGTATGGAACTATTACGAAGCTTCGAGAAACAATGAAAAATTTGCAATTTTCCCTGTATGTTTAAAAAAAATCTCATGTGGAAGAGCATTGTCCTAAGCAGAAAAGGAGCATGTTTCTCATTCATTACTCGCCCATTCAGGAAACCCACGCGGGGTCAGTGGAGACTCGCGATGCGGACTCAGACGCATGTAAAAACAAGGCATTAGACTATTCCTGCTTACCACTGTCAAATTTGTTTTTGCCAATGTTTCAAAATGAACTGAAAATCCTTTTACACTTTTCATAATAACACAATGATAACGTTGTTTGAGGCGTTGTTTCTAAATCTGATTCTGCAATGCATGCATCCATCACTTAATCAGACCCCTGCGTTGCGCGCTCACACATGCGCGAACAGTGGTTACAGACTTTTTTCCTTGAGAGCAATAGTGACGAGCATCATCTTGGATAAACCTTTAACTTTAAGTAAGTGGAAACATTTATTTTCCGTTAAGTGATCGGCAAAAGCAGCACATTCATATCCAAAAAGCAGCTTAAAGTTACTTGTAAGTGAATAAATGAATGATTACCAAACAGCATTTACAAGCACCTGTCATTGTTACTGACTGGGCATATGTTTATAAACATTTGTCTGTAATTATTATTTTATGTCGGACAACAGAAACATTAAATATGTTTAAACGTCTTCAACTTTATTGGGTACTCAGTTCAGTAAGTTCAGAGAGTAAATGCATGAACATAGCGATGATGTAACAAACATGCTAATAACACGTAACATCATCTAGCACTATAGTGACGGGTAAGAATAGATTAGGACGGATGTCACCATGGAAATAGCGACCACCTTTAAGGGATAGTTCACCCAAAAATAAAAATTCTGTCATCATTTACTTACACTCAAGTTGCTCTAAAACCGTATACAATTATTTGCTCTGTTGAACACAAAGGAAGATATTAGAAGAATGTGGAAACCTAATCAGTTCAGAGGCAACATTGACTACCATAGTAGTTTTTTTGCAACTGTTAAAGTCAACAGTGCCACAGAACTGTTTGGTTCTTTGTGTTTCACAGAACAACAAAATTGCTAAATTTGAAGACAACTTGAGGTTGAGTAAATAATGAGAGAATTTAAATTTTTGGGTGAACTAAAAGGCTCATCTACAGTATTTTTTTATTTACATGTGAAACGTACAACCATACATATGACCTGACAGTGTGACCGTACAGTTTTTTTCAAAAGATCTAATGTGTAATGTGCAGAACTGAGTTAAGTGTATTGGTCCAGCCCTCTAGAACCATGCCAGTTTCTCATGTGGCCCCTTGGGGAAATGAATTGCCCACCCCTGCTCTAATGTAACATCGCCATTATGCAAAGCTCTGCTTAAGTATCAGTATGGCCCAGTGCTTTTAAGGTGCTTTGGCTGCTAATGTTGTGAGGCATTTTTATAATGGACTGTGTTGCAGAAATCATTGTTGTACCAATTTGCATCGCTCTGCTCAAAAAGGTTCCGCTTAAAGAGGCCGAGCTCTGCCATATGGCCCAAAACCGCCCTGCTAGGTTGTATTTTACCTCGCAGTCAGTGTCCAAATTAAATCCTCTAGACATTGCATGGAGTGCAGACAGATTTTTCCCCCTGGTTTCGTAATGAAATACAGACGTAGATTGTGGTCTGTTTTTATTCCACCCGTTCCAAGATGGAGCGAGTCAATAAATCAGCATTCCATGATGTTTCGTTGACAAAATCCTCCTTCTCTGATTGATCGGGGGTCTGAATAGCCAGAAGGAATGAGAAAACAACAAACAAGAGGCTTATTTGAGCAGAAGGAAGCGAAAACTGGTGGTGTCATTGCAATTAAAGAGTCCCTTGGCCGTAATTATGGTGACCCATGATATCGCTCCTCTCTTCTCCTCTCGTCGGCACAGAAGTTCAATGGCGAGAGAGACCATTAAAGGTGAGGTGCAGACTGATAGCAACTTAATTGAGCACCTAAAGCCTTCAGGCCTTTAAATCAAATGCTATCAGCACCCATCCCCTGCTCAAATAATTAACCTGGTTTGCTACGTATAGTGTGCTGAGAAAATAAAAAGGTTGCCTCGAGATTCCCTCATCTTTGTAGTTTTCCAAAAGACACCAGGACAGTTAAAACGCCAACATGCTCTGAGCCCAGATCCCGAGTAATGTTTGTGCGTAAGTAATCTAGGGTTGTCCTCGACTAAGGATTTCCATAGTCAAATCAGAATTGTATTGCATGTGGTGACGACACCAGGTGGTTAATAAGGGTACACCACAAAGTGCAGCGCAACATTGATGCACCAAAAAAGTCAAACATTAATTTACAGAATTTGATAAAAAAAAGAAAATACCTTCATAATAAATAAAAATAAAGCATGTGAAAAGCCAGATTCAAGTCGCAATGTGCAAAATAAATGTGTTTAAGTAATGCAGGGGAACATACACTCACCTAAAGGATTATTAGGAACACTCAACTCAACTTTATTTATATAGCGCTTTTTACAATTTGCATTGTTACAAAGCAGCTGTACATGAGACACATTGAATACAAGAAAAACAACTAAAGGCATATACCTGTAAAAACAAGAAAAAGGTGAAAACAACAAAAGACAGACATACAAATGCTCCACACACACAATACAAAACACCTGTTCAATTTCTCATTAATGCAATCATGGTGGTGGTGTAATGGTGTGGGGGATGTTTTCTCGGCACACTTTAGACCCCTAGGTGCCAATTGGGCATCGTTTAAATGCCACGGCCTACCTGAGCATTGTTTCTGACCATGTCCATCCCTTTATGACCACCATGTACCCATCCTCTGATGGCTACTTCCAGCAGGATAATGCACCATGTCACAAAGCTCGAATCATTTCAAATTGGTTTCTTGAACATGACAATGAGTTCACTGTACTAAAATGGCCCCAACAGTCACCAGATCTCAACCCAATAGAGCATCTTTGGGATGTGGTGGAATGGGAGCTTCGTGCATCCCACAAATCTCCATCAACTGCAAGATGCTATCCTATCAATATGGGCCAACATTTCTAAAGAATGCTTTCAGCAACTTGTTGTATCAATGCCACGTAGAATTAAGGCAGTTCTGAAGGCGAAAGGGGGTCAAACACAGTATTAGTATGGTGTTCCTAATAATCCTTTAGGTGAGTGTATATTCAAAACACAAGCCACTAATAGTTAAATGGACATTTTCCTCACATAACAATGCTGTGCCATACAATACTAGACCATATCTCTTTTTAAAACTACTTGATAATAATGAATTTATTTTAACAAACGGTAATACAGAGTCAATTTATTACCAATGAACTACCAAATAAAGTTACCGCATGGTAAGGAGGAATGCAATAAAGCATCTTACCATTGAAACAGTCAAAAAGTCCTGACACGCACGCTTTCATTCAGTGCAAAGAATGACAAGCTCTGCATTATGGGATGATTTTGGTTAAATTACTTCTTTTTTTGTATCATGCAGCGCAAAGTTCAGTCTAAGTGACGATAAACGTGCATTTACAGACAAAGTGTTAATACATATTTATATGCCCAAACATTCAGGAAGTGACAAATGTTTGGAAACTGTGAAGACATTAATTTGCGAGTCATCTGCGGGTGTGTGCGGAACGCGCTGAGTCTCTTTACCGATCTCACAGCGATCTTACCAGTCCTGCCAGAAACTCCTCGTGTAACCACACCCCCTCAAATCTACTTTAGTTCGTGTTATGATTTGACTAAGACTGCCCAAATTTATAAGCAAGTAGGGTAGGCGTACCTGTCAGTACAATTGCTTTGGGACCTGATGTTCCAAATATGGCAAGAGGAGTTACATTTCCGTCACACGCTTGCAGTATTCAACCAATCACTAATCACTAAAATATCTGCACGTTTAAGAAAGGGGGGGCAAAGAGGATATACAAACATGCATCGTATATTGAAAATACACAAAATGTTTTGAACCTTAAATTGTGTATACACATTGCATTACATCTAAAACAAACTATAATGTTTGTTTTAGCCATGTCATATGACCCCTTTAAATTTGGATGTCAGCTCTCCGGGATTGTTGAATCAAGCTGATTTTTTAAGCACAAGTCACGGTGTGTCAGATTACTTTCTGATGGCCTGGGGAGGATGTCATTTTACAGGTGAATCAAAGCACTCCATCTAAAGACCTTCCCCCATGACATTTGCCTAGCATGACTGGCCCATCGACGCCATTGAAACGCGCTGTTGTCACAAGCCTACAGCTAATTACGTTTGAAATTGAGTTTTGATTGAGCTGCTCCAATCGATGCCGCAGCCAAATTTGTTTTCCCCTCCCCCCTCCCCACCATTGACACCCGCCACTGCTGAACAGTAACTCTTAAAGCTTCGCTCGTTCATCATGTAGTGATCACATTAAACGACGCAATGTCTGCAAAATGGTGTTGACGACAGCTGTTTCAATGTCGGGAAAATAAAAAGCTCAAATGTGGTAGAATGTGATATCACCGTTTGAACCAGGCAAACTTGGAAATAGTTTATTAATGTCTGTCTGGGTCACACTGTGATAATATGCCGATTCTTAATGCTGAGTGTATTGTTTTTCAAAAGTATACTAATAAATTGCAGTCTTTTGCTCAATCTGCATTTGCCTTTTTTTGGTTGGTGACATTTTCTCGATAGTATAAATGTGACACAATTACTGGTTAAACAGTTTATGATTAAACACGTTGTTAGTTTTCATAGAAACGGGAAAAAAAATATTCTTTAACTCTTGAGGTTAAACTGTAACCATGTACATGTGGAACATGAGCACTGTGACACCAACCTTTTCCATATCCCTTTTCTCTCTCCCTCTCTCAATTTCCCTATTTCTCCCCTTCTATCCTTCTAACACTCTCTTTTTCTCTCTCTCTGGAGCTTGTCAGATGCTGTGGTCTTATTTGATTGCATAGGAAAAGTGCAGTGATAGAGCAAACAGCCAGTGAGATATGATGACAAATGGGTCCAGATCCCAGTAAATTACTTTCTGCTCAAATCGAAATTTCATTCAGTTTGTTGCTCGGCAAGATGAAGTAATCTAAATTGTGGACTCAGAAGGCAGATAGAAAGGAAGCTGGAGCAAGCATTTCATTATCAAGAGACTGAGAGAGAGAAAGAGAGATAGAGAGAGAGAGAAGGTTAGAGACGAAAGAGATGAGCAGAAGCAAATCTAAAGTGTTGACATCATGATTGAAAAGGTTAACCCATGCACATTATATATCAACCCGGGTAGCCGAGGGTTTCTAATGGAAAGGCGGCAGTGACTGAGCGCTCGCTTGAGTCCTAATGGCAAAAGTGCTGTGTCTCCGCCTAGATGTACAATCAAATATTCTTGGGCTCTGATTGCTTATGTTCTTGGTTATTATTAGGTTGCAAAAAATGAACACCAAAGGTAATACTAAGTCCCGGTGGCAGAGGCTTTTGGAGGACAGAATGCAGGATTTTTTCATTTGGTTTGCCGATATTACTATGAATTTATCTTTTCTACATCAGAATATTGAAGATGTAATTTGTTCTCTCTGTGTGTGTGTGTGTGTGTGTGTGTGTGTGTGTGTGTGTGTGTGACACTGTGCGGCACATATCTGAAATGATTTAAGCAAAACCTGTCCTTGGAAGGACCTTTTTTACAGTATAAACAGCAAGTCAAACAGGTTAACAAACCTCTTACATATACAGAACTCACATCACTTGACAGTATCCCCGAGCCATAATGTATACTCGTTGTCTCTGCATAGGAAAGCTATAATTCACCCAAACAAATTTTCAGAATTTTCTTTTGCTACTGCAGCTTACTGTGAGACTTCTGATTTATCGAGACACAAGACCTTGTTAATATTGCAATGAATACAACTGTTTGTTTAAAATCCTATTTACACTTCACTGTCGCAAAATCAATATCTTAGTGCTAAACACCATGCTTTCGTGTATGGTAACATACAAAAAGTTAGCATTGACGTGTTTCTTCCCATTTGAAAATGTTTTCTGTAAAGTAACAATGCAATTAGTGTTTTTCTTTATGAAACTGACATTTTTTTGCAAAGTTCTTTACATTCACTTTTTTTGATTTGGGTTTCCGTGGGATAAATTATTTGCTGCTTGCTCTTTAATGTAAATGATTTGTCTCTTGTTTTTAATAATAACATTATTTTTGCATTTTCTTCTAGGTTATTTGGGAACAGTGGGGCATGCAGCGCATGTGGTCAGTCTATCCCAGCCAGTGAACTGGTTATGAGGACACAGGGAAACGTGTACCATCTCAAGGTAACATTTAACACTGCTCTCAACAACAGATCATTTCACATGTGTATCATACAGTGTATTTAAAAAGGATCAATGGCTATCCTATTCTTTATGTCTTACGTATTACCACATCTACCATGTTATACTGGTCATCATTTATTATCATTCAATAAAACTAAATACTGTACTTAAGTAACAATATAGCACATATGTGACCCCACCTCTGATTTCCCGACTAAAGTCCCAGAATGTAATTATGAGAAAAGTTTTTATACCCATTAAAATGACAAAAAATATGAAATTTGTGTTTATTGATGGAGTACTCCAATTTTTTTTAACACATGATCAAAGCTGAAATTATTGATTTGATTGACACTACATTTTATTTTTTAGACCAAAAACATATCGGAGCCAGGCGTCCTAATCATTGATTTGTTTTTTTCTCTTTGTTTATGCGCAGAAATGCCTTCTGATTCTTGTATCATTCGTTTTAGGAAACTTTATTTCTTTTTCATACATCTGTCAGATATCACGGAAAAACTAGAGAATATCAGCTTTAAAATGATATATGGCATATAGACAGGAAAATGATGGTTCATTTGTGTTTTAGCTTTGAAATATTAGCTTGTTTTTACATAGGATTTTTTCTAAAACATGATTTTCTGAGACCAAAATGTAACAAATATTTGACATGACCTTACTCAGAGCAAAAAACATCCTGTGTATATGTTATCTTGATGTCTTTAATATTGACTATGTAGGATGATTTTGTGTAGAAAACAGCAAATCACCACAAAAAGACTTTAGCTGGGTTTTCACAGGCAGCCACATATATTCTGAAACCACGTGCCATCCATGCAAATGTATTTAACATGCAAACAAATGTGCTTTCCAAAAATTTGATATAGTAATGTGACAAGGATTGTGGGTAATGTATTTTATTTTCACCCGCAGTGTTTCACATGTTCTACCTGTCGGAACCGGCTGGTCCCTGGAGACAGGTTTCACTACATCAACGGCAGCTTGTTCTGCGAACACGACAGACCCACAGCACTCATCAACGGCCATTTGAGTTCACTGCAGACTAATCCCCTACTGCCTGACCAGAAAGTGAGAGACACTACTTGTCTATTATAAATGTTTCGGTATTTTTTTCCACTTAGTCCCATTTAGAGGCCAGTTGCATAAACATAGCCGCTAAGTAAAGACTGTGTCTTAACAACTATTAGGACTAATCAGTCTTACTTTTCATAGTCCAAGAAGACCAGTCTACCTTCTTATGTAACTAATTTGAAAAGTTAAGACCAGTGATGAAGAAAAAAAATTGATGATTAACTTGTAAGACTCGTCTAAGCAGTTTATGCAGCCGGCCCCTGCTTGGCTTCCTATATTACAGTTTAAGCTGAGGACTGCTGTCTGTTTTTTGCGGCTTTACTTTTTTCAATTAATTTACTGATCACCATTACTTATTTTATTGTATTAATTGTAATGTGTAAATCTTTTTTTTATGCTTAGATTTTTTGACAAACCATACAAAACATGTATAGTATCTGCTATACAATCACATAAAAACCCCGGCAACAGCTTTAAGGTTCTGAAATAACTTAGCAGGATGAAGCAGTATTAGATATGCTGTTAAGTCCTTAACACACAATCACATCTGGAGGACAAAAACAATTCAGCCTGGCTGAAAGCTAATTTATCACAATTAATGTTATCTCACTGAAATGAAAACGTGGCTAAGACAAGCTCCGTGGTAGTTAAGGGACAGGTAAGAAATTACTTCCCCCACCTAACTATGCCACATTTTTATTCATTATAATACCAAAAAGATGCTAATACCGTATCTCAGTACTTGTGAATGACAGGACATCTTTTTTATCAAATAAGCCTAAATTATAAGAGGCATTTAGACTTCTAAAATAAGGGGAAACACATACTTCTGCATACAGTATTCTGCCTCTTTTTCAGTCACAATTCTTTCCGTCTATTCACTCCTCCGACGCTGCTCAGAAAGCTTTAAATAAACAAAACCAGATGCCAAGCAGGCAAATTATGTACCTAATTCCTCTCCTCGCCTTTGAGACCGTTGGCAATAAGACTTCATTGTGTAGTCGGCCACCAGCCGATTGTACTCGGCGGCTCTGAAAATAACAGTTCAGTGACACATAATCAGTTACTGATATGGAGACAACGGTTATGTGTGAGCTTGTGCGAGAGATCGGACAGTTACTGAGTCTCATAGTGAACATTTATTTCAGCTTCAGTAGAAAAAAAGATGTGAGCGGAGAAATGTAGTCAACAAGAAGAGCAGAGAAAGAGCTCCATTAGCTCAAGGCTCAGTTAGAGGCCTTTTAAGGGATCGTCACTTTTACAAATTAGCTCCAAGAGCGTGTTGCGCTTAGAATTGAAAGCCTTTGCATTATCAAGCTTTATTTTAAATGTCTGTTTAAGCCCCTTTCCTTCCATTCCTTCTCCTTGTTCGCCGCTCTCGCTCCGCGGCTGCCACTGTGTAAATATGAGGCCTCATTGTTTATTTATATGCCGACATCAATTGTAGTAAAAACAGTTGAATTATTAATGCTAAAATGCAATCTGAATATTGGCCTCGCTGCTTTAATTATAGCGGAGAGGGAGTTCTTAAATACACCCCGATGCCCTTCTCCACCAGCAAGAAAAAGAAAAGGCCCATGCATTCGTCCTCGGGAGATACAGGCATGTTTTTGCGCAGTGTTGAGAGCGGATTATAATCTTTATTGGGAAACTTACTTGAGCTATCCAGCTAATTTATGAGACACTCTTTCTCCACCAGTGGTTAAAATCATTGGTCAACTACCTATTCTTATTCTCCAGCTCTCCAGACCTATAGCTGGGAACCAAAACAGTCAAGGGCAGAATAGAAAGAGAGGGAGGGAGAGTGAGCACTTTCCTAGACAGATCCGAGGCCTCGTCCGGTATCCATTGTTTTTATTATGTGCAATTTCATGGTGACATAATTGCCGCTGTCCATATCCATGGCTGAGGACATTTGATGCTCATTTATTAAGTAGCTCCCTGGCTTCTCCCTAATCTCTTTGTTCAGGACAGACAAATTACCTTTCTCATGCTGAGCCTGAACCCAGGGGATCCAAACCTTCACAGCCTCCGTCTCTTTAATTAGCCCTCCAATGTGGTGGGGGGGTTGCAATTACTATTACAGTAGACTGAAACCCCTTAGTAACTTGAGGTAAGACGGGAAAAGCAAATTGCCCTCTACAAAAACAAAAGGAGAGAGAATGTTAGATAGAAAAAAGTTTGTTGTCTATGTGTGATTGTCTATGAAAGCGGAACGTAGGTACTTGGGTATTGGTATGATTTTCTCTGTTTGCCAGCATTGCTCAAGCGTGTAAGAACTTTTCACCCCCTTGGACTGTGCCATATCACTAAAAAAAGAGACCAACTTGATACAATGTACTTAAAATGCAGAGGAAATAGGGTTTGAAAAGCCTTATTGATCAGTAAGTTAAATAGGGGCCTTCAGTGGACCTGACGGTTTTTATGTGACAGTTTCATTTTTATGACTCTCACTGGGGAAAATGTTGGTATTATGTATGATCCTTTTTGTTTATAGTTGTCCTGTTGTTGTAAAGTTATTGGACTGGTCCTTTTCCAATTGTTTTTTATTTAATTTAAATTAGAATTTGCATTTATTGTTTAGTAGTCTAATTTATGAATTTAATTAATTTTTTTGTTTATCCACATTTTTTTACTTTAATACTTTAGGAACGGTATATTTAGTCTGGTGACTGTGTCCTTTTTATGTTGTGCAAACGCATCCACATTTGATTCTAAACCTTAAGAGTTTTTGCTTTTCTACCAATATTTCTGATGGACATTTATTTGTCTGTTTTAAAACGAAATTCTTTGAAAATGAGAACTTGATGCCTCTGGTTTCGTAACCAAAAAATATTTATATTATAATAATTGTTCGCCTCGAGTGTATCTAACAGATCTCTTGTTCTCTTGTGTTCTAGGTGTGTTAGGACGGTGGTGTTGCTCAAAGCAGGATGTGTGCCTTCATTTCAGTCCCTTGCTCATTGTCGCTGAAGACCTTTCAGATCTGCCCCCATCCCACTTCTTTCCTCAATCAACGATATTCAAACCAGAGCGCTAATCTCAGGCTTGAGCTCCCCCTTGACCTGCAATAGCCAGAGACCCCTTTTAACAGCCCTTTACTCCAAACTCCTGAATCATGGATGGAAAATACCCATGAGGCCCTGTAGGGGGAACACTGAGGACTCTATGAACTGACCAAGACGAGACTTTTAATCCTGAGGGACTCAAAGTCTGACACAGAGAGTACAGAGAAAGACACCAGGCAACGGATGTTTGGGGTAGAAAGGGTGAAAAAATGACACTAATGAACTGCAGCATTTTTTGCATTCATCTGCGTACATAACACTTGTTTCAACATTACTGGGGGAATACTGAATTTTGTTTTCCTTTATATTTTTTGTCATACGTTGTCTATTCTCCTTTTCTTCGCAACATGGTATCTTCTCTTTCTATATTTTAGATGTTGTAAAGGGAATGTGTTTCATTTTGGATAATATAAAAATCTTAAAGACTGGGTTCAGAGAAGTATCCGTGGCTTTTTTGTGGAAATCAAATCATGAACACTCTTGGTGTATTTGTGAAACTACCATGTACAGTACAGTATGTATGCATGTAAATGTTTTTGTCCCATTGTGGCTACAGTACATACTACACAGCTAAACCTGGTCCCTTGAACCTAAAACCATGCAACCAACCAACAAAAAATGAAGCTCATACCTTTCAACAGTACATGCAGAGTGAGAGAGAATTTTATTTGTGATATTTTCAGAGACATTTGCTCCAATATGGTGTATTTAATAAATAAAAAAATGAGATTTAAAAAAGTCTCTTTTTGTAATCCTATTTTAAACACTGTCTTTTGTGTATGAAATTCGGTGTTTGGCCAAAGGGAGAATCAACTTTTTTTTATGGGTAATAAGTATGTGGAGTGTGTTTCATGCACCATTTATTTACCCTCGTTCAGTCCTAAACAAGTTTTCTCATTTACATCTGAAAATAACTCATCGTGAATTATGTACAGTGTCTGAAAGAACACACTCTGCGTCCAATTTTCCATCAAGAGACCAAAGGATTTGTGTTATCACAGTAATTCATCTTGCCTGAGTTTCTCTTGAGGATGGGGCTCATTAGCAAAACTATGTTTTTTTATTAACCTCACTGAATGAAGTGTTCTCGTGGACCATCTATCCATCTTCTAATTGTGTCTATACATGTTCTTCGGCAGTAATTATGAATGCAGATGATGGGGTGGCTAATTGAACATGGATAAACATGTATTCTTTCTTTTCTTTCATATGAACATGCTATTCATCCTGGGGTTCTTGTCGCGAGGATGGGTAGGTTGAACATGCCCCTTTGAAGATTCAATTACCACAGGGGGAGAGAAAGGTGTTGCAGCTTTTCGGGCACAAGCTGAATAGGCTATTTGCAGAACAAATCGCCGTTTGAAGCTGTTGCTCGACTTAATGGGTATGACGAGGGTCTGATTTGAATGCCTGGCTATAATCTGCATTCGGTCATCAGACAGGTGGACATGGAGCATTTTGACAATCTTAAATCAAAATATTTTTGTAGCATATTATTACAGCCTGTATTGCACGGTCTGTAATTGTGTCATCAATACAACTATGACCATGTTTCATAACTCATATTCTATTATCATAGAGACTTTGTATCCATATGCCTGCTGTTACCATCATTTTGTTCTCTGAGTGAAAATATGGAGTGTCGGTGGTATATTCAGCACGTTGATACACATTCATTTCTGGTGAATCTCTGACTGTTCTAAAACATCTGGAACTCCATGTATGTTGAAGGAGAGCAGCAAAAATGCTAAAGCTTCTTCGTAAAAGTGCAAAACACATCTTGATGCACGACGTACGGTAATTAATACTTCAGTTTTTCAATGCATTTTATTAAAGCAACAGTGAGCAGGTGTAAGCGTTTCCCTTTTTCAGTGCATCAGGAATTCAAATTAGTCTTTCGAAATATTAAGCCATGTCCTAAGTGCTTTAGCAGAGTTTGCCTCAGCTTTAAACTTCAGGAATGTCTTTTGGTCTCTTTAGTAGTAAGGCTCGAATACATTTAAATAACTCTCCAAAAAGTGTTTCCAGAGGAAAATCATAGATCCACAGAAAAGAAAGATTATTTTTGATTATTTTGGTCTGTGTGTGTATGTTTGAGTATGCACGTGTGTGATGTTTTGGTGAAAACCGATACTGGATCTACAATCTATGCTCATCCAACATTCAAGTTTAAAAGTGTCCTCTAGCTATTTTTACCATCTGTTGCCAGTATAATGTGTAACGGATACAGGATCTCCGAAATACTTTTATGAGCAACAGGTGATTGTAGTCCAGCAACAGCTGGCGATGGAAAACAGTCCTTCTTATAACAGCAACAGGAACAGTTGTGATAATGATTACACTGGGCATGATAATTAT
The DNA here is from genome assembly GCF_015846415.1 of Triplophysa dalaica. Lineage (NCBI taxonomy): Eukaryota > Metazoa > Chordata > Actinopteri > Cypriniformes > Nemacheilidae > Triplophysa > Triplophysa dalaica. The sequence goes on from NC_079547.1 coordinate 12,561,053, forward strand.
AGTGTATTGTCATAGTTATATTTGGAGTCACTTTAATGTCAGTATAATGTGCATAACATAGCTGAGATACTTGAAAGCAGCAAGCTTGTTTCACTGGAGCAAGGGTCAGATTTACATCTGTTCAAGCAATTTAGCGTTTTAACTGCAAACACAAGGGCCATGTACGTGACGATTATCTGCTAATGTTTAAGCAATTTCTGAAGTTAATTGATCCTAATAAATGGAAATGAATTCAAGGTTTTTTTCAGAATTTCATGTTTTTCTAATTACTTTTTTGTGTGAAAAGGTTTGGTTTCAACATGAAGCTATTATTTTCGGTAATGGACAATCCAGGAAGCATTTTCCCTTTAAGTTTGCCTTTATTACAATGTGCTAAGAATTAGGAATGTTAACACAAAGCAATGTTTTCTACTCTGAAAGCTAAACTCATATGAATGGCAGATAGTTAGTGACATATTTCAAAAATGTCATTTGTACGCTCGTAATCCATGTGTCAGATGTGGCTTTGATGTAGGGGAGAAGAAAGCAAGTTAATGGAGCTAAGCCACCACAATGGAACCACACAAATGGATTTACTGCTCCGAGGGAAACAGGTCAGAGAAAGCTTCCCTTTGATTCACAGTGTGTGTTGTTATACGTAGAATGGAGAACAGTGAAGAGGTAAATAGTTTGATCAGCCCTTAAAGGGACAGTTTGCTCTTATTCGTATCTGAAAGAGACAGCTGTATAGTCACCATTCACTTATTGCTATTTTTACATAACTTCTTACTAGCCAAATGTTTTGGAACATCTTAAGGGTGATAAAAAATATATAGAGCTTTTTATTGATGTAGTAATTTCATTTATAGTCTTCATATATTTTTGGTGAACTATCCATTTAGAGTCAAATTAGTCAGACAGAAATTAACACCTGACCGAACCAAACCTTGTGCACTTTTGAACACGAGTATAGTTGGATATAAAGGAAACAATATAGCGAAAAGAAAAACGAGAGACAGACAGGGAGCGAGGGAGAGTAATAGAGAATCTCTAAGCAGCGGCTGTGAATAGGCTTTGGCATGTTTGGGCCTGTAATGCTGTGATATTTGAACAGGTCACAGCTTGCCTGTCAAAGACAGGGTATATACAGGAAAAAGATTAAGAACATGAAATAAAAAGTAATAACAACCCTTTTCTCCTGAACGGAGCTGTGAGTGTGATATATTGTTATGTGAATATAGACGTGAAATATTATGGGAGTAGAAATTGTTCTGTCCTTGCTTTAATATGAAAGGAGAAAAGAAAAAAGACCATTGATTCAATATTATTCAATGTACAAATTTGCAGAAAGAAACTACTTTTCATAATCAGATTTTCATTCAAAGTTTTCTCCTTTCAATAGACAAAAAGAAACGTTTAAACCATACACTCACACTGTTAGTGTTTTAACAGAAATGATTCACTGGGAGAATAGTAGGTAATTAGAGACACTTGTGAAGATTTCCAAAGTGGAAAGAAAATACTGGTTTTTGACATATTGTATGTTTGGTCAGGTGCTGAGGCTGATGTATAAATGTGTCAGGATAGGTGTAAACTATATGCACTTAGCTCTGTCATTATGTGAGTCAACAATTCAGCACTATCAGTGCACTCATCAGGAAGGAATGCAGCATGTTTCAAACCTATTTCAATGATGTAGTCAGAGACTCGCAAGAGATTGTTCCCTTAAACTGACTGCTACCAAAACTGGCAGCACCTGCAAGATGGGACACTGTCGATTTTATAAAACACATAAGAGCACATTTCCTTACAAGACAAAATGGGTTGTTAGTTGAAACACTTTTTACACAAGTTAATTTTTTACAGGATAGGTACATTTTAGTAAGTAAATTTCTATATAAACACATATACACATGTTCTGTCAAAAAAAACTGTTATAAAATACATGCTTAATTTAATTAAGTGACATTGTCACACTATGTGGGTGATATGTTGACATTTTGGCCCCACATGTTTAAACTTAAGCAATGCCAAAGTCAGCGAATGAAATAACAAATATTGTAAAATTATAGTAAAATAATAAAGTGTAACCATTGGTATTCATTTATTATAAAATTGTATAGCATTTAACCTTTAAAATGCCTTGACAGTTTCTGACTTAATTGTTATCTTCTAAACCAAAGCCATGTGACCTGTGTGACAGCTAGACCTCATTTTATCTAAAATCGTTTCTGTTCTCAGTTATAAGATGACAACAAATGAAACTAAAAAATAATAATTTTACTATATGTCAACATTTATGCTGCAGAAATGAGTAATGAAGCAATAAGCAATTATAGGACATATTTTGGAATTGTTTTTGACATAAGAATTGTCCTATAGAGAAGAGTCATGCTGAAAAAAAGCCTGAAAAGTGAAAGCATGAACCAATGTAATTCAGACGGCTGGGATCCAAGTTTTTCATTAGGAAGAGGAGCATCATGCTATGTTAGTGGAGCTGTGTTGTATTGGTCTAAAAGGCCCCCTTTCCCCCAGTCACTCTCCAAGCTCAAGCTTTTTACGAATCGTACATGCATTTACCATTATGGCCAGACTCGTACAGCTAAACTCTCACAGTCATTAATACAGCTCCAGCCAGCTGGCTGTAATGCTCTGGTATGTTCTATAAAAACACACTCTGGAAAATATTATCTCTCTCACTTTAGGCACATACTCATATTGTGGAGATGAATAATTAACCCATAAGGTCAATAATTAAATGGCCCATCGACATCTTCTCTTTTACCTCTTTTGACCATGTTTAAACACATAAGCCATTGGAAGGTATCGATGTCCAGTTTGTTGAAAGGTCAACGCTAATCAAGGATGCTACCTTGTGAAATATTGTATAAGTTAGACGCAGGGGTAAATGACAGGACCAGCAAGTGAAATTGAGATGTCTGTAAGAAGGCGTGAAATTTGGTTAGTAATCGTAACGTTTCAACAGCCTTTCCGTGCATCTGCAAACAACCTAAAATAGAGCAGGAGGGCGGAGGTGCCTAGTTACTTAGCAGGGTATTCGATAGCACGGAGAGGGACATGCAAATATTGGTAAGGCAATTAAGGCTAGTTTTGTTTGCCCTAAAGTAAAGGGGTAACTCAATCCTGGCCATTATGGGTGTGCTGCTAACTCAGTTGCGAACAGCTCTAGAAGGACATGGTTTCTCTCAGCTAAAAGGGTTAGCTTCTGACGGGGAGAGGGCTCACTTTTCGTAAACGGCCATCCTGTCCGTCATGTAAATGCTTGTGTAATGCGATGAGATTTGAAAGTACCACCCTCCAGCTCTGTCCTCCAATCCCCCGGGGGCCAACAATGCACTCTCAGAAAAGCACATTTAAAAGATACTTCATTTTTTTCACTACACAAAAAGAAGAGACTCACCTCCATTAGTAACTCTGCTCCCTTTTACTATCAAAAGTCTTGACTCACCTTGGCGAGAGCTGCGTGAAACACATTGCCACACACAAACAAGCACTGACACACATGCACACCATTAGGTTTTATCTTCCAAAGTAAAAAAGCATTTAACCAAAAGGTTAATGGTGTCATCTGAAAATGATTCAGTTCTTTTTTTTGTATTGAATTTCACATCTACTGCAATATTGTGTTGTTTCTGATCCTTTTAAAGAAGATATCACTTTCATGTCAAATCTTCAGTTATATAGAATTATCCACCACACCCGAGTTCATATATAAAACAATTTGAGGAAAAATTCACCTGAAAATGTAAATTGTTGACTTTCTTTCCTGGTAACACCACAAAATGATGAAGAATATAGGCTACTGGCCACTTTTTTTCATCAAATGAAAGTGAATAGGGATTTGAGCTGTCAGCATGACAGAAACACAATAATAGTAGTCCATGCAGTATGATTCATGTGTATAATGTATTCAAAGTGTTCCAAATCAATACGATAGCATTATGTGAGAAACAGACCAATATTGGAGCCATCACATCTGCCTCTTTTTATTTTCAATCCTGAGTGTTCGGACTTTCATCTTCAAAGTGCAAGATCTTGCTCTAGATGGACATGGTTTCTCTCAGCATGTAGCACTTTTTGTCACATGACACAAAGTGACAATGATGATTGGTCATGACATATTTATGTTTGTTTATGTTTATGTTTGTTTGTGAAAGGAGGTGTTGTAAATAACTACTTCAGTTTTCATCACACAAAGATCATATATCTTTGGGGAAACCTATAACATTGAACACATTTTTTAAGCTTTTAGAGATTTTTGTAATTTTAGAGATTAACAGCTCACAGTCAACATGTGTTCTGTACATTGTTTAATATTTTTAATAGTCTTGTGTGATTTTTTCTTTTAATATAATCAAAAATATGTCAAAGGGTCCAAGGTCCTTTATGTGAAATATTCTGAAAGGTCATCTCTTGGGCTTTTTTCCCACTTTAAGAGGAGAATAAAAAAACACCACCAATCCATACCCATGCCCAATTCAGCTATTTATGGCAATGTGTTTTCTCAGACTTGGTTTTTGAAAAGCCTTTCCTAGCCTTCACTCCCTTTGGAGCATTCAGTGAGGGAATGTGGTAACAATAATAATGCATTAAGCCAGTCGTGGCTCGCGACAACACTCAGCGCGCCATCTCTTAAGTGCTGGGCTGGTCGGTCAGCCCCTGAAAGCATGGCCGACTGCAGACAGACTCCAACTGTGAGACCAAACACACACTCTCAATTCATTCACAATGAAAAGCTTTCATAACCACCATTGATGTACAGGAACTAAACCGAAATCGCCAGAGTAAAGTGCGATCATTTTAAGTTTAAACGTCCCGTGTGATTTGTAGGTGTGTGGGCGTGTTCTTCAATCAGATCCCCACTGAGAGAATTGAATACACTGGTGTTTCTCATAAATTTTTCACAGCGTTTTGGTGGGTAACTGGATCTATGTATAAGTGCAAGTAAGGCCCAAATCTTAAAGCAGTAGGGCTGACTTATAACACATTTACCCTCTCTTCAGGTGCTGCCACCCACTGATGCCACCTCTATGCAAACTGCACCCACAACAATTATAACGTCAAGCAGTTGCACGTTCAGTAATGTTGTATATGATATAATAATAATAAAATCTGTGTTGTATTTTAGCATCTTAGCTTATATCATGCTTAGACTCTAAGCAAAAGATTAATTGTGGAATGTTGCCAAACAGCGTTCTGAAGAATCCAATCTATGCTGGACTGTTGTTGGGTGCATCTTCTTAATTATTTAGTCCAAGTCATTTCACGGTAACACTTTTTAAAACTAAAATATTAGATTTGTAAAGAAATAATTGATTACTTCTTTTATATTATAATATGAAACGTTGATGCATTTACCGTTTTTTATGAGAAACATTTAAGTTGCTATATATATTTCAATTTCTTATACTTATAGAATTTCTTAATGAGAATAGAACACGTTTCAAGTGATATACTCTGATTGAACTTTTATGTTGAGTTTGCATCCCCATTTTCTTTCATTATGGAATTAACTGGAAAATACAGTCTTCAGCAGTCGTCGACATTTTCAACTTTGAAGAGAAAAAGTCAATATGGGTCTGGAAGACAAAGTGAATGATGACAGATTTTTTTCCTATTCAATATCTAAAGTCATTCAGTTGTCGTGAGGTTCAGTGACAATAGACCACAATCGAGAAAACTGCTTTTCTGCTATGCTAAGAGAGATGGGACAGGGGCCAGAGCCCTTGGGCAGATGGCTGAACCTTCCACAAGAAAAGCAAAAGGTCACCAAATGATTTAATTAATTAGCCAGAGCCAAGTTGATGTAGACATGAATCCTTGTTAGATATTCTGCAATTCCTCTTGTCTCTCTGGAGGATTTTTCCCCCACTCTTCTAACTCCCCATGCTCAGGGATGAGTCAAATACTACTCCACATTATAGTACCAAGTGCTCTCATAAATTTAATATGCTTGTGTTTTTTTTTTTGTGTGTAACTATTTGCTTTTATGAAGGTGTGGCTTCACCTTACAGGTCCATCACCTCCACATTCAGTGGTTCGACACTGTGGTATTTCCATGTATGATCTTGTGCTTTAAAAGCATTACACAAGTTAATATCATTCAGATTATCTTTAAACCAGAATGTTTTCCTCGGAATTCATGCAACAAAAAGGCCAGACTTGAACCTAACTTACACAAATGTAACATGTCATCATGCCTGCCATGATTGCCGGTTTGCATCTCATCTCATTGACAAGAATTGTTTTCACCAGCCGCTCAAAATGCCAGGAGCACAAAGGCTAATCACTACACCACAGCTCCAAATCATGTTTTTGTAGTGTCACACAGATGTCCTAAAACTAGAAATAGTAAAAGAAAGAAAATACTTCAACCTAGTGAAAACATATGGGATGAAGAATAGTAGATGATTTAGAAATGGAAAAATAAAAAGAAAGAGACACCTTATAAAGCAAATCAATGCACAGCTTTAACATGACAATTTTAGTCAGCTTTTTCACCATCATAAAAGAAAAAAAGAAGAAAGAATAGTAATCTCATTACCTATTAATAAAGCATTTGAAATCAGTTCTTTAGGCCTTTTTTAAATATTGCAGCTAAGAGAATGTGTTGGGAATGACTAATGTTTCACATTGTTAAATATATCTATTAATGATTTTTCTTGGAGGCTTTGAAGTTGAGACCATTAAAGAGCTGTAAATCTCAAAACTGTCTGCCCAATAGGCTGTATGAGTTCTTATCTCTGCAATTACATGCAAGGGAGTGGGATCTGCTTAGGATCTATCTGTCTGTTCTCATCTCATCCCACACACACACACCTCTTGGTCTCTATAACCTTATATTCATTTCTCTTATGATGCCAGAACGTGACCCTGCCTGAATTCTTTAACCCATAATGTTTTTTTGTGATAATTGATAACATAGCTCAGTGTATTATGATGCTCTGGAAAATATCATCTCATCTAGTTCAACCAACTGTTTTCTACATTTTAGTATAGTAAAGTCACTGAAATAGCGAAAATCCCCTTGCAAATCACGTTAAACTGAACATAAATACATTCAAGCAAGTACCCACACTTTGCAAAGATTACAGTTTTCAAAAAGCTAATTCAAGAAGATTTTTGGCAACTTTTCACTCACCAAACAACGAAACAAGACAATTATAGACAGCTATAAAATAAAATAAACACAGAATTTACACAGAGTTTACACAGAATGAGGGCTTTTGGAAAATCAATAAAAGTCACAGGATAAGATATTAAAGGTATAGTTCACTCACTAATACAATTTCTGTCACTGTTTAGTTACCATTATGTATTTTAAAACATGTATAACACAAAACAGCCCTTTATTTTGAGCAATCGCTCACCTGAGCATATAAATAGCTAAAACACACACTACAGTCCCAGGTAACAGGACCTCAAAGGTGAACAGAGGTATGCTTTTATACACAGAACAATGTTTTGTTACAATGTTTATCCTTTTCGGGGAATCACAATTAACCCAAGTATGATTGTGTACCAATAAGCTTGTATAGACAAAGTACTCTATTCGTGACAAAAATAACACAACGCATGTATAATGAAAGCGCATCACATTAGATTTAAATTCAGCTTTCAAAGTGCACCTTTTTGTATAAAATCGAACAATATGTGCTTTTATTATCTCATGGAGCTATTTCAGGTTGATTGTCGGTCTGAGTTACCAACTGCTTTTAACTCTGTGGGATGTAGCTGTGGTTGATGGATGTTAGCTGAGTGTGCAGAAAGGAAGAGACGGTCATTAGGCGGGAAACAGAGCCTTAACCACAGCCCTTCTGTCTGGCATTTCTTCCCTTTCACTCCTCCTGACCTTTACATATAATTAAACATATAGTTCAAGCACCCTCAAATGGACCCCAAAGAGGTTTCTTTTTGCCTGTGGCTTATCCCCTTAGAGCTCACGCTTAAAAAAAAAATTAAGAGTTTGCAAGCAGGATCGTTGGTAAACAGCTTTGGTAACTGTCTAACAGAGGAGTCAGAATGGCGGAGCGTGAGTTGGAAGCTGTGAAGAAGGTTTGTTTAGGGGCACTAGGGCAAACTGCAGCATATCTCTCATAATGAACATGGTCATAAATATATGCATGGCTCTAATTAGCCACCATGTCATAGAGGGGCTGGCAATGCTGCCGGTGGTCGAAGCAGAGGAGGGAGGGAGATAAAATTAACAAGAGGCCCAGGATGGAGCTTCTATGCCTGGGTTTGTGAGGGGGTGCCGGCCCAGGTTGGAGGGAAATGGCCTTTGAGCAGATGCTTCTCCTGGTGTCAACTGGCTGGGCCCTGATCGGGAGCCTTCTGTCAGTTAATCTATTAAGCCCTGTCTCACTGTAGCCTGCTGGGCGCTGATCTGTAAGGGGTATGTAAAAATAATAATTAGCAGATTTTACTAAGGTAATTGTGAAGGCCCTCGTCAATAGAAAACCTGACAGCAACAAAACAAAAGCCTCAAGAGAGCAAAACATATGATTCAATTATTTACAATTTTCAAGCACTTTACCGAAGTGAAACCATTATTAATTTGTTTCTAATACAAAAAAAAGAAGAAACTGAGCTCTGCCGAATGGTCTATGATCAAAAGTGATGTAAAAAAAACGGTGTATAATGTAGTCTATATATCAACACAGAAGAATTTTGTAATTTTGATCAGCTTTCTGAAAAGCCAGTATTTTCTCTTGTTGTTTTCATCACATATTGGAAAATGCAGAAATAGGAATATGGAAATTAAATTTAAAGCATTGTTCAAATAAAATTTAATTGATTATTCATATTAATTTTTCACTATTTCATACATTTTAGACAAATACATTTTAGACAAAAAACCTTTATCTAACAATACTGTTTAATTAATGTAGTGTTCTGTTGCACCTTGATTGAAGAAAAAGTCCTTGATAAGTGTTAAGTGAGCATACTTTTGAATGCGCGGTGTGTGCACACATGCATACCCCCCAGATGTTAATTCTGCATTAAATAGTAATGCTTTTATCACAGTGAGTTCTAAAGGTAGAATACAATGCTATTAAGCTTTGTCCTCTCTAAGGCCAAACCACAAATACATTTTCACAATATTATGAAGTTATAGAACTTACATGTATGGGAGAAAATAATCATTAACAGCCATGTGTTGCTACTACTGAAGTAATTTAGAGCTTAAACGTCCCAAACTTAATGAGTAAATCTGCAATTGTGGCTGAATAGGATTTAAATCAGAATCAGTGGGGAAATCACAGGTTATGAATATGAGTCAGACAGTAGGTACATAAGTGACAGGCATTAGCTGCATGGGATCGTCTGATGGGTGGCAGACCCATCAAGGTCACAGGCTACAGGGTGGGTCACATTTTACAGATGATATTATAAAGGGCTTCCCCTTTAATCAAATGACAAAAAACACACACACATACTGCCCATGTCTCATGGTAACAGGGTTTATTTATAGTTCCTAAACCTAAATGACCAGTTGGTTTAATTCAATAGCAGCCAATAGGATTATACACAGAAACAAATTACCTAAGTGGTTCTATCGGGCACCCAAAATCTTTAACAATAATGGAAACCATGGACATGATGTCTGGCTGTATTATTTCATTACTGCACTTGGCCTCTGCATCTGTAGGGCGGTTACAAACCGGACATGATGTGTTGTCATCGAAGCTCAACATGCAGTTTGATTGGTTCACAGTTGGCCCACACGGACAAATGGCTCTTCCCAGAAGCAAAAAGAATCACTCTCCTCCCCATTCACATGCAGCATCTTCAAGTACCCAGTTTGATCCTGGTCTTGCGTGAGAGGTTGAACATCCAGACCCCCTGAATGCCTTCTGCCTCACATGCTCATGAATTTGCTGCTTCTCAAGTTCTTCAACACCCAAACTGCCAAAGTACCTAATATTACCTGCAATCAAAGGGTAATTGAGTATTTCAGATCTGAAGACATTACATTTTCCTGTTCCTGACAAAAAGTAGATGGTTAATGAACAATTTATTTTGTTAATTCTTATTTAAAATGCACTATTACTAAATACCACAAGAGAGGAATCACTGAAGAGGGTAAATTTATTTCTAAGACCACCACATCCAGACATACATGACTGAATTTCATAAAATGGTAAACTTTGTGTGTTATTACCCAAGCAACAGATTCGAGGTTTGCAAGTGCGGTCAGCTGGCTCTCACTTGAGTGATTTTGCAACATTTAATCAGATATCGGAGAGTGCCTTCAACCGATACACGAGACCCATCGAATGCTAATAGATGTAGCTCTAAATCATTTTCCTCTTTAAAAGAGTTGTGCTTGTGACATGTTGTTTTATCAAGAAATGCAATTATACTTCAGCCTTAATATCTCAGAGCTTGTCACTGCCTGGCGATGCTTGCCAACTGCAATCAGAAATAACTCCGTCCCTCCAACTTAATGAATAACAAGTACTAGGCCATAAACTTGTAGTCATCCTCTATCCAATCACATTGTCTTGAGTAATTAAAATGATTAGCTTAATTAGCTTAATTAACTAAATTTGACTACAGGACATGGCCATATGGCGGAGCAAAACAAAGATGGGAGCTAATTAAAGTTAAAATAATGCAGGTTTTAATTAACTCAACCCTTAGGCATCAACATTTTCAAATTTATCCAAGCTGATAATTAAAAAGTCCTCTTGCCCAAGCAACATTTCTTCTCTGAGCTAATTAAATCTGGAAATGAATTAGCAACATGACGCTCCAAATATTAATTCCTGCTAGAAGATGACTTCACTTTCTAATGAAATTAATTAGTTGCACTGGACTTTCAATCAGACTCAGGCTGTGTCCGTGAGCACAGACCCCATGTAATCAAGTACTGGGCTATGGGCCCCAGGGCGGAAATTTGCAATTGTAATGAACACTCTTTAACTGTGTGCCTCTCTTAATATACCAAATGAACACGTAGATCTATTTATGCCAAGGGCATCCTCATGTTATAACAGAGCGGTAGTAGCAGCTAGTTAAAATAGCTTTGTAAGAAAAAAAACTTTTCTTTTTCCACCTCATACTGTGTGTACTGCTGTAATCCCTATGAATAACTGCCTGTTCGTGTGTCTATTAGCATTTGTGTTCGTTTTCCATGTCTGGATATGTGTATGCAGGGCAGCGCATGTGGTTCACGCTTCCAGGCCCACAAGCGGTGGGCCACTGCCCACCCTCTACTGACGTGCATAAAGGGGTCAATTTCCCTGTCTGTGTTTTATGTATTAATTCTTTATTAAAGCCTGTGTCACAGAGGTCTTATCCATACCGTCTGTGTTTTATGTATTAATTCTTTATTAAAGCCTGTGTTACCGAGGTCTCATCCATACCTCTGGAGGTGTCACAAAATGCTGTGTAATTCAAGCGCTCAACAAAGTAGTTTAATTCAAAAAGCTTCCGAAGCTTATCCGACACAAAGGCGTAGGCATGCAGAGGGTGAGCTGAGGTGTCTCCAAATGCCAGCAGATCAAGGGCTGATGGACTGGCGGCCAACGACAAAAGATGCAGGGACGGGAAAACAAGCGTGAAGTTGGAAAATGAGGAAGAGTTGGGTGGGACCAGCGGGGACTTGGAAGATGTGTAAGAGCTGGACGGGAGCAGCAGGGAAGGGAGCAGCCAGAAATCCACTTCATTAGCCCAGTCAAAAATCCAGTAGCAGGTAACCCTCAGCGGACATGGCTTCACTCTAAGCCCTCGCTCTCCACCAGTCATTACACAGTTACAAAGCGAATCTTCCTTGGGACTGTCCCCTGGAAGGCACGTCAGATTATCCTGTGCATGGATTTCCAGCCGAAGGTCTCCCTGCTCCAGGCAGAGAAGTAGGATGGTGGATAAATCTATTCCGGGAGAGGGGAAAAAAAACAAAAAAGGACCAACGCAGCTATAATTTACTTTATTGGTCTGCTAATCTGTCAAAAAAGCTGTGTAATTCAGATGCAGGACAAATTGGTATAATTCCAAAGGTCCTTTTAATAATATAACAACAGGGAGAAACCAGGAGCATGCACAACAACCAAAACGAAACAAAAGCGGACAATAAACTGAGGAGAACATGGGGTTTTAAAACAAGAGGAACCTAATCAAGGGAAATAGAAACAGGTGTGGGGCAAACTCTCTGCCTGTCCATGCAACCCTGCATAGACATGGCAGGAGCGAAGCAATTTATGTTCCCCCACCTGGGGAACAAGAACAGTTCCTGATGCGCAACAGGATTAAATTAAAAGATCCGAAGATACAGGCAGCTAAGGGGGACATGGGGATGGAGGTGGGTTTTAAGAGCAACACGATTAAGCAGCTGATATGGAGCAAAGAAATGCAATTTAAATTGGAAGTAGTCTAGTGTGTGTTGTATGACTATTTGTTAATGTTCATTAGCTGCACCTGATGTGATCAGCTGATGCAAGATGAACTCACGTGACCTGCCAGAACAAACACTACGCTTGATAAACGGCTCCTTCCAATTATGACCGAAGAACTCACTTGCCCAAACAAATGGAAGACTCCTTCTCTACATTTACATTTACATTTAGTCATTTGGCAGACGCTTTTATCCAAAGCGACTTACAGTGCACTTATTACAGGGACAATCCCCCTGGAGCAACATGGAGTAAAGTGTCTTGCTCAAGGACACACTGGTGGTGGCTGCTGGGTTGAACCAGCAACCTTTGATTTACCAGTTCAGTGGTTTAACCCACTAGACCACCATCTCTAATACAAGTATCTTTGATATCAATAGGTTAATATTTCTCTCTTAACCACAATGTACGTTTAAATTTATACATTTGCAGACGTTTTCATCCAAAGCAACTACAAGATGTAATTCCAATTAAGAATGAAATCATCGCACAAAAGTTGAAATTGCATGCTTGATTTGTGTTTAGAGGACATTTTCATCACAGTGAGTCCATGTAGTCCGTTTATCAGGGCCTTGTGTATTTGAGACAATTTATTAGTGACAGGTCAATAAAAACCTGTGTTCATATTTTATAAAATCTATTTTATCTACCTTTCGTTTCTATGAGGTTAATTTATATACTCGTACATATCTGTAAAACAAACTTCATTAGCTCACCAATAAAGATGCTTATTAATGAATTGTTCTTGTGGCTTTTTTTTATGTAAACTAAAAAAACAGCATGGGAGAAAGCCATCAAACTTGAGATGTCTCCTTTCGAAGGGCATCATCAAATGCAAATGCTCCTGTTTGCGACGGGGTGACTTTTACAAGCGCGGGCATGAATAAACTATTTGATGGCACCGTATTGCAGCACAAGACATCAGCTGCTCTGTTTCTTGCCTCTTTCAAAGCTTCAGACCACATATTTGCATAGATACAATCTCCAGATTCAAATTACAATTTAGACTCATTCCGGAAAGGCGTCACTGTATCTGGCATTGCTTATCTTTATACCGAGCCTCCGAGAGGACAAAGTGGATGTCTCTCAAGGATTCCTTTGAATTTATCACCCTTTTTGAGTGTTGTTTTATTACATTTGCCATCAGTTGAACCGTGAATCAATTTAGCGACACAATGCGCACACCCAGCTGCTAAACAAATAGTTAGATGACAAGACAATATTTACTCAAGATTGTGTGTGATTTATGGAAGGCCTTTGTGTTTTTCACCTAAGCTTATGTCTAATAATTGTCTGCATTCTTGGCCAATTGTGAGGCAGCTCATCTAGGTGTTATCCATCACAGTGGCAGACACACAACTGCAGTGCCCAACACAAAGAGCATGACCCCTTTACTGTGCTTTGTCAAAGTAATCAGCCTCGAAATAATGGAGTCCCTCTTATCCATCCTTTGAAATGTTATCTAGGGACAACCTTCTGTGAGACCTTATTTTGTAGCTCTACTGACCAGAGGAGCTTCATTACTTTAGACACTTTAGATTGAAAATAATAGGAACATGTTTGGGTCTTTGAGACTGCTTAAAAAGAGTACTACATTTGTCTTTGTTTCACAACCAAGGGTTATGTTTTTTTTTTGTTGCTCAGAGGTTGTGCTGTCGCAGCTCAGCTTCAAAAAAGGACTTTGATGTGCTACTATAGAAGCACAGAGCATACCTGTTAACACTCCTGTTTTAGCCGGGAGTCTCCCATTTTACACACAAACTCTCAAATTTCAGCTATTTCTCCCGTGACAATCCCAGAACGTGTTATCGAACAGCCCCAGGAAAATGGTGGCACCCACACGTGAGCCAAAAATAAGGTAAATATAAGACTAACAAACTTCAGAATCAAGTATTGTAGAGCACCATGTTATAGACCGTTTCATCGGACATACACGCGCCTGACCCCCCAGTTAACTTCCGGTTTGTGTTTGGCTATAGTGTCTAAAAATATAACTATTGATATTTAATTTAATTTATATTATTATTTTACTGTATAATAATTTTATGAAATAAACCATTAGTTAAATTTTGTCGCATGTTCATTTTATCAAAAACAAAATTGAGTGGGTCCTGTAGTTTGCTTTGTATCGCAGTCTAAATTCAAAATAATGTCGACAAGTTTAGCCAAGTAAAGGTTCTCCTCTGTTTCTTTTGATTGTTATCAGAAATCATCTACAGGCACTCAGTTGTTTGTGAATGTGTAGGACCTACGAGAAGTTCAGTTGGGGTCATAAAAGAGCACATGCGCTATAATGTTTGTTTATGTTGTTAAGATGAAACCGTCTATAAATCTAGCGATCAATAAAAGTAAGCCAAACAATGCCGGTGTGTTAATAAATGTATTCTGAAAAAAATTGAGGTCTGTGTTAGAAAACAAGTAACATATTGAGTATATTTAGTGAATTTGAAAAACAGATATTGTGTTATCTTGTGTACCCATCTCTCGTATATCGATCTTTAAGACATTTACAAAATTGAAATAATTGTGTTTACAGTTGTGATCTTTCACCACTGCTCAGTCAACAAAACATCAAACAATACTGAAGAGCAATTCCTGTTTGATTTAGTGATGTTTCATTATTAATGAATTCTAGTGGCAAATTTGATCCGCTTTGCAAATAATTTCAGACACCATTATGCTGCATGTTGACTAGCATAGCAACAATCAGAGAACTTCACACTGAGCACTATGAAGCTAAGAACACACGAGGCCAACAACTCTGACAAGCTAATAAATGTGATCTAGTCTGAGTCATTAGTGAATTTCAAATTAAAGGTACAACTGGTACAAACTCACATGTTCCACTCACAAACAGAATACTTGCATGTGAAGTGCGATCAGAAGCGAGCGTGAAGCTTGTTATGCCTCACATCAAAGACCCATCACATGCCCTAAAGTCATTTAGTTCCCAGGGAGCCAGTTCCTCTCACTTCTCTGCTCACGCTTATGTAGTTTCCTATGCGTTAAAACCATTAAAATATAATCTAAAACAATCCTCTGAAAACATCATCCTCTCTGTCCAGCTTTCATTATTTAAAAGACTAACCCACTAAAATAAGAGAAGGGATGGTTATCTCAGAACTTGATAAACAAGAGGCTCACACTACTTGTAAAAAAAACAGAAGTGTTGGAGTATGCAGCACAGTTATTGGGGCCAAATGGGGTCTGAATGTCAACATTCGCCTATCTAGACAAAAGCATAAAGCAAAAGGCGTTTTGATTTTGTTACTATTTACAAAGTGACATTTCTAGTGATCTTTGGCCATCACTCAGGGTATGTTTAGTCCACTACAGATCAGCACCAACTCCACAAAGGCACAAAGCATTAATCAGAATGAATGCACGGGTATGCAAACTCCTGCTGGGAGAGAACGAGGGCCACTTGCACATTAATGCAATGTTAGAGAAAGAAAAATAGATTAGAGGCATCACAGTCCAGCTCATTCAATCAAATATTTAGTTTGGCTCAAGTTAAAGGAGGGACAAAATAACTCGCAAAATTATGGATTCCATATTAAAAGCCTGATTTACATGCACTGTTTGTGTTGTGCATGGACTGTGTTTCATGTTCAGATCTGAGGGTTGATCTCATTTGTGATGTTCTCTAGTCTCTTAATGTATGACTAAGATCAGGTGCAAAGTCCACGACAGTGCCTTTCTCTGGACATTCCTTTTAATACGGTTCAATTTAGCATGATTGAGAAAAGGGCATTAAAAATGGCTTGAGGCTCTCCTGTGGTGAAGCCTTGTTGAATATTTCTAAGTGATGCTTTAGGAAAAGGAGCTTCTGAGCATCAGCTTCTGTGCACTTATCTCGTGAATCAATCCTTTGCTTTAATAAGATCAGACAGCACAAAGCATTTGTCCTGCAGAACCCTCATCGCATATACCTAAAGAGAGGAAAGTTCTTGCTTTGTAGGCTAAATGAATATTAGCATTAGTCTTCAGAAAAACCTCTTGCCACCCACAGGCAACAAAGGTCAGTACATGACAAGGTTAAAAGCCATTATTTCAACTTCTCAACAGTATAATGAGTAAAATAATCAAAACGTTTGTCTCAAAAAAGAGAAGTTCTTATCTTAATCTTCTGATAACATAAACTTATTTTGTAAGACTTCTAAAATGGAAAAAAAACAGGTTATTGGTTGCCAGTGTTAAAAGGGACATCTTGGAGAAGGTTTTCGAGGGTAAGGGCGGGTGGGTGTTTGAGTGGGTTGGGGGGATTCGATCATCCTATGAACACTCGACAACAACGCCAACAGGACATGTATTCCTCACCAGTGGTATTCCTGCTAAGAGCCACTAATTAGCGGCTTATCACCAGCCAAATTGCGTACATGTTGCAAACAGAACCGTCCATTTAGAGTATTTATAGTGTGGGTCCTGTGACTAAACATTAAGAGAATTCAGAAAGATTTCAGTGTTTTCTGAAGTAATGAAAAATGAGTGTAAATGTTTCACAAAACCGCAGACCCCAAGTATGACACACACACAAAAACATTTTTATTAGATTTGAATGTACAGATATGCCATACTGTATAAAGCAACTGTTAAGAATAAAACCCAAAACAAAACAAATCTTTAAAGGAAAACAAGATAATTATAGGAAGCTTTCGGTCAAGTGTTTAACAAAACACAAAACTTCTCACTCGTAAGCATCAACCTTTAATGAGAATCAGTGTTTTGGAGGACAGCAGATTTGTTTCGACCTCCTTCACCCCACAGCATTTGCTTTACACCAGAGCCAATTAAAATCACACCAAAGACACAATTTCCCATTGCACCTTTCCCCCTTACTTCTGAAAGTAAATAAAACAACTTTGTTCTCCGAGATACGGCCAAACAAATGGTCTACTGTCTGTGCAACTCTTCGGCTGCTGGTAAGGTTGTTTTTTCCAAGTGCGCTGACTCAATGAGCTTCAGATCGTACACTCACAGTCTGTCTAATTTACAAGAGTCCGAACCACATTGGTGACATAATGAGACCAGCTGCGTTTCTGTCGGTCCAGAATGTCCACAAACACATGGTCCTTTGCCTTTGCTTAAACAGATCTTAAGAAATAGTTTTCATACATTTAGTCAAAGTACAGTTACTAAGAAATATTTTAGAGTACTTTTAGCAAAGAGAGTGAAAAAAAGTGTAAAATGTGTGAAGGCAAATCTCTTAGGATTAATTTAAATTGCTCACTGGATTGTGATTCCTGTTTCTTTAATTAATTTTAGAATTATTTGAACTGCTTTGTTAATGCATTCCTAAAGGGACAGAGCTGCTAGCGGTTTCTTTCCCTTTTTCTTTCTTTTTTCTAGCAGTGAACAAAAGCTCTACACATCTCGCTTGACATTCACACAACTCTACATTTGCTGGTGTCGGCGTGCAATCGTTCATGTCGGGTGAAATTTGTCTCGCTAGAACACCGTGTTACTTGGAGATGATTTCTGTGTTCGGGTGAGACAACTTGACAGAAAATCTTTGAGATTTCAGGAATAATAATGATGGAAGCAGAATTAAGTGAGGGGTGTTGGAGACTACATCCCAGCACTTTGAGATACTTTTAACATATAAATTGCACTTCATCCATTCACCCGCTCTGTTAAATCCATCAAAGCTGCCTGCAAAATGACACAGAGTTTGTGAAGTCATAAAAAAGAGAAAAAAATCTAAGAAACCGCAATTTTACAATCACCTCCACTTTTTAAAGGATTCATCCAAAAGATGCAGCACCCCTGCGGTTGCCCAAGTCATTGTTGTTTCAGTGGTGATATTATAGCAGATGAGAAATATCGGCACTCAAAGGCAGCACAAAAGCATTTTTCAGGGTTTAAGTCCATCATGTGTCTGTGTTAGTGGCGATATACGGGTAGAAGCCTTAGGAGCAATAGGCTGATCCTCTTTCCCTCTAATGTGTTTTGAAAGGGCAGTTGAGCTGCATGCAGGAATGACAGTGACATTTAGTTTCAGTTCCTCAGACACGTGTTTTTGTCAGATGGCCTGAAAAACCCGCTTCAGAACATGCTGCTAAAGGTACAAAGAAGGGCCAGAGTATGCTTTAACTGGGGACATGTTTTTTTCACTTTATTTCATTTAGACCTATTTATTTTCGTTGATCCCCTTTATCATTATTGACAGACTTAAAAGTCCCTATGTGGTGAAGTTGTTTCTTTATGGTGTTTTTAAAATATACAAAAACATGTTGAAACCAGGTTGTACCCAATCTTGTCACACGATTGATCAGTGAACCACTCTTAAAAAAGGTCCATCAAACCTTTTGGTTCCATAAAGAACCTTTAACATCTGAATAACCTTTCTGTATCTGTTTCACACCAAAAAACTTTGAGCCGAAAAAAGGTTCTTATAAAAAGTAAGAAAGAAATGGATCTTTAAATAACCTTTGGCTAAATGAGTCTTTGTGGAACCAAAAATCATTATTTTAAGGCATCGCTGTGAAGAACCTTTTAAGCACTTTTCTTTTTAAGACTGAAGTCAGAGCGGGTGCAATTGAGAGGAAGAGAAAGTTGGCATATATGCCGTTTCAAAGCAAAAACAAACTTATCTCTGGTACACTTCTGAAAAGTACAATACCTGCAGATTATTTCTAATAACAAGCTAAATAAATAAGAAGTACATTTTTTAAATCAGGTCTTGTGTATTATTTTGGGTTACCAGTAGAAGAACCATTACTTGGCTTACCTTAAATACAACAAAGTCAACATTTCAACATTGCATTAACCAATAACAAATGTTAGCTTTTTGAAATACAGTGACATTGATTTGTAGCTCAGCCTATAGGATGCTGCATCTTTAATATTAACTTGGATATAAACAAATGCATTCAAAGATCAAGGACGATAGGACGATACCACACCTAGACTCTGTGATGATAAAAGTTTACAAAAATCCAAGGCAAAAAAGGTAAACTCCAAAAGGTAGGTGATCCACAAAACAAACAGGTAACATCCACAAAGCAACTATATGAGAATAAACCAGGAAACCACGGGAGAACGAAAGGTCGGTGAACGGGTGAATCTAGGAGAAGATGTTACATGTGCTTGCTTTACTTTTGTTTATATATTTTATTTTACACATTCTAATTTCAATTCATAACTTTTGAACAATTTAGTGAATTAATGGTTTATTAATATATTATATCATTTGTATGTCTATGTACAAACTTCTTTTGATCCATTGATGGTTGTTCAAGGGTGGACCTTCATGCTTTGTATTTTTTTATAATCACACGTTTGTGTACAATTCACATTATACAAGCACATTTTAAATCACCACTTTGTTAAGTAATATTATTTCTATGAGATCAGGTTTCATCTTTGAAGCCAAATGTAGCACATCTCGGAGAGTATTGTTTTGCCCCAAAATTAAAAGCAAATTTAAATCAGATTTATAATGATTGGCTGATACGAACAGTAAAAAAATTCAACAAAGTAATACTGTTTGCAAGCACTCTTAAAATGTTTAGGACAAGAATTAATTATTGTATTTTATGATTTATAATATGTCGCTAATCCTCTACATCAAAACTCTCTTCCTACTGCATAGAACTATTCAAATTTAGATTATTTGGAGTTTTAGTGTAGTAGAATTTTTGCCTTCCATTGAGTGTTAAAAACACATATGTTTTAAAATGGAAAGAGATTACTAGCATAGCGATTCCCCATCCAAGCCTGTCCAGCATGATGTACGTAATGCTCCCGTATCTTCGCCCAACAGAGCTCTGATTGTTTTGATACTTTTATGAACATGTCCTCAATCATAAATCACCATGAGGGGTTGCAGCCAACTGCGACTCTCTGCTCTGTGCTGCATCAGATTACAGGTGAAAGACAAAGTTCTCTTCACAGGCTCATGGAGCCTAGTCCACAACACCTAAGAGGTGACTTGGTAATATCTGATGCCCAGATAAGTAATGAAAAACTGTATAAACAAACATCCCTGCTAGGTAACTAACTAAAAGTATTGAGACAAGATAGTGTAGGTTAACAATACACTTTTCCTAACAAGTAGCAACGTGAATGTATATAATGTGTTTGAATGTGTATAATACTAACTATTTAATTAAAAAACATCAAAGGTAATACTTTTTGCTACTATAGAATTAAAAAAAAATAGCTTGACTGCAAATTATGAATAAAATTTCTAGTATGGCAAATTCTACGTTTAGTTTTTATTTAAAAAGAAACATTTTGCTGAGCTGAGAAGGGTTATTTTTTTCTGCAATGACTCAATGACATGGTTGCCCTCCAAGCGTAATCTGTTTTATCAAACTCAAAGACAAAACCAAGGGGACAGGCTACAAGGACTTTCTGCAACGTCAGGACTCAGTGTCATATTGCTTTAAATGACCTCCACGAGCCTCAGCGCCGGTTACTGTGGATCTCTTGATGGTATCTGGACAAGCCGCACATCCTTTAAAACTGTTTAAGCACAATGCCTGAAACATTTGCATCACAATAAAACTGCATTCCCCTTTCGACTCGAGTTCATCTGGCAACCCACAGAAATGCGTGGAGAGGTCAGGTGAGCAAATTCATAGCCATGCCACCTCATGACTTAGTGCCCAGACAGAATCACGGAGGATATCGGGAGCATAAGTGGACTAGCGATGGGACTGCTGAGGAGAGAGGACCGGGCCCTGGCATATGTTTAACACTAGAACTCCCGGAAATCTATCACTACAAGAATGGCAGTAGCGGTCATTTTGACTGCTCATATCAGACTGTACTGAATGTCATTTTTGCCATGCAATATTTACATTTAAAGATTCATTCTATAATCTCAATAGAAACTTTGAAGGTCTGTTGTCATATGTTATAATGTTACACAAAAAAATGACAAAATCCTCAACCGCATCCCCAAGTGCCAAGCGAACTCAGATGGGCATACATTGTAAAATAAAAAAATAATTGATATGTTTCATTTTTGTATTTAACTTTGATAAAGCTAAGAGACCGCACCCGAAGGTGTGAGCCTCACTTTGTGTCCGTTGTTCTGTTTTAGGACACCGGCAAGCAGAAAAGCATAGTTTTTTGATGCAGTGGATTGATGCAGAATATTTTGTTAGATAAAACATGTTGTGAATTTTAGAAATGATACTATCTAACATTTTTCCTCTAAATTTGGATAACACAAATCGCACCCACCACTGAAATCAAAGTGTATAAATGAATTGATGTGTTTTATATGGATAGGTTATAATAAACATGAAATTGAAATTCTTACGAATGTAAAAAAATTATTATTTCGTCGTCAACCACAGAACTTATTGGGTAGCCTGCTTATTACAGATATTCGAAGTAGATAAAATGATGTAAAATACGTAAAAGACTGTTTGAAATAACATGTTGTTCCTCATTTGAATACGCAATGCAACAATATTTCATGGAGGCATGGAGTAAAAGGTCAATAATGATGATCTTGCAGCCACTTCATGTTCATATTAATACAGATGGTGATGTAAGTTTACATTTAATACAATAAATAGTTTAGGGCTTTTAGGGTTTTTGTAGTGCTATCGCCACACATGCCGCATTAGCCATATTTTAGCATGAAATTGCTGAAATAGCTGCTTTGATCCACAGATACAAAAGTCAGATGGAGTACAGATTCAAATCAAATATGACTATGGTTTCAGGTCAAACCACATAAACCACAGGTCAAATTTCCTTTTCGCATCGGGTACTCATCACACTGGTTGGGCATATTTCTGCGATAACAACCAGCTGCCTGTACATTATCCTTTACATAACAATAATTTAAACTAAACTGCTGGTTACACATGTTATGTGGTTTGTTTTGATTGCTAAAAATAGTACTCCATTAAAGAGACTTCATGAAGTCTGAAATGTTGAAAGAATCGTTCTGTCCTTTCAAGCAATTGGATTTCAAATGCTAATGATTTCAAATGTTTCGATTTAGTAAACTTTTGATATTCAATCAAACAAGATTCATTTTGTGAACTTCCACTACCAAAATGCATATGCAGCATGGTGGATTAAGCTCAATTTCCCATTAAATGCCTTGAAAAGACAGAGATTTTGGAGTTGAAAAAAAGAGTTAATCAAGCATTTCCCTTATTACCCCAAGCATATGAAGAAAGATGTGTTAACATCTCATCCTGTGTCAAGGTTTCCCTCACATTTTGTTATATTGAATTTCCTTATACTCTTATGTTGACGTCTTTAATAGACTTTGGGTTTGAATTTGTACCTTTTGTAAAGCTGTTGCATTACCCTCATCTTCTCAGAGCATAACCTTGGTTGTTTTGATCTGTTTAAAGTGCTGTTGTAAGAGAGCTAGGATCTATTTCCTTCTTTAACCTGCAGAGCCAAATTTTGCCAACCTTTCTGGTGTGACTAATGTTAAAAAGAGCATAAATTCTGTCTTGATTTTATAGCAAACAGTTCTCTTCTCCTTCCTGGCTTTTTTCTTTTTTTCAGGACCTTGTCTGAGTGGATCTTCAAACGTGTCAAACGGAATGATGGGATGCTCTTTTGAAAAATCACTCACTTTATTTTGGCACAGCGAGGAAGCTTTTGCTGTTGGGCTAAGCAGCAGGTCATTTGACTGAGATAGCCACAGGGTTTTACACATCAAATGCAAATGCTATCTGGCTTTTATTTAATCCGCCTCATCAGGTAGCTAAGCACAGTGTAGGTCAAAAATCCCACACCACCCTGGACATTTGGCACTGAAACCCCTCTTGCCAAACTTCACTGGAGCTTCAAAGCGACCTGCTATTTTACCTGTGGTTTGGACATAGTGTGTCTGTCCACCTGGACATCACTGACTGTGTCGCTGATAAACACAACTAATTAGTCTTAAAAGACTAGACATTTCCTAGAGTTATTTACACTAAATTTATTTTGCTTTCCATACCTGAATTTTATAGTGATAACCAAATCTGGGTTCAGTTCTCTTCATTCTGTTAAATACAGCCACAAAACAAAGGAGACTGTTTTTCTGATTTTAAAATTAACTATTTATAGTTATGTGTTTAGGTGAAATTATCATTTTTTGTTTCATTCTGTGAACTACTAACAATATTTCTCCCAATTACAAAAAAAAAAGATTGTTCCTTTTTGCATTTATTTGCAGAAAATGAACATTGGAGAAACAGGTCAAAATAACAAAAAAATTGCTCTGTATTTTCTGAGACCTCAAATACTGCAAAGAAAACAAGTTCGTATGCACTTTTAAGCAATACAACAGTCATATTTTGATCACAGTTTTAATGTGTCATTGTGTCAGTCTTTCATATTTGCTGTTCGATGACTGTATGACTCTCCTGGGGTGTAATTTTGTTGAAATTCAACAAACACAGGAGTGGAATTAACAAAATACATCTAGAAATGCTTAATTGAAATGAAAATTTGGAATGGGCTTTTTCCGCAGCTTTTCAGACATTATATGTCTACAATTACTTGATCAAGTTCTTAAATTTGATTGGATTAAAGAGAGGTAAAATAGAAAATGTTACGATAAGGAAAAACAAGCGCAACTGTTCTTTGGACAAGAAACTTGCATCTGTCTGTTAACAGCTAGTTATGATGTCTGAGTCCATCCAAGACCCAAGCTGATTACATATTTGACCTGCAGTTTAATGGTGAGAGCATTTTTGTTACATTTCCAAGAGGGAAGAGAAGAGTCTGCACTCCATGGAAATTGAAAAGCACTTGAGCCATATGACCAGTTTATCTCACCAGTAATGGAGGGAATGAAAATGCAGGTCATCCCACAGAATTGGCCAAGAGACAATGCATATCAAGCATACTCCATCCTTGACACAAACAGACTGTACGGTGCAAATGTTCTATTTAATAACAATTCCTGTAAATCACATTATCTGTTAAAATACATTCTGCACTACATATGTTTTTACAATAGTACAACCTCAGTCAACTTTATAGCCTATTTATAGCCAGGATTTTCAATCCTTTTATTTAACAAGATTACTTATGAAGACGTCTACACCTGTAATACTTTTTGTAGGAATGTCTCAAGCCATTAATTACAAAAATATAAATTATTTAAGTCATAATGTCAAAACTGAAATCTTTCTTAGTACTCCCTACGACCTGCTGCTCAAGCACTCACTGTGATTTGATTCCCTTACCCTGGATGAGAATCATTGTTCAGCATTAGAGAAAGGAACATACCCATCTCAAGAGTAAACGCGTTACTTGTAACAACAGAAGCTCAGAAACATTACAGTTGTTTTATGTGAGAACATCCGGAAAGTCAAAGGCCTGGTTTTTTGTTTACTAAAAAAGTAAATAGGTTAAATCTGTATAAATGGCAGAGTGCTATGCAATGGTCCTGTGGCAGTAGCTGGGACATGTGACCTTTCCATTTGGCATTTGGCATTTGGCATTTGTGCCAGTGCCCTGCTGGAGTACACTGCTGTCAGAACCTTGAATAGGGGATCTGACATCGCCTGCCCGCCTGCCTCTCTCTCCTCTCTGCTGTGCCATGTGGAGACCCAGATGTAGCAAGCAGAGTAATCCACACTCACACACTCACGAAAGTGCCCATCTGGCCCTGCACATGCACACTAAGCCCTGAGCCCACACATACAAGGCCGGGCGACCATGCTGATGTTACTGAGTCTGCAATGACATTTCCAGACCTCTGTATGAAGTAGGATGACCTTCTGATGTAAAGTAACACACCAACAAGACACAGATTGAAGCTATTTACAGCCAAAATGAAGGGGATACCCATATGCCACATTGATATGTGCTTGTTTATTTTTGATTTCACATTATATTTTTAAGACTTTTGCTATGAACAGGGAGTTGCTCCTACCTGTTTCTATAAGGCTGCAGATATTTGCTCCCTTTGAGGTTTTACGCTGATGATGGCCGATGGGGCCTGACGTTGTTGGGGTTCCATTTCATCCCAAAGGTGTTCAGTGTTGGTTTAGGCCTTGTCTTTGTGCAGGTGTGTTAAGTTCTTCAACACTAGACTTAACAAATAATAATGTTCTATATATGAACATTACTTCGTCCGCAGGGGTATTGCCATGCTGGAACAGTGAAATGCCTTAGTTACAGATTTCCTCAGTAGACACAGATAACCACACATGCTCAGTCTCACTTTATTACCCTCTCACACCCTGCTTCCTTGTTACTCCAGTCACTGGAACCACTTGAACCAAAAGTAGTTCCACTCACAAAAAGAAAACTGTTAAATCACTGGTGTGACAATATATAGCCAAAACTGTGTTATATTGCTTCATTATTATTTCTGTTCTGAATTCAGCAGATCATTTTGAAAGTGAAAACCTGTTGAGCTGCAAACAGACTGCTGTGGGTTTTCTCCATCTGTAGATTAACATCTTTGAACCAACGTTTGACTGTGGCAACAATGAGAGGGAATAGTTGCAGCATTGATCAAGCTTCGGTGCAGTGAAAAATCACTCTAGTTAACAAAATTTGAAAAAAGCAATACAAAAAAGAAGCAACAAAAATGTGTTATCTTAAAAAACTGTAAATTGTAACCAGGTTAAAATACTTTTTTTTGGGATTATATCAGTACTAGCAGAACGTCCACATTAAGTCTCAGAAGTTCAGTGGGAACGTAAAAAATATCATGTGCAATGTGCAATAAATTATGTAAAACTAAAATGTGGCAAAAGTGTTTTTAGATATTGATAAGGTAAAGCAATACAAAAAATCACTAACTGAAAAGTGCAGATTATGTAACACAATTTCCACAGTTTTGGTCATTCTATGTGCAATAAAGCATTCAGCTACCTAGGAAACTACCCAGGAGAAGAAAATGACATCATGAATCTCCAACATATCAATTTCTGTGACAGTGTCACCAGCAGGTGATAGCTTTGACCACTTCAGTCATTTAAACAAGTCCATCTTTTTTTTCCGTCACCACAGGTTTTATTCCCTCTGGTCAAACGTAACAGTTTAAATACTGACCCTCTCTTCTCGGGGCTTATACCAAATGCTTCGATTCTCATGCTACTGGCTGTAGCTTTTGACCTTTGACTTAATTTGCGGATCTGCAAAGCTGGAGGGTGAAGGAGCTTTGCTCTGCCTTTCCCAATCAGTCACTGAAGTAACGGCACAAACAACTTTAAAAAACAAGTGTCTTAATGCTGGCACTGGATGCTGTCTGGTGCAAAAAAAGATACACTTTATGGAAAAAAATACAGGGACGCCTGGGTTCAGGATTTAGGTCTATATAAAGCCTAGACCTGAACCTAGTTGAACATCCTTGGCATGACATGCAATCTTTAAGCAAAACGCTCTCACGCAACCCATCAATGACTTGTAAAATAGGGTCCAATCATTTTGGAACAGAAAAAGGCTCTTCCAAAACTGTCGCACCAAAGATTGAAAGAAAATTGTTTAATATGGCATTGTATGGTATAAGATTAATATTTGTTTGGAGTTAGATAATCATGGGAACAGATAAACATGTTTATTATAAAACTTTTGTAAATTATACTTTTGTTTATTATAAAACGTTTTGTCAATGTAGTGCATGAAGGTGTAGTTTTATTTCCCTTTATTTCATCACCACTGTTACAAGTTATTTCAACCTAATTAAAATGTATATAAATGATTGTTTAAAAAAATTATACAGAAATTAACATAAATGTTGTACACTACAAGCAACCACAAGTATACTCAAGATTGATAAACCTCATAGCAAAATGCATTTCCTCTTCTGTTCTGTTAGTTGGTTAAATAATATATTGACTTACTGACATATGATTTATCTATCTGCTTTCATAATCTTATTTTTTGGGGGGCTTTCATGTTGATACGTATGGCTAATTGCAAGTAATTTGATTGATAACTTAATTAACAAATATTGATTATATTGATCAAATTCTACATGAACGCTTTTGTTTTAATGAGTTCTACTTTTTACATGTAGCAGTGTTTTTCTGTTTTTCTCCCTCTGTACTGTTCCCTGTTACTTGAGCTATTCTTACACGTAATTGGTGTTGCGTGTTTAAACAGCCTTAATCTCATCGTTACCCATTAAGGCTTCTCTCTCTCTCTCTTTCTCTCTTACAGGGCCCATGGCAGTCCCTAGAAAGCCTCTGGAGATCCATAAATGACCAGTGATGGCTTTCCACAACTACTTATTTTTCCTGCTTCCCTTGGCAGATTTGAGCAAAGAACCAACTTTCAGAGATGTATTGCACCCTAACTGTCACTCTGTCACATTTAAGTAACTGTATAATTACAGAAACAGTTTAGAAAGTGTTGAGGAGTGATAATAAAAAAGGTAGCAAACCTGAAAGAATCTGCTCAGAAAACACCTTTAGAGTGAGATGCACATGAGGTGATACCAAAGTGCAAATTACTATAATGCTTGGATGACATCAGTTACACTGCAAACTCAAACATTTGAAAGTGTGATAAGTAAATTGTATGTATGATTTACGTCAATGTGAAACAACTTTTTTTAACCCTTGTGTGGTGTTAAAATTTTTGTTATTACTGTAGCCAGTGTTGTCGGGTCTAGTGCAGGGTTTCTCAAAGTGTTGGGCGGGCCCCGCTGGCAGGGAATAGAAACATGCAGTGGCGCAAAAATGGGGTATGCAGTATATCCAGTGCATAGGGGCGCCACACAAGCCTTGTGCCAAAATATTTGTTTCAATCTTATAAATCTTATAAATCCTTATAAATAATAAAAAATAACGAAAAAGTCATTATCTAAAACGTTTTAGTTTCTACCATTTTAAACGAGTACGAGGAATATATCTTTTATCTAATCAAGTTATTATGTCAACCAATCCCTCTTTGGCAGTCAAATGACTAAATGGGAAAAAACAAATACCGTTTGTCTATTTGCGTCATATAACGCGAGTTTTTCATGTGATACATCTTATTCTGATTATAATAAAAAATGTTAATAATACTTTTTGTTGAAGGACTTATTTTTGGGATATTTAAAGAAGTTGTATTGTTCAAAACTGGACAAGATTTTTTGTTAAAGGTATTAAATCTCAAAATTATTGACAACATAAGTGAAACTCACTTTTCAAAGAATACAATAAATAGCCTTATTTGGGGTTTTATTTAGTTATTATAAGCAAAATATTAATAAAAAACTTGTTTAGCCTCTTGTTTAGCCTCTATCAAAAAAACAATAATCAAAATAATCGTTAGTTTAAGCCCTAATTTATTGTGTGTGTCTGAACATTTTACAACTTTTTGCTCCTTTGTTTCATTATTCTTCTGATTCTTATTTATCTTTTCAGAATTGTGTATCTGTTAAACTGTGAAGCAGTTGGAGAAGTGTTTTCTGTAAAAGGAAACCTTTTTGCTTCTGTTATAGATGCAACTTGACTGTCATCTTCACATTATGTAAAATATAACTAGAATGACTCCAAATATAATATACAACGTGTCTGCAGAATTTTTATTTGATGTGTGTTTTCTACATTGGGATGGCCGATGGGCCCCTGGAAACATGACATGTAGGGAGCAACAAACAGGAGGAAATGTATGTAATTTTTGTGCCCATCTCTATTCATTTATTTATTCATTTATTGACCATACACTCAAAAAACATTAAGGAAACATTTAAATGTAATTTCTTACAAAGAACAAAATCAGACTGCGAAGAAAATGTGACGTGGAACCAGAGTACATTACATTTACATTTACATTTAGGCATTTGGAAGACGCTTTTATCCAAAGCAACTTACATTGTTTTATCCTACACATTTTACATAGGTATTTGCAATCCCTCTTACGCAATGCTCTTACCACTGAGCTACAGGAAAGCTGTAGCTCAGTAGCCTACAAGAATGAGATCACGTCACAATGATAATTGAAGCGGAAACAAAAACTTGAATGTGGCGAGGACGTAGCGTGCATAAAAGTTAACAATTGATTAGTTTGTGACATGGAATGAAAAGAAAACTGGAAACTTGGCACCAGCAGACAAAACTAAGACTGTGGACCTAAAGTTTTTTACCATTTTATTGGAGCGATTGGGGACGGGTGGGGCTCCGAACCATTCCCTACTCCCAAAGTGGTCACCCAAAAACACGTGGTCCAGTGGAACCACTGCAGTTTTGGGATTTTAATTCAACACAATCAAACACTTTATGTTAAAATAATGAAAGACCCTTAAACAAGCACTTTCACACATGCACACAAACACACACACACACACACACTAACATACTAAAAGGAGGCCCAGACATGAAGAGGACTCAATTAAGTTACACAGAACCAACAGTTTCCACAATTTTATATTCCCTTGGTTCAGTGAACCCGAACGTCCTGTATGTAATATATATATAGGGGGTGTACAGTGTGCAGTCATTGGAAATTGGAAATGATATATGTTCTTCACAGAAAATAAGCCTAGGCCAATAAGTTTGAATTCGAAAAAAATATATATTGTATAATTTTTATTTTGATAAAAATTGAAAACGGGTCCCACAGACCCAAACACCATATAAGCGTTAAAGATGAAATCTAAAGGATATGATGCTGGTTTAGTCCTGTTATTTAAAAAAGCCATCCATAACATAATAAGAATTAAGTCACAGTGTTTAAACGATAATAAAACTAATGGCGTTTAAAGAGAATACAACCATATTTGTTAAACAGTTATGAAACATTATGACAGCAACATTATAATAAACCCACAGCATAACCAATTTAATAACTCTTTAGATACTAATGATTATTTTGATGTAATGTTGTAATTTCTTCCTCTGAAACAATTTTAGTTTAATCAAGATATGTATAAAAAATTCCCAGCTTTATTCAATATTGGGCAACCTTATGTTTAAATCTCATTTTGCCATCATTTAGATTTCTTTTAATCCTCTCTGAGGCGCTCTGATTCTCAATATACTGCACCTGACTTCACAATGATCATAATGACTTTGTTCATGAAAACATAGCTTTTTCATGTGGCACTATAGAGTTCTTAAAACTTCAACGTCATTCATCACTTTAGATTAACCCAAAGGATAAAAGTTGTAGTTTACTACTGTATGTAAAAATTATTGGTTCAGCAGCCAGTACTCGCTTTGTCATAAGTTTTCATGACAGGAGTCACCTTGGAGTCTCCAAGGCTTCGATAGGGTGCCGACAATTCAGAATTCTGTGATTCATTTCAACAGTCACTCACCTTACAATCAAGGGCCTCTCCATTTGAAGAGTCAGGCCACTTAAATGTTGCCAGGCAACCTCAAAGAAGGGGTGAAAGAGTCACAACAGAGAAATGTCATTAGACACGATCACTCCCAGGTTACAGTGCACTTCAAAAACGTCCATAATTGTCTACTTCATCTGGAATTGTAACGAATCAAGTGTCAATTTGTTATTTAAACAATCTGGTCCCTTAAAACATCATCATTGCATTAGACTCCGTTTTTCTTTTCCCAGCCCTGATGATCGCCACATGATCACCACATTTCAAGAAAATACTCTCTTAAAAAAGGGGCTTAAAAAGGTTCTTCAATGCCATGGAAGAAACTTATGATTCCATAAAGAACCTTTAATATCTGAACAATCTTTGTTTCACAAAAGATTCTTTTTTGGCTAAAGGTTTTTTCAGATTATAAAAAACCAAGAAAGAGATGAACCTTTAACTGAATTGTTCTTTGTGGAGCCAAAAATGGCTCTTTTTAGGCATCGCTGTGAAGAACCTTTAAACGCTCCTTTTTAGAAAAAAATATAAAAAAAAAGAAATATGTTTTTCCATTTGAATATCTGCATTTGAGGATATTTACCCTTAAATGTTAAAACTCAGGAGGAAAACTTTAATTCTTTCACACGTTGCATTTGAAAAGTGCTCTGCAAACTTTGCAGCCAATAAATAATCCGAATCACAGACCAAATCAAGCTTTCTTCCAAACTCATTTTCACGGCCAGTTATTTGAGAATTATCAGGTCAGATCGTACAATCCAGTTATGTGGGTCTATGGGGACAAAGGAGTGCTCCATTCTCACCGAATTGAAAAACACATTTCTTGTTCTTAACGGTAACTAAGCTGTCAACAGATAAGGAAGTTCACAGTATCGCCTCCCTGGTAATCCATCTCGTGATCGCTCCCCTTTTATTTTTTTTCTAAACAGCTTGGAAATATGGTTTGAGGCCTTTGCCAAATGTCACTCCAAATGGTTCCTCCAAATGCTCCCACGATGAAAGATTTCAAATTGAGGAAATAAAATTGGGGAACGCAGAAGGAGTAAAGGAACACAGTGTTCTATATGCTAATGGTCAGTTGTTACTTTATCTCAATAAGAAGCCACTTTTTGGGCCTATTTGCCGAAAATATATACTTTAATTTACTTATTGTCATTACCCTGATAGCACACATACATCTGGCTTACGTCTATTTGATGTCTGCATTTACATCTTACAGACATCTACAATACATACTTTGCGCATCTGCAATACGTATCGGAGATGTCTGCTGTCAGACGTAATATAGACCTCTAGAAGACCTCTGTAAGATGCATGATTTAGAATAGATGTAAAGCTACTCGTTCTAAGATGTTTAGCAGATGTGTTTACGCAGCAGATCTTCAGATCTTTAGCAGGCGTATTACAGACGGTCAGACGTCTCCGAGACGTATTGCAGATGAGCAAACAATGTATTGCAGATATCGTGCAGATGTAAATGCAGATGTAGATGTAAGCCATATGGATTGTGCTATCCGGGGAGTGCCATTATTAACAACTTTTTCTCTTCAAGAATGTTGTACCACATGTTTCAGAAATGAACTTTTGTATAAGTGTGTGACGCAGAGCTGACCTGGGATCAGCGTCACCTGGGCAACAGCCCTGGGCATAAAGGCTGCGTGCACAGAACACTCGAGGTCCTGGGTCGAGAGGCTACAACCGCTGTTCCCATTTTGCCCCAGAGAGGAAGACGGAAGGACAGCGAGGGGAGTAGAGACGAGGATCTCCATTCACATATTATTATTTATGAGCACCCGAACGGTACCTTTTTGGACCATATATTCTATGTTGTTTATTAAATTCCCCACTGCGGTTGCTTTTACCACTGCTCTGTGTCTGCCGTGTCTCTTACCCCGCCACAGTTGGTGGAGAATGCGGGGGATTGAAGGTAGGAGACCGGTAGGAGAAGAGTATTTTAATCCTTGTACTTCCTGGGTCTCGGACCGGACGGACACGCTCTCTCACTCGACCGGCCAAGAGGAAGGAACCCAGGGGCGAAGAAGAGGAGAGAGGTGGAGAGATCGATGGCGACGAACCAATGGACGATCCCGACGGCAGAATGAGCGGACGAGCCGACAGAGAGTGCTACCTAGCTGCCTTACAGAGCTGTCCAGCTGCCAGAGCCTGCTGCTAGCCACCCGACCGAGCTATGGAGCTGCCGGAGAGTGCTGCCGAGTCACCCAAGTGCCCTGCTTAGCTGCCAGAGTGCGACCTAGCTGCCGGAGGAAGCTGCCTAGCCGACCGAGGAAGCGGCTCGTGAGCGCTGCCGAGGACGGGAGTCCTACTCGAGGACCAGCCGGAGATCCAGTCCGTCATTAAGCCGGCCTTTCAACCAGCCAGCATGGCCTGGAATGTTAGGCCCCATTTCCCCACCCACCCCTACGATTTTCCAGAGTGATCGGAGACCAGGTTGACGCTTGGGGGGGGGAATGTGACGCGGAGCTGACCTGGGATCAGCGTCAATGATTTTGGGAAAAATAACCTACTTATGTAAAAAATAAATTAGAATAAACTGAATGTAAATATAAAAAAAAATCAATGATACATTGTAAACAGGTGAACGGGTGAACGGGTGAACGGGTGAACGGGTGAACGGGTGAACGGGTGAACGGGTGAACGGGTGAACGGGTGAACGGGTGAACGGGTGAACGGGGTCAACACTAGCAACAAACATAAGACAATTAGACCTGACAATGAACAAAGGAATGGTTGGAGTTTATGTAGAGTCCAGGTAATGGTTTGCAGGTGCAGGTGTAATCAGAGCAGGTAAGAGTGAGTGTGGGAAATGGTGAGAGAGCGCTGGTGCAAGGGGCATGGTCGGCAGATTTACAGAGTTCATTACAATTATTATATATTGTTATCAATCATTTGTTTATTTTAAATATACATTACAAAACCTGTTGACCATATTTTTTTTAAATCACTTTATTACTGACTGTGGTTTACACATGTAGGATAATAACAGTATATTGTTTGCTTCAATCACTAAATGTATATACTGTATCAAAGAAATAGACTTGGAAGAAACTAAATATATGTATTTTTAGAAGTAATTTACTTATTTATTCCTGTAAGTAACATCAATACCTCTGCCCCACACACAGTTTTTACAAGAACTTTCCCCAGTTTGCATGCTCCCCCTCCAATTCACAAATGCTCAGCACATTACCTGTCAATGCTGATTAAATAATGTAATTAACGACTTAATTAACATTTCTATAATCTATTCTAATAAATCTCAGGCAGTGTAACGAGCATTTTTAACCTCCAGGCACTAGCATTTCAAAATGTACAGTGCTGTTTGGGGGAGTTTTCCATGACAGTGAGACGGTGGGACACAGAGGTGGGGGTACACATGAACAGAGAGCTCAAGGCCAGTGTCATCAGATTTGCTGTCTATGCTTGATGAGAAACCAGTCGCAGAACCCTGTCAACCACATACAGTAAAGGCCTCATATGCAGTAAAGCACGCATCATCAAATCCCAAATTGCATCCTTAATTATTTTGTGTAATAGTATTTAACTTCATATAAACAATGTACGTAGGCTGCATTATCTGTAGTTCCTATTGTGGACAAGCAGAAAAACAAACCCAGTCACTGATCTGCCTGCAAAAGTTGTTGTCATGTCAAATTCAACAATGATTTGTAGAAATATGCTAAAATGCCATAAAAATATATTTAGACACATTTCAATGGATCATATATGTGCAATGTATTGATAGCTGAATTTCGCTTTGTTGTAAATTTTTAGCTTTTCAATTTGTTAAAAAACAATAAGTCAACCTGCCAGTTAAGGGCAGGTTTATTGTACCTGTTTGGCTTTCAAATGGCAGAAGATTTTAATTTTTAAACAGAATTTTTTCTGTAATGCCGTTTGTGTAGAATATGAACAATTTGACTTCGAGGTTGCCTTTTGTCAAAGTTTTGTTCGCCTTTTTTTATTTTATTTTTTCATGAAGGTTCAAAGAATGAAGAGAGGATTGGAAAAGCCCTGGCCCTTTCAACCGAACCCTCACCATAACCCTGAGTAATTGGTCTTGATAATGATCTGACTCCGCTTGTTCACAGCCTGGGGACTCACAAGAACCTTATTGTTTATCATTGTGTGTTGCCTGAACCTAACAGACCATCAGCAAATGCATTACAATTACAGGCTCAACTAAAACAATCTGTAATACATTGCAATACACTCTGTGTTTGTTGAATTTTATGAGGTGGAATTTAATCATCAAGATCAGGAGACATTCTCTTCTGTCATATGAATGGCCTTTATTACTTGTTGGTATATTTGAAGATCAAACAGTGTGGCCGCAAGCGTGAAGGAAATCTGTATTGGCACCTCAGTTGCAAAAAGAGCATCAAACAACCTTTGCTATTCAGAAAAGACACTGTTGATCCTAGACACAGGATTGTTGCAGATCATTTAAAAAATCTGACATACATGAAGTATAGCTAAATGAAAGGGTCAAACAATCAGACAAACCAGCCTGTCTGTGTCACATTTTGTTTCCAAAATGCCCTCAATTTTCTAATATCTTTAATGGCACCGCAATTTTATTTTGCCTTGGGACAAAATGTTCATACAGTATTAATGCTACAGCACCCTACATTAATATTTTTTTCTGATAAATAAATAAGTTGTTTCCTAAAATGAGATGAACAGAACATGGAAAGGTCATGAAGAATGCAGAGAAGAGGGAGGTTTTTCTTTTGTTTTCCCAAACGGTTGTCTTGGAGCGCATCTCCAAAGGTTAAGATGACAGACGCTCAGTTGTGATGCTGAGGAAAGGTAGGAGGGGCTGCTCCCCAAGCGGGGCCTTCAGTCCCCCAAGGGTCCTCACAGACTGAGACGCACCCTGACAGTAGGCAGCAGGACACTGGCACACCACGGGCAGCTTGGGCACCATGGAGCAAATCCATTTCTCTGTGCCTTCTGCGCACACACACATCTCATGCAGAGAAGCAAGAAACAATATAAAATTAATTGTAGGAGAGTGGCATGAAGACCAGAAATTACCAATATGGTAAGGGAGCCAATGAGTAAAAAGACAAATAAGCTGCTACACAGTGAAATAAATGACGTGCTACAGTGAAATAAAGGAGTAACATGACCCAGCTAAACATAAGTTTGGTTTGGCATTTAAAGGAGTTCAAAACCTGCATTTAACTCTCACTTCTGTCAAAAGAAAATTTCGCCATGGTTTTGTGTTAAAGAAGTCTTTGGAAATCATTAATGGAGGCCAATGTTGTTTGGTTAGCAGTGTTCTTCAAAATACCATCTTGTGTGTTCTTCATATAAAAGAAACTCCTACAAGCATGGAATGACACAAGGGTGAGAATTGCCATTTTGTATGGAATTTTCCCATACCTTAATTTTTGGATAATGGATTAATTTGACTGGGTTTGCATTATATTGTTCTTTCTAAGAGAGAGCAAGAGGTCACAAGAAAATAAGTAATGCTGTAGGTATGCACTTGAATCAGTTGGTCTTAGGTAGCAGGGAAACTTATGCTTTTTCGAAAAAAGTTTGTTTCCAAACTATATTGTATTTCATCAGTAATGTAGAAGGTAGTAACAAATGTAAGGTGAAAACATGGACTATATCAGACAAAATCAAAAATGGGTCATGATATTGGATCGCCTCAATTTACATTTTTGCTTCTGAAACCAAACTAATCAAAGACCAAGTTCTAACTGATAAAAGATTTACAAAAAACTGGAAAAATACCTGAAACAATAGTCATCCAGAAAACAATATTCAGCCAATAAAAGCCTGTGAACATTTCCAGCTCTTAAAATAGGGGTTCCTGTTTAGCACAACATTGTTCACCCAGCCTAATTTTAACAAGATGGGAAGTCAACTTGTTACACAAGGCTGATCTTATACAAATATCAAACCAGCTTTTTGGTAATAAATAAATCCCATGCAATTAATAAGAGGTGGAATATGTTATACGAACATGCTACAATTGTCTCATTTGCATAGATTGCACCTGGGGTGCAATGCATCAAAATGGCATTCCTTCTGCTCTGCTGGTAATCACACACATATGCACATGCAGATTGGTGCATACGCACATACAACATATAAATATTTTTGTGAGACAAACCTTCTAGCCTTGTATGTGCTGTGCTTTATACAAATTGATTTGTAAAAATCTGGATTTCTTTTCAAATTCATCTTTACAACCTTTTTATCTGTACATGGTAAAATTGCAAGTTGAGGTAAAGCATTATTGAGTCCTTATATAGCTGGATGAAATGAAGCTGTCCTCACTGCAACCTCAACATTCAGTGCATTGGTGTGCACAAACAAAAAAGAACAGGAACATTGAGCTTATTGGTATCAACTATTTTGTGTAGGCTAGACAGAAGATAAAGTGGAAGCCAGCAGTGCTCCTCCAATTTTAAAAGACTATATTACCCAAAAGGTGTAAATATTTATTGTTTATTTGGTTAGAAAGGTTTCTTATGTTAGAAACACACAGTTCTACCTCTATGATGAAATCGCACGTTGGAGTAGTTTAAAATCAAGTAAACTGTTGGGAAATATTTGAAAGAGAACAGTTTAGCAGTAATTTGTGCAGGTCTGACGGGCTTCAATCTTAACAGAACTACTTGTATAGTGCACTGCACTGGTGACACGCATTTGGGGAAGGTGTATTTAAAATAATAAGTGTCGTCCCTCATAGTAAGTCTGGGTTAAAACAGCAAAACAATGCTCTTAAAAAGCTTTCCCTGGCCTATACAACGTAAGGAGATATGTACAGCTAATTGGTATTTAAGCCTGATGCTTCTCTCTAACAATTTAATGTGTTGCTTAAACATAAACCAATTTCCCGTTGTAAAATTACAGCTCATTACGAGTGCGGATAACGGCTGGAACAACAGTATAATGGTGAGAGAGCAAATTACCAGCACAGCCACAATATTAATTATCAGTTCACAAGGCACATTTCTTGCTGAAAGAGTGCTTAACAAGAAAACCTACAAGCCTTATTTCTGTGATTACAAACAGACCTAAATGTTCTTTTCAAAGGCATGAAGCAGGGTGGAACAATTACTGTACGTATCACAGTATTTCTCATTATTCCAAAAAAGGTACCCGTGGTGATTTTGTTTTTGCATCAATGTTATTTTGTATTTGCATCAATGTTTCCACAAAAAATTGTCTTAAACATACACAATACGCCGAATGACTTCAGTTGTGTAAGTCACGCAACATATTTTTTTCCATTATGGACACACAGCAGAGTTGATCATGTTTATTTCAGGAGTTTAATGCATTATTTACAAGTCGGATGCTAATAAAAACAGGCTGCTCATTTACTAATGACTTGAAGCACCCGGAGCATTTTTCCAATTATTTATATTAAAACTGAAAACACTCATATTAAACCTAGCAGAATAAAGAGAGATCAGATAGGGTTAGAAAGCATGTGCATCCTGTTCCCTATCAAATGCTATACTTGATGCTGCGTTTCAAACGCTATGGGAGAACAGTTTTTTTCTCGACCGGTGGTGAAGCACGTTATTCAAGACACACGGCAATTTTTATGGCCTTAAATAACCTCGGCAGGTGACGTGGCTAATTACACCAGCACCTGCAGGTTATAAATACGCGTGAACGCGGACGCGTCATCAGCTTATTTTGTCTTCAAGGACTGTTTTGTGTGTGTGTTTTGAGGGACAAGTCTCTCTAATCTTTTTGGTCTCAGTTTCGTGCACAGAAAGAAAGGAGATAGTAGATTTTACACTGGTGTCCAAGCGATTTCAGTCACTTAGCCTAGTGTAAAATAAGCTGAAGGAAAGAAAAACATCTTACCATGGCTGACTCGGATCGGAGATGTGTCTCTCCCTGTGATAGGATCCTTTCCGATTTCGATAAGCATACCACCCGGGAGAGTACGAACTCTGCGATATCTTTGACTTCCGGGTTCTGCATGCTCAGCTCTCCGTTTTTTACGCGAGACCGAGCCACCTCTTCCTCATCATGGGGTTCTTTGATTTACTCGACCATCGTTGCCGCGAGGACACGGGGGTACACAGCGATGCCCAGGGTGGAAGAGACGCTGGCAAGCTGTCTCTCCCCTGGGACATCGTCGCCCCTCAAAAACCCTTCTCTTCCCACCAAGCCTTGCAGAATCGCATCTGCGCTGTTGGGAAAGGCTTTTCAGACAGCAGGTCAGGATGATGTCAGCACCGGCGGGGTGATCGACGAAGCAGCATTTTCAGATCTACACGGCGCCATAGATTTGTCTCTCCGCGCGACCAAACAAACGGTCCGTGCCATCGGCCGTTCTATGGCTGCTTTGGTCACCGCGGGAGAACCTATGCCCCGATCTCGCCTTCCGCACTGTTTGGAGATGCGGTTAATTCCGTAGTCACCAGATTCTGGGAGGTGAGGCGTCATGAGGAGGCATTTGTCAAATATCTCCCCCGCCATGCCCAAGCGTCTGGAGTGTCGGCCACCCACTCCGGACCAGTTACCCAGTCCCGACCAGGCACGCAGTCTCGGGAGGGCCGGACCTGAGGCGCTTAATCTCTTCCAAAAAGAAGAGATCATGAGACATGTGTGCCCGGGACCTTGGCGGTGTTCCCCCCCGAGGAGGGGTGCTTAAAATTCCAAGAGAGATTAGAGGCTTCCTTCCTTTACCCTCACAGGGCCGCTTTGCAATCTCCGCCGCTGCCAGCGTTTCATTTTTGCAATCATTCCGCCGCGTGCCATACTTCAGGACGCCTAGGGTCTGGTATCCCCAGAACAAGACCAAGTGTCGACATTGATACCCGTTTCAGAGAAGCTGGCAGCGTGGAAACTGCTGCCAGGTATCTCTCCATGGGTAGAAAGGACTGTAGGCAAAGGCTGCAGGATTCAATTTGAATATCGCCCTCCGTGTTTCAACGGCGTGGTCTCCACTTCCGCGCAACTGGAGAAAGCGCATCTGTTGACATTGAACCGCTACCTGAAGATGCTCGAGTTCAAAATGTTGACAATCAAGATGATTGTGACTCAAATTCAGTATCACGGTTGGTTAGTGACGATCGATCTCAAAGACGAATACTTGCAAATAGAGATCTTGCCACAACACAAAAGATTCCGGAGGTTCGCTTTCGTGGGCGAAGCTTACCAGTATGGGGTTCTTCCATTCGGCCTAGCCTTGTCATCCCGCACGCACACAAAATGCATTGATGCAGCTCTGGCTCCTCAGCGACTCTGGGGCATCCAAATTTTGAATTATATCAACGACTGGCTGATTTTAGCTCAGTCCTAGCTAATCTCGAAGCTCTCAGGTTGAGACTCAATGTCAAAAAGAGCATTCTTTCCCCTATGCAGAATACAACGTATTTCTGGGGTATATGGGACTCGATCGTAATGCAGGCACAACTGTCTCCTGCATGTGCTGAATCCATCCAGAGCACCCCGAGGAGCATCAGGCTAGGCCAGAAAGTGACAAATCATCACTTTCAAGAGTTCTATGTCTCATGGCGGCGGCTCCCACAGTGATACCTTTGGGCATCTTGCATATGAGAGCGTTTCAGCTGTGGCTCAGAGCCAAGGGGTTTCATCCAATGGACAACCCCAGAGGCATATAAGGGTTATGCACCAATGGCTTCGCACCCTTTCTATGTGGTTTAGACCTCGGTATCTGACTTTAGATCCCATTCTCTGTCAGTGTTGTCATCGCAAGATGCTAACGACAGACGCATCCATCACGGGTTGGGGTTTTGTCTTATATGGCCGTCCAGCCCAAGGGATCTTCTTGATTGGCACATCAATTACCTCAAAATGATGGCTGTATGTCAGGCCCTGAAAAACTTACTCTGGCAGTTATGAGGCTACCATGTCCTAGTGCGGGTGGACAACACTTAAGTAATCTCGTACATAAATCACCAGGGCGGGCTGTGGTCGCGTCACCAGATCAAACTGGCCCAGCAGATCCTTCCCTGGGCAGAGGGCAAATTCCTGTCCTTCATAGCGATTCACATCCCCGTGCATATGAATGTGGGAGCTGACTTGCTGTCCAGACAAGCTGTGACAAACAGGGAATGGAAATTCCACCCCGAAGTAGTCAAACAGGGTTTATGTCCCCGCCATTTGGGCCGGCCACGCCCTGATTGATGAGGTTTCTGCGGGAAAACACCCTTTAGTCACCCACTTTATTCGTGGAGCAAGGCAGCGGTTCCCTCTTTCTAGACAGACTGTCCCTTCATGGGACTTAGCCATAGTTCTCGAGGGTCTGGTTAGCTCCTTTCGAACCTATGGAGTCAACGCATGTCAGGCTTCTGACATTTAAAATGTTTTTTCTAATGGTAATTACCTCTCTTAAGAGAATCTGAGATTTGCAGGTGCTCTTGACCTCGCCGTCCTGTTTAATTTTTGCCCCTGGGATGGTCAAAGCAATTCTGCATCCTCACCCGAGTTATCTGCCTAAAGTTCAGTTCTCCACCGTGCATCCAGTTGTTCTTGAGGCCTTCTGCCCTCCGCCATTCACAACGTTGGAGCAGAAACGCTTAAATCTTCTGTGTCCAGTGCATGCTCTTCAGACTTACGTCCACCGAACTAGCCAGTGGCATTAATCGGAGCAGCTTGTAATATGCTATGGGAGCCGCAACAAAGGGGCGTCTGCCACCAAGGAAACAATGTCACATTGGGTGAGGGATGCTATTGTTCTGGCCTATGAGGCGCACGGTCAAGCTTCACCCCTAGGACTTAGAGCTCATTCAGCAAAGGGGGATTTCATCTTCTTTGGCCTTAGCAAGAGGCGACCCCTTGCAGCACGTGTGTGATGGTCCTCTCCGCACACATTTGTCAGATTTTATAATCTGGATGTCCATGCTATTCCAGGCTCACGTGTCCTGTAGTCTACATCCCAGATTCATATGTGAGGCCTCCTTTCGGATTGTGTACACACGACATACAACCTTGGGGGGTAAAGACACTTCAAGTGGGGCGGCGTTGGTATTGTCGTTCCAATAGCATTTGAAACGCAGCATTGAGTGTAGCTTTTGATAGGGAACGTCTCGGGTTACTTGTTCCCTAAAAAAGCGGTAATGAGATGCTGCGCCTCAATGCAGCACTGTACGCGTTCCCGGACGTCCTTTCAGACAAAGTTGGAACCTGATGACGCATCCGTGTTCATGCGTATTTATAACCTGCAGGTGCTGTTTTAATTAGCCAAGTCACCTGCCGAGGTTAGTTAAAGCCAAAGAATTTTGCAGTGTTTGACATACGTGCTTCACAACCGGTTCAACAAAGACTGTTCTCCCATAGTGTATATAACGCAACATCTCGTTCCCGATTTTTCAGGGAACAGGGTTACAGCCAAGTAACCCGAGACGTTGTTAAATTTATCTGAAATAGTTCACATATTATTGTTGCTGTATTAAATGGACAAACCTGAAATAACCAAATATGATTAATGAAAGCTTGCCTTCAAATAAAAGCTAAATGAACAGCAAAACTTGGAAGCAACAGGGTACATCTCCATACTCCATACTTTTTTCCATGACTAGTTCATTTCACATCTTTGTAAAAAGATTCAGAAACACGGGAAGAGAGCAGATGTCATAAATTAGAAATGATTGTATTTTATGAAACGGTTCTCTGAGGAAAATAACACTTCAGATTAAATTTGTTTTCTTGTCAGTTGTTGACAGGACAAGCGAAGCAACTTATTACTGTTCGATCAGGAAATGGACTCCGATATAAATTACAGTAATTTTTTCAGTGAAAATGAAAGACATTACAGACATACAAAAAGTGGATTGACAGATAATCCAAAATGAAAAACTATTAGCTTTTATTGGATTATAGATTTGTCACTGCTTTTTGAGTCAAAGATGAAGCATGTGAATGTGAATGCTTTTGTAGCGCTACTGACCAATTGGCTAAAACACAACAAAGACAAAAAAGTGGACATTTTTATTACTGTTGCACCTTTTACAGTAATGGATGCCGCTCTCATAGGATTTATTTATTGCATGGATTTTGTTCAATTTTCTCCCCTTTCACTCTTCAAAGAAAAACATTTTAAGTTAAATTTTCATGCAGCTCTCAAGTTTTCTACAGAAAGTAACCCAAAATGAATGAAGGTCTTACAAAAGCCACAATGAAAATGAAGAATTCCAACATTCAAAAGATCCTCTGCAGGGCAATGAAAAATAGTTTTTTCCAGTATCATATACAACTTTCGAAGATGTTGACTTCTGTAAAGATTCCATAGACAATTTGGGGTGCAATCGGTTTGTCTTTTGCAATTCCCCAGTCAGCCAAATGTTAAATATCCTAAAGACTTACAAAACAAAACAGCTACTTAATAATTACTAAAAAGTAAAAGTGAATTAAAATATTTAACTTGAATTTCTATTCCTATTTCTATTTTTTTGTCTATTACAAACATTTAACTTTTGCAGGTTACTGTATGACATATCATTTATTGCTCCTTGAACTCTCTTGAAGTCGCTTTGGATAAAATCCTCTGCTAAATGTCTAAATGTGAATGTACTGAAACATGGTAACTTCCTGGGCCCGTTTTATTAAAGCTTCTTAGAATTATAGGGTCTAAGTATAAATCATGTGTCAAATTGCAGGTGTTAGTAATCCTGTTTTACCACACAGTGTGTGTGTGTATGTACATATATATTTATGTCTATTCTTTATTTTTATTTGCTATTAATGTCATACTAAATTTATTTTATAGCAAATGAACAGCAACATAATAATGTTCTTAAAGTGCTGTAATTCTTTGTTTGATCACTTTACTTACAGAAGATTGGGACAGAACCAAATAATCTCTGCTACCTAGTTTGCATTTTGGTCCAGTTGCCGAATACTGTGGTAACTGTGTTACCAATAATTGTTATGGGCTCGAGAAAGAGTAATGTCTTTTCCATAGACTTCCATCGTACTTCCATTTCTTTCTGACTATGATTTAATGTCCTGTGTAACATTTCATGTTATGATTTGACATTCCTTCTACACTTGATAACATTTTAATTTGCGTTGAATGCTACACAACCCTTTTTTTTAAATTAGTTAAGCTTGGTTATTGAGTTGCTATATACTGTATATTTAACAAATGAATGAAAGGGAAGGACAATCAATACAGCTTTTAATTTTACACCTCATTGATCATGTCAATATCAGCACACCTTCAGCCAGAAGATTTGATTCGTTATTTTCATGCTGAGTGTGTATATCATTTGAGCTGAGAATACAAATAATGCGTATCAACTGTAAAATATAAATAGAGAATTGCAAATGTAATTCCTCATTAGCCAATGAGGAATTACATTTGCAATTCTTTATTTATATTTATATTATTCTGCAGCTTCTCATGCAATATGAAAATGAAAGAAAAAAACTTTGTTACCGGAACAAAATCTATATGTATCATATGCACATGTTGTATGTAAGTAAACATGGACAAAAACGAACTCAGGATACAGAAACCTCAGAATAATCTCATTTCCCTAAAGTTGGTTATTGCTGTACTGATTATAATGGGAAACGTAGAGAAGTAAATTAAGAGTGAGGTAGTAAAGCGCTGATTGAAATCTAATCAAATTGATCTCAGCTGTAATCAAGCATTAGAAATGACTTGAGGCATCAGTGGCCTGTAACAAATATGGCAACCACACACACATGCATATGCAACACACACACACACACACACACACACGCACATGCACACGCACATGCACACACACACATACAAACACATGTTTGTTTGAGTATACTGGTGAGGACATTACGATTTTATATCAGGCTTATGATATATTCTATCCCCTATCCCTAACTCTTAACCTAATACTCACAGAAACATGTGGCCTCTATTACATTTAAAGAAAAACAATATTTGAGCGAACTATGAGCCTTTTTATTTAGTGAAGACCAGTAAAATGACCTCACAAGTGGGTTCACATGTATTTCACTGTGGTACTGAGGACATTACACACACACGCACACACACACGATGACGGTTGTTAAAAGCCGTCATCTTTCAGTATTTCACGTAAGGCACCAGAGCCACCAGGACTATCTATACCTGTAGCAATGGCCAGAAGGGACCAGGTCAGAAA
The DNA here is from genome assembly GCF_015846415.1 of Triplophysa dalaica. Taxonomy (NCBI): domain Eukaryota; kingdom Metazoa; phylum Chordata; class Actinopteri; order Cypriniformes; family Nemacheilidae; genus Triplophysa; species Triplophysa dalaica. Next base: position 12,605,782 of record NC_079547.1, read on the forward strand.
TTGAGAAGCTTGTCTCCGCCAGGGCGCACCTCCTTGCAGCTGACACTGTGGGAGACAGAAGGAACACATTTTAATGAAGGATAAACAGGAAAGTGGAAATCAAACAAAGGGAAGTTTTATAAATGCAATCTTGGGGGATTAAACACTGTTTACTTTCTCCTATTCCAACTAAATGTACAGTCTACATGTGTAGGCTGATTTCAGAGAAAACTCTAGCTCTTCCCCAATTGTGTGAGCATTAGTGGCATGACACAACATTAGCTTAACAAATCATCTATTTGGCTGACTTATAAAAGACAGCTACTCTATATTATTATCTTATAATACGATAATCTAATTTATTTTGATAGCCCACCTTTGAGCATGCTCACACTAGGCACGGTTACCCTGCACTCACCAGACCTTGCACGCTTTCATTATTATGCAACTGCCTTGAAGTAAACAAAAACAAAGCGACCTCTCTCTGCACATTGGGATCCATTGTAATGTTACGTATGTGGCTTATAGCTGTGTCTAACTTCATGGGCGTGCTGCGCTGACCAATCCAATTATGATATCATAGTCATTCGAGAGCGATATCAGAGTAAACGGCTCAGTATGCTTTTAAATCACTCCGCGTATTTCATCAGAAAGCTGACCGTTATACGTCGTATCTCATTATGTCCAACAAACCTAATATTTGGAGTACTTTTACGCACAGTGATGCAACATGCCTGAACATATATATATATATATATATATATATATATATTTTTTTTTTTTTGCAGTTACGGCTGAACTTCAGGGAGGAATTTATACACTCGCATAATTTACGCCATCCTCTCAATTTCAAACCCAGTGATAGTTCGCATTTACGCAGCCTCCTTTCTAAACCAAGCCCACCTCTTCCAAGCGAGCCAGGGCAAGGTAAGCAAACTATGCCCAAGCGTGGTTGGAGCGCTTACATTAGTAAGAAATTGCAATGTTAGTTAGTAGATGCCTAAAACAATTTCTAAAACAAGTTCAACAATTCAAGTATCAACAAATATGTCTGATGTAATTCATTGAATAAAAGCTTGAATAGTAGTTGTGTGCTGTTGTGTTTTCGTTCTGTGTCCTGAGGCCCAGTTATTACTGTTCCACAGAAAACAAACGAGCTGCCTTTGTGAAGCTAAACATCTCTCCTGTCTACAGCTTGTTGCTTCACACCTGTTCTTGCTCTTTCTCTTTTAGCTTCAGGCATAGAGAACTCCGTCACAGCCGCACAGTAGGTGCGTGAGTGTGTTTATGTGCTTCTGCGCCCTCAGGCACTTTGTCGCTGACATTTTGTTTTATAGCCTGCATTATTAATATTCTTGCCACTTACCAAATTAATATCGGAGTTGGTGAGAAATTTAATAACCACAAATATATTTTACAAGAAAGTATTTACTCTGAGCAAGTAGATGAATAGCTCGCCACATCCTCAATTCATCTCAGAAATATAAACCAAACAGCTATTATTTTTCAAATGGGTTTTTGTAGACCACACAGAATTCTCAATCGGAAGTCTTAATTCCTATCACAAGTAGTCTCATAAATTGGAGTTGACAGTCAACATAGCTATTGGAAATTAGGTGAGTCAGAGTTTTTGTGAATGAGGATGAAAAAGTTACCTCTGACAAGGTAACCACTTCTGGTGTGATATCTGAAACAGTGTTTAATTAGTGTTCTTGTCTCATCTGCAATTGCATACCGCGACCTCACTTGTGTTAGAACAGCTATTCATTAATTAGATTCTTTGTGGCAAGTGCCATTGAACAATCTGCAATGTTTAAGGCAGCATCAAGCTGCAGTAAGTGCTTTTCTGATAGGGGGATGCATCCATCTTCATTTTTCACCCTCTATCTGACTCTGCCCTTCAGCCAGAAGGAGAAAGAAAGAAAGCTTTGGAGGACCTGATACGATTCATCCCAGGCAAACCATGAACTTTCACCTAGTCTAATTAATTTACAGAGCTAAAGTGGGTACCCACTTGTGGACGCCATGAAAGCTATCATGATCTCAACCACCGCAGGTCCTCTGCAGCTGTATCACAGATACAAACCAACACGTGGACCTTTTCAGCATCTCACTGTTAAAAATAATCAACATGAAGGCCGAACTAACATAAACAGACCAGATTTCTACAGCAAACAGATATGGGCAGTGAGTGTGTAAATAATTTTGCGTATCTTTCCCAATAATACACAGATATTTCTTGAATGGGCTTTTCATCATTTCTGCATGTCTAGCATGTCTACCCAAATGGTGGCCTACTCTTCGTCAAAACAGGCCTCCTTCTAATGAATGTAAACACTAGTTACTCTGTACTCCAGGAGTACCCTCTGGTCCTCTGGGATATTTAACGTTGCTGAGCTCCAGGTGTAATATTAGGTTTTATTTAGATAGGGAGTGTATATGGCATTTGTAGTACAAGGAAGATAAGTTTCTATATGTGGAAGCAAGACTACCTGCGTAGCCCCACATGAGTGCTGATGGATTTCTGTTTAAGGGGGATTTGATGACAGTTTGAAGCTGCTGTTTTTAATAGGGGCTGTGTGTTTTGAGAGCATTTAAGCAGGAATTTACACAACCCAAGAATGGGGGGCCTCTGTGAACCATCACACTTTCTAGTGTGCTCTGTCCAGAGTTTTTATTTAGTTGTTAATTATTTCAGAGTGAAATGGAATTTCTAATGAGAAAAATAGTGGTCGTGACTCAAGTCTTTCTCTGCGATTTGATGTATAAAGCAGCCATTGCATTTTGAATGACAGGGGAGGAGTTAACAGATGCTCGCCCATGCAGTCTAAAATACGTAATTGAAGATGGATAGTCATTACAGAAAGAAAATGCGTTTTCAAATTTTAACTAAAGATTATGAGGGCACAAATTTAAAAACAGAGAATGACCCACATTGATAAACTATTAACAATACACGCTGCAATATTTCTTGAAAAAATAGGCTTTAAGACTTTAAATATTATAGTGGTTATACACTCAGGTCATATTTTTAACCCAAACTATGAAGTCAACTGTTAAAGACAGAATACAAAAGAAGTGGCTTCGACCATTCTGAATTACTTGGTTGATAGTATTGTTAAACTAAAGTATTATAGGCTGAAATGATCCTGAGGAAATGTCTTGCATTGTGTTTGAACTGAATAGATACAAGTATCTGAGATTCTACTTTGTTAAAAAAGAAGCATAGTTTTCCATCATCTAAAGATAATGGACACAATTCCCAAGGTAAAAGCTTTTGCGAGCTAATATGTTGCTGAACAATGTGAGACCTCTAATGGAGGGACAGTAAAGGAAGTGAATCGCAGAGGGGAAGATAAGGGTAGAGAGAATAGGTCAGTCTCTTTGTCTTAAATAATCAGGGGCAAGATGGCAGGGCCTGTTAAAAGTTTTTTAATGGCCTGGCTCTGTAATGGAGCACTACTGTGCAACTGTTAGCCTTGTATCTTTATCCTCTCTGTATGCCCCTGGGCCTCTGTCATATTTGTATTTAAACAATGGCTCTATCAAGGCTAAGAAGACTCCGTTTGGGTTAAAAGCAACACAAAAGGGTCACAGAATACAGTAGGAAAATGATTATCCTGAATAAGACCCAAATTAAAGAAACACCATTACTGAGACTAATAGTGGTCAAGGTAGACATACTTTTCCCTGCTTTTCTGTTCCATCTTGAATAAAAGGCTATGTACAACAATACTTATAAAACATAATAAAACGATTCAAAGCAATTTAGTAGATAGGGCAAATGGATAGAACAAGATAAAAAACACTTTATCAACTGAATCTTAATTTTAAATGCAATTCTAGATTCCCAGGCAGTGAAGAATTTTGCTTTTATTACACACCCCAATCAAATTCTGAATTGTACTTTAGATATATTAAAATAAAGCGTTCTGTAGAGAATAACTTTATTTATACACATAAAAAATAATTCAGATTTTAAGATTGTGGAAAACCTAAGCTAGAGCCAGCAGTTAATAACCCTATGTTGTCATCACTCATGTTTTGAATATACAGCAGCAATTAGTTGCCTGTGTGTCCAATGTTAAAGTGGAACAATTCAAATGAGCTATAATAAGTTAGTTTTATAACTCTCCAATGGATAATGAATGTGAAAATTGTTCTTTCAGCTTTTAATACGTGACCTCGTTACATATAAACAAAAATGTGGGTACAAAGGAAAAATGAACTAGGTCAGGCATCTGTTTTGATTAAAGAGATGTTTTATATATAATTAGGCATTCAAAACAATGGTGGATAATTAAGCATCACTTTATTCCAAATGGTGCGAATTTGTAACGTTTTGTGATTAGATCCAGTAAAGTCATATAGTTAGTATGCCTGTTGTAATATATTAACTGCTGGTTAACAATCAGAGACAGCACTGTGTTCATCACCCCCTAATGTTTTATGAAAATGACCTTTAGGAGCCGTTCCAATCAATCAATTAGGGGACACAAGGCCTATCGGGATTATTTAAAACCCAACATCTCGGAAGTAGGACACTACGCATTCTTTTACAATCCATATTAATAAGGCAACCCAAATACATTTCTACATTTGTGCATTATGTACACATGACATCATTGGAAATGCATTTCACCCCAGGGCCTACTAAGTATGCATCTATTATAAATTTGTTCTATATGTCATATTTGCACTACGGAGCACACATCAAGTACACGCACAAATAGATCACACCATCTAATACAACTCATCAGTTCAAACCCTGCAAATATCTCCCACCATTTTGTCACCATGTTGGGACATGGAGCCTATTGAAACAGCAGCAATAACATGTCTCTCTGGGGACCCTGTAATGACGGATCAAAACTACGAGAGGCCCATAATTCACATGTAATGTGCTGTTAATGACGTTGGCAGAAGAAAGAAAGCAAAAAGCACTAAACAAACACCTGAATCGAAAGACAAAAGATCTGGAGAAAAGGGTAGAGACATAAAAGCAATATTTGGTCCTCCTTCTAGCTGGTCTTTTGCAGATGTTGCTGTGGGATTGGAGGGCTCTGTTAGAGCAGCATTAGCATATGTTGATCAGAGGGCCTGTCGGTATCTGACAGGAAGGAGGATGGGACTGAAGTGAACACTGTGACCAATAGAAGATAGAGAGAGATAACTACATTACAGCGTCAAATATTTATGCACATTTCCTGAAGAGTGAATAAAAATGGCTTGCTAGATGTTCAGTTACGTTTTTGGGGAATTTAAATATAACACAGTGCGGTTAAAAAATTACACATCACATACACACAATGACATACCGCCTTACGTAAATAAAAGTGATGTTGTGACACAATTTTTAGTGTTGGAGAGGGAGAGAGTTGAGAAGGGCCCCTCTCTTACCCAATCCAATCAAAAGCAGTCAAGTGTTACAATATTTTATTTTCTCCACATATTTTTTGGTCAAAAGACAGATCTAAGCAACTGCATTCCATAATGATTTACGGTTCGTTAGTCAATGTAATTAATAATTGAATTGGACGGATGTGGCGAAGCCTAACTCCCCTTCTGTGAGGGATGAGAGCATGTTGAGACTGTTTCATTAACATCAGGGGCCTACAGAAACCAGCCCCAGAATGCATTGCTCGACTGAGTCTAGGGTTGTCTGCAAAACACACCACCCTAATGGAACATATCCGAGTCCTGTAAAAGACATTTGGGAAGCAGAAATGACAAGTTTCATCACAGCTTTGTCTCTTTGGAACACTTAAAAAACAGGCCGTCATAAAAAATAAAAATAAACCCTAAGTCAAATCAATTCAACAACTGGAAACGCCTTGCTAAGCCACAAACCTCATCCTTTTAGCAAAATTGTCTCACAAATTACCCATAAAAAAGCTAATTGATACAAAAATATCCTTAGAAATGTATTGTTTGGGCATAAAAGGAGCTTTATAGTCACAATACAAATTGCACCACAAAAGTGTTTGTTATTGTTTTCCCGTAAAAATATCTAAACATTCTCAAAACAAGACACAGTTACTTGAGAACCTAAATAATATAATGTTTACAGATAATTCTACAAAACTTAATGAGGTTAATGCGTAAATTAAATGGAAAACAATATATAATGCAGTAAACACAAACTTGTTTTCCTTTTAAGTTTTTTTAGTTAAATATTGATCTTTTTTTTCTTTTCATACTTTTTATGTCCTAAGTTAATGATTTTCTGCAATCGTCTGCATTTTGGAGTTTAAGCCAGACCCTTACAGAGCCTCTGAAATGAGCTTGTGCGTTGTTTGCAGACTGACAGGCTAACGTTCCTGAAGCATAAGAGCAGAGTCCATTAACTAATAGAGATTAAAAGCCTGATGCCTCTCCCCCTCCCTCAGATTACACTTCCAAAGCACAAGACTGATTGATGAGAACCAGCAGGCTGCCTGGAATCTCCGCTTTCATTAAGGTTTCCCTTCCTCCTTCCATCCGCCCATCCCTCCGTTCGCTCTGCTATACCTCAAACCATCTCTATGGGGGGATATGGAGGTAAACAGATGGAGTGGTCTAGAGGAGATAAGTGGCAGCACTTTAACATGAGCGCTAGAAAGGTTCCATGCACTAAAGGGTCATTTCTGCCACCTGATGTGATCTATACTGACATAAAAGAAGTCCACCTACTCTATATGTCATCTGCCTTATAAAGCTTGGATTCACATAATAGCAAGTTATATACAGGATTTCTAATATAAAGGGCCGGAGTAATCAGAGTTTCATCCAGGGGTTCTCAGCCATTAACTCAGGTCTGTTGCCTACTTTTTAGGTTAAAAAAGCATTGAAACTCCTTTGTCTCCTTCAAATGCAGCCTCAGAATGCGTCCTCCTTTCCCTGGGCTGAGAAGGATAGAACAAATGGATCCTTTACAGCCCCGGATATCCCAAGATTCACTGTGCCCTGTAACAGCTGGATATTTATATATATATAAACAAGTAAAACTTAAGTTAAATAAACGCATGTAATTAGCAGAAAATGTCAGTGTTTTAATATTATATATAAAGTTGTTCTGCATTATGGTGTTTTTACTTTTGTACAGTATTTCTATGGTTGGTCATTTATAATATAGTTTGGAAGTTTTATCTACATAAATGCATTTAATGATTTCTGGCTTAATGTTTATTTTAAAAAGTCAGATAAAGTTCTCTTTTGTGTCCCACTGTTGTCACCAGGTGACAGGAGCATTAGATGACGGAACTAGGAACTTTGGAGGTTGCATCCTTTGATGACAGAGTCCTCGCCTTTGAAGGTCATGGCCTTCGAATCGGGACACGAATTATGTTTGTTGACATCTGTCATGTGTTTCCTAGCAACAGGAGAGCACATGTTTTCATGTCATTCTGCTGTATTCGAAGAGACTTGACAGTTGCACTGAGCAAACCTCTTTTGTATCATTTTTTTCTGTAGCCTCGCAAAACTGGCAAATGCCTTTTTTTTTTAAATGCATATAGATTCAAAAAGTATTGTGGCGTAATTCAGCCGTAAATAATGCAATTCAGGATCTAGAAGCAATAATTCAATTTAAATTAATTAAATTCAAGATTATTAAATGGACTCCATCCAGGGTGTATCCTGCCTTGATGCCCGATGACTCCTGAGATAGGCACAGGCTCCCCGTGACCCGAGGTAGTTCGGATAAGCGGTAGAAAATGGAATGGAATGGAATTATTAAATGGTATTTTTACAATGTTGAATTGTTTCAAAGCAGTTTTACACAAAGAAGGAGAATTAACCGTAAAGAGTAAAAACAGAGATCATGGTAAAAAGCAATGTTCATGGTATTTTAAGAACCCTACATTAATCTATCAGCAGTCTCCCAGTGACCAACCAACGGCAAAAATGGCAAGGAATAAAAACTCCAATGATAAATAAATGGAGAATAAACCTCAGGAGACGGCAGTCTCAACCAGGAGGACCAGATCTCCTTTGACATGCAATCAATTCAAATCTTTAGAATAATTCCTCAGGTGCAAGCCTACTCAAGTTATGAATGATTTAAAGATATAGTGACAACACTGTAGGAATTTTGGCTTCCAACGATTATAAAAACAAAGAAAATAAAAATCGTGGTGAAACAATTATTGTGCAGCATTCCATTTTGCAAGAATCTACAGCTGTGCAGCTTTTTATTTTTTATGCTGTTTCAAAAGTCAGTGAGTAATAAATATTGGGCAGAATATTTGTGATTATGATTTTTGTCATAATCAAGCAGCCCTACAACGCAGCCCTGCAGTTACCTAAAGTGATACGGTACTTCTTGTCTTTGGGCCAACATGCCTTATTGTTGAACCCAGGGTTATCCTGAATTTTGAAGCACCACAATTAGATCCTATAAAGACAAATGGTGTTCAAAAGTGTACAAAATTTTAGAAAACAGCAAATAATAGAGCATAGATGATGGAATCACCAGCTGTCCAACCAGGTAGAAGTGTATGTGTGGGTCTGAGAGGAGCAGTTATGTCATTCTCTGGAGGATAAGGTGCCCTGACAAGGCAATCAGGAGTGAAGTGATTCTGCAGCCACACGGCCTCAGTGCTCTCGTCCCTCACTCTGATGAGCTTTTGACAAATGGAGAGCAGCCGAAATTGGTTTTGTATGAGTGCTTTCAGATCTGTCTCTTAGCAGGATTATTGCCACCTGTCTTCATTGGCTACATGAGTCTGTCTATTCACTTCACTCAGAGGTTTAGCGGCTATAAAAATAGAGGGCTAGTTGTTCTGGACGAAATGGCTTATAAAAAACCCTAACCTTCCCTCCCAGTCTCTAACTATTATTATTCAATCCACCCCTTCCCTTTCCTATCTGCGCCCAGGTGACCACATTGTAGAGGTCAACAGCGCCACTCCAAACAAATCTGTTCATCCCATATCTTCCAAATGTCAACCAGAAGCTGAAACAGGAGGCCTGCGGTAGTTCGAGACCTATCACAAAGCCCCATTACAACCCTTACAATCTGCTTGTGCTCCCTATTAAATTAATGACGGATAGTGCACTGCAATCAAGTGAACCTCTATAATCGGATAAGTTACTCAATTCAGATAATGAAAGCTGAGGGAAACTTTTTTCTCAGGGATGGTGATATCTCCAGTGATCAATCACAGTAGCAGCTGCGGCACTTCAGATATTCTCTTCTTCCTAATCATTAATACACCAACAAAAGAGAAACTATTATTTTAAGCCTGGGAAACAGAATCAATAGCCATGATCGATAGGTAGATTCACAGACTATGTCACATTTACAAGGGAAATGCAGGGTGAGAGAGCTGTATAGCAGTGACTCAGCGCTGTCTTTTTTATGTAAGTATTCCCACATCAGGGACTGGAGGAATATAAGGAGGAAAACTGCAATTATACAAATGGAATATTGTTACATAAAGTGAATTGTAGTAAGGAGGGATAGGGGGATGCTGCTGAGTTCTGATGGATTTGCGAATTGTTTTTATTAATATATTTCCGTTCATTGGTTTTAGTTTTGTATTGCTTCCTGTTTCTGATCGTGTCATTGGTTCAAGTTGATTAATATTGCTATGCTTTTGGGCGATTGATTGATTTGTTAGCCTCTTGGTGTGAATCGTTTGTATCCTTGTGTTTGCCATCCTTTGATAACATGTGTTAAATGTAATTGTTTTGTTTTGTTTATTTGACTGTCTCGGGTGTGGTCTTGTCTGGTAAGGTCTTATGTTTTAATTGTATTTTCATGCTTTTGTGCAACTTTTGTTCTTTTGTGATTCTTTTACACATTTTAATGGAACACTTGTAATCTACCCCATGCTTCCAGCTACTCATTTATTAGTGTACACAGACAATAGAGGCTGTGCAAGTACATGTGTATTTATTCTGATTTATCAAACTGACTTTAGATTGCAAGGCAAAAACAAAAGGTCCATCTGAAGGGGCATATAGACTATCCCCAAGAACTGTTAGGACACCTGACTTGGAATGATTGAATACCATCACATTACTACAATCTAACTACATAAAGTAAATTTTTTCATGGTGTAAAGCCAGCAAAATTTTGTTTGCAAAGGAATTGCATGAAACACATGCAATAATGTTTGTTGATTCTTGGACATAACATTTTAACCGAAGCTTTTTGCACCATATTTACATTTCATACATTCTAAAGAGAACAAAAGCAGTTATTCGTTAGGCCTAGGGGACCAGAACCAGACCTATACAAATTTTGTCCCTGTTCAAATGATGTGTATAAAGGGATGGATGAAAAAAGTAGTATTTAGTCAAGGTTAATCTGATGCCTGTGTCAATCATGAAAGCATTGGGGATTTTTTAATTAAAAAGGAATGCCCTCATAACAAATGGGACAGGACAGATCCATCAGAGATCAATTAATTAATATGTGTCAGTGCTGTATGTTTGGCACTGACTGAGCTTATTAACTGTAGTGCAATGAAAGCTATTACACAACCCTAAGCTGTGGTGAAAACATCAGTTGAAATGACAGGTGCAGAGTATGGGGCGTTTGTACGGCCTGTATGTTTGTTTATTCGGTAATAGGACCAATGGTTCAAAACATTGGTTCCCTCCTATGGTTCTTATGTCTGTACTGTCCCTAGCATAATGCTTTGTAATTTATTTAAATATATTGAAAGAGATCGTATCGCTGCTGTTTAAGCATCTAATATAAAAAAACAAGGATTTGGATTTGAAATGTATAGCACCCAGGAATAGTCTTGAATAGCCAGACATTTGACTTGACAAATATGCTATCTTGGGGTGCTTTTTAAACATGCAATACCACAATAATATTACAGTCTACACTTACAGTATATGAGAAATCAACACAGTCAGTAAATCATAGGAAAAAAAAGAGGTTCTTAAAATGTAATGACTTGAAGACTTTAATTTATTTCATTTCAGGAAACAGAACATCTGTCATTTACACAACTAAGTGGGACATCAATTATGTGAAATTAAACCATGTGTTTGATTTTGGATGAGGGCCTTTAAATACATTATGGCAGTAATTGTGCAAATGATTAAGCAGATAACACATGGTGGAATGGTCATTTCAATGATTAATACAAAAAGAAGGGATTAATTGAAGCCGTGTTTAAATCATTGTTGCATATTTAAATGGGTTATACCAAAATATATATATTTTTTACATTTTATCATTTATTTTCTTTGGGTTCACTTGCGATGTTAGTCAAGGTTTTTGCACAGTCATACAGTTATTTAGATTTCTCCACTATAGAGTTCTAGAAGAGATCTCGGCAATGTCACAAACCCAGCTATATTTCCCCCGTCATGTTGGATTTTTAGTTACTTCCTGTCATGTGCTTTGAAGTCCATCGTAAACTTGGTCCAATCCGGAGGCTGTATGCTTCAGAGGTTGCTTTTCTAGACCATTTGGGTCAGAGCACCGTGACTAAAGGCTGGTAAGGCTGTGCAACCTCGAAATGCGACCTTGTTTCCATCGGCTGACGAGGCTACATCGATGGGATCCTTAACAGCCTATCCCGAGATTCATTGCCTCCCTGTACTGGCTGCATATTGTTAAATATACATCGAAACTTGAGTTAAATAAAAGTACTGTATATAATCTGCAGAAAACTGTTCCTATCTGTGTTTTTATATTATACATGATGTTGTCCATTGGTATAACTAATGCATTATTGTGTTTTACATATGTACATTTCTAAGGTTGGTTATTTTTATATACTGTTTTAATCTACATAAACGCCTCATAATCTCCAAAATAAAAAATTGGTTTCATGTCTGTTTAAAAATGTCTGAAATGTCTCTGCTGTATCCCGCTGCTGTCACCACGTGACAGGAGCAGCGGGTGATGTAACTTGGAAATATTGCTTAAGGCTAGACTGTCTTATTTCGGTTAACTTCGGGGGCTGCATGGTTTGAAGACCGAGACCTTGTTTTTAAAGCGGCCATTCCCTGTGATGGCAATTTTCAAACTTTAGTTTGAGCGGGTGAAAACGAGTGATTAAATTGGGACAATCGGTGCAACTGCGAGACCATCACGATCGATGGCTTGCTGCTAGCCATGAGTGTACATCGGTTGTAGGCTCGTTATTATGATAAATCATGGGATGGAATGAGTGTACTCAATATTGTCGACTACTAAAAATGGATGACCCCTCAAATAGTGCATTATATTAGGGAACAGGGAGCTATTTCGGACACAGTCCATGTTACCCCTGTCATGTTGGATTTTTATTTACTTCCTGTCTGTGTCATGTGTTTTGTAGTCCAATGTAGTTTTTGGTGTTAATTAGTCGTCCTTAGGTATGCCTTGTCATCTTGTTAAATTCTCTGTTTTTAAGTCTGTGTGTTTCAATTGTCTAGTGTCAGTCGTTGTTTGATGTTCCCTGTTTGTTACTTTGGATAACCCGGTCTCATCTTGTTTTGTTTTACTATATTAAAAGACATTTTGACTGCACATGGATCCGCTCTTTGTTTGCCTGCCTGTTTGTTACTATTACAAACAATAGCTTTGAAAAATTTGCAATTCATTGTAACAAAAGTTCACAGAACAGTTCATGTTGAAGTGTTAAAATATCTGGCACTTACACACAAGATAAGCTCTCGTTGAGCATATGACAGATATAAATAATGAATAACTATTTTTGAAGGTTTGGAACATAATGGAACAATGGGCTAACATTCAAATTTACTAAACTTTTAGGTCATTAGGTCGAAAGAGTCGTCAGCAGTGCTCAAGTACTGTAACAATAATACTTATATCTACTATCTTACACTCTAAAGATTGCATTTTCTCCAAACCAGACTGTACAGATCAGTGATCACATAAAAAAATAACAAAGCCAATATTGTTTAGGACAAATTTCCCTAAAGAGTGTCAGCGACCATAATCAACTCTTTGTATATGTTGATTAAAATCCCAAGTGATTTTTTTTAAATGCAGTAACATTGTTTGTTCTCTCTTTTTTGCTTTAAACAGATTCTCTTTAACCCAGAACACTGTTAGTCTTCCATATGTATATTCATCCAGAAAATTAATAATCATTTTCTAACACCACAATGAATCATTACACTTTGGACAATAAATAATGGAGGAATGAACCAAGATTTATGATTACAACGCTTATGATGCATATCATCAAAATTTGAATCCAACATTCTTGTTTAATTTAGCCCAGGTTGTTGGCCATTAGTGATTTTTCCGGTTGACTTGAAGGTGTTTCAATCAGCAAAATCATTGCTCACTTCAAAAGCTGTGTGCAGGTTGATTAATTCGGTCAAAAAAAGCCATGAGGAGTTTTTCTCATATGATCCCTAAGCATACTCCTCCCAAAAATAAAAATGCTGTCATACATTATTACTCACTCCTCACCAAAACTGTATAAATTTCTTTTTTCTGTTCATCATTTACCACCATAGTAGGAAACAATCGAAATGGTAGTCAAAGGTGGCCTGGGACCGTTTGCTTTCCTAAATTCTTCAAAATATGTTCAACAGAACAAAAAAAGATTGAATAATTTTTCCTACTAAAGTAATGTCACGGTTATGACTTGTTTCAATTTAGTTTTCTGTGTTCTGCTTTCATGCTTCTTTTGTTCCCTTGGTTCTTAATTGCCCCACACCTGATTCAGTTTCCCTTGATTAGCTTTCCTCATGTATTCAACCCTCTGTGTTCCCGCCTTGTCTGCGATTATTTGATGTTTTGTGTAATTTATGTTCTAGTGTTTTGTTATTAAAGTACTCTTTGGATATTATACCCTGTCGTCCCGCGTTTGTGGATATTGCATACACGTGACAGACTAGCAGACCCAGAAGAGATTTTTTTGAGCCGTTTTTTCCTTTTTTTGTTTTATTTTTCCTCCTCCCGGAGTGGATTTCCCCGCTGTCCAGCTTCTCTGCCTGGAGCAGGGAGACCGTCTGCTGGAAAGTCATACTCTGGATGTTTTAGATCTTCCGTGCCTTACGAACTTCCCAGATCGCTTGCTCTGTATTTTTCACCTCACCAGCCTAAGCGAGCGAGGTCCCAGGGAAAACTTTGCCACTTTTGTGGGTGCTGGAGAGAAATGGATTGTTTTTCTCCGTCGGCCCCACCGAGGACATATCCAGCCCCACTCCCGAAACCAGAGACCTGCCAACCATCACCCTGCTGCACGGAGCCTCTGCACAAGCTCACAGCAGATGGAAGGCTAGAGCCTGCCTCGACACAAGAGCCAGAGCACAACCACAACTTAGCCCATCATCGCCCAAGACCCTGAGCCTCAAGAGACGTGTGACCAGGCGCGTGAAGGCCGTGGCATACTTGATTTTTTCGTGTCCGTCTTGCGCAAAAACGCAGACGTCCGAGTTCAACACATGCGCAATACAAATGAGTATGGGTGCTATAACAGACTGTCAGAGGGCAGCGCTGAATCGCATCATTTACAGACCTACTGCAAATTCATAATTGAGGAAGTGTTTTCGCCATTGCATACAATTCGAGGAAAGAGCAAGACAACAAGAACAACATGCGTCTAAGCTTCCGGTCCTTGTTTTCAGTGTGTTCGTCTTGTCTCATTCTTGTTCGACAACGGCACATGCGCTGTTCTTCGCAGCATCAAAAAGTTGTCTAAACGGGGGCGGGCTGGCTGGCCTTCTGATAACGAAAATTGCGTCATGCGTACGGGGACAGACGGACCATAGTTTCTGCTTGAGCCAATCACACGTGCATCACCGTGGGAGTACTGGTGAATATCGAGGGCTTGGAGGGATGCCCCACACTTCCACACTAAGGTGGAACCGGCGTCTAGCTTATTGAACTGGATGAATGGATGTTACCTGGTGCCTGCCGCCCCTGGTGGTTCTGCTCCGCTGCTCGGCTCTCCATCAGCTGATTGTTGCTGGTAGGGATACAGCTACTGCTGAAAGTGATGCAAAATCTCGCCATATAATTACAGTCAATTAAATTAGCTAACGCCTACCCCAACCCTAAACCTAACCTTAAAATAACAAAAAATCAACAGTTTTCAGCATGACAAAAAATATGGTGTATTGACATGTCCATGCCCAGTGGAGGTAGCTGTACCCCTTATAGTCAAAACCCCCGTAGCCAGCACCTCCTCTCCAGCTTCCAAGAAGGTCCTGTCCTCCTCTCACTCCCACCCGCTCTGTCTCTGCCAGCCAGTCCATCAGCCCTGAGTCCACTGCCATCTGAAGACACCTCAGCTCACCATCAGCACGCCAACACCATTGGGTCGGAAAAGCTTCGGAATTTCCAGCTGCTAGCTACCTCGGGGATGGAGTATCCCATGTCTCCGTCTCCACCCTACGAGACCAGGACTCCTCCTCAGCCCTCCGACCCATAGGCTACACCTTGGCTCCTGCCTCCCTCATCTCCACCCTGGCCCATCTTACACTAGCTCCACCAGGCTCCCTCGTCCCTACGGCTCTGCCTTGGTCGTCAATCATCCACCGCCTCGGAATCACAATCCTCTGCCTACACCTCGTCACTCCGCCCCTATGGCTCTGTCAGGCTCCTCCTTCCCTCCGGCTCCACCTACATCCTCAGTCACTCTGGCTCCGCCGTTGTCTTACGGGTCCCCAGCTCAGCTGCGCCTTGGCCCTACGGATCCTCTGCATCCACAGGGCTCTCTGTCTACTCGTCTCGACCCTGGGCTCCTCCTCCAACAGCTCTGTCAGTCTGCCACTAGGCTCCTCCTGGTGCTCCGGGTACCTCCTTGGCTCCTCCCACCTGTCCCCTTTTCCCGTTACCTGCTCCTCGTACACCTCCTGAGCCCCTGACGTCCCTCCTCCATTGGATTGCTCGTTGGCGTGAGGAGGCGCCTTTCTGGGAGGGGGAGATATTTCACGGTTATGCTTTGTTTTGTTTAAGTTTTCAGTGTTCTGTTCTCTTGCCTTGTCTGTTCACATGGTTATTAATTATACACCTGATTCAGTTTTCCTGGGCTATATTTCCTCATGTATTTAAGCTCTGTACATTCCTCAGTTCCATGTCTGCTATTGTTTGATGTTTCATGTAATTTATGTTCCTGTGTTTTGTTATTAAAGTGATCTTTAGATATTATACCACGTCGTCATGAACTTGTGGATAATGCACATACACGTGACTGGTAA
Organism: Triplophysa dalaica; assembly: GCF_015846415.1. Classification (NCBI taxonomy): domain Eukaryota; kingdom Metazoa; phylum Chordata; class Actinopteri; order Cypriniformes; family Nemacheilidae; genus Triplophysa; species Triplophysa dalaica. Next base: position 12,621,877 of record NC_079547.1, read on the forward strand.
TCAATGATGTCCCAGAAGTGTCATGAAATCTATTGACTTCTATTGTATACCATCTTTCACGTCAGTTAAACTGTCATACACAGCATTAAATACTCAAATATTGTACTGACTGAACCTTTTAATGGTTCCCATATTGTGTGTGTCTTGAAAGTTAAGGCTATAGCTTTGAGGCATCTTTTAACCTGCTACTTTGAAACTACTTGACAAATTAATTACATTATTTTCTTTTTTATATATAGTTTTTGTTTAGTTCACTTGCACTAGAACACTGTGCTCTTTACCATGATCCGCTTGTTCACAACCAAATGGCGTTGTTATTCATTCTCTAGCAAGAAAGACCGGATAAAAGTAGGGGGTGGGGAGGGACTAGCTATAGTAGTTCTCGCTCTTAGGTCAATAAGAATAGTGGACCTTAGATGTTCAGTAATTTCCATAAACTTAATAGCAAGCCCTTACGTTGAGTGTATCTGTTCATCACCAAATTTCAGCACAATAATAAACCCATTTACTCAACTAATCATGGGCAAAAAAGCAGTTATTCCGTCTGGATCTCAAGGACCCAGCAGCACTTGTCCCTAAAGACTTCTCCAACTTCTCATTGTAGCTCTATACAATTGCTTATGTTCAGAGATTTGGAGTATTAAACATATGATGTGTTTATGCCAAGCTAAAAACTTCCAGCGTGACCATGTAAATTATAGCAAAGAGAAAAAAACTGCTATGGTTTTGCGCTGGCTTCAATAATTAGATAAACTTCGGAAAATAAGCAGCAGTTAGTCAGTCTAGTCTTAACATCTTACGTCTGTTTAAACACAGCCATTCATGTTGATTACTTGTACATAGGCACACACAGGGCAATTCTCACTATTAACTAATTGTTATTATCATGCCTATTATTGGTATATCTGCTGTTTATTAGTACCTATAAAGCACATATTCAGCATGACCATACTCTACCTCCCTAATCCTACCCAATACCTAAGCCTAATAACTACCTAACTAACTATTAATAAACAACAATTTAAGAGTTAATTGTTGAAAAAGTCATAGTCAATGGTTTGTTAATAGCGAGAATTGCCCCTTATACTGAAGTGTAATCACGTTTTAATCAGTGCTTGATGGAAACATCTTTACATTGAAGTGTATGAGAAAGGTCCTTGAGATTTAAATATCCTATTCTTGCAATGAGTGGAGCTTCATTAAAGAAGCCAGAGAAAAGTCTTTTTTTAACATTCTGAAAAGAAGAAATCTCTTCTTCTCAGTCAAATGGTGTGCTTTCATAGGTCCACATATTCATTAGCACATAACATTATCGTGCCTTCCGACAAAAGGCAAGGTAATTTGGTCGCTTCAAGTGTAACAGAAAACTGATCCCTAGATTCCAACTAATGACCCCACTCCTTTTTTCCAGTAAGGCCTTGATGTGTTTCAATCGCAGACCCCATTGGCACTCAGAAGTGCATGCTAAAACTTACTGGACCTCAATGAATGACCAATTGTAGTAACCATATCAATGATATCATTGTTCAGTTTAATTTCAAATGAAATGGACACAAGCGATGCATTCACAAAGAAATTCAGTCCGCCACAAATGAGTGTCCCACACGAAAGATATAATCAAATTTTAGGCAAATGGAGATGTATAACATCCCAGATGAAAATGGCATACATGTACTTTCAGAAGATATTTTGCAAGGTTCCTTATGCATTCAAGCCTATCTGTTAAGGAAACTGAGGTTGAATCCAGTTAGGAGAACGTCTTTAGCTGTGATAACATACTGCTTTGTAAAGACTTACTTGTTTTATATATGCTGACTTGTTATAATATGACAATGCTCAAATATTCAGACAAGGAGAAAGAAATATGAAAACTATCAGAACAACACTTCATTAGATCTACCTTTCGCTTAAATTAATCAACGGCAGGCAGAGGGCTGTGTACACGTGTGAAAGGCAGGAACATCAAATACAGCGCCGTCCCAAAGCCTGTGCCTTTGTAGAACTTGTTTACTCTCCCCAAGCCATTCAAAATGTCAAACTTATTTATTCTAACTTAAAGAGGCACTGCAGCCTTCTTTTTATATTTGTCAACACTGGAAGCCACCAAAGCGTTGTGAGGGAATGAGAGAAAAAAACATTCCAGATAAACTCCCTTTATTTCTCCATTTCTCTTTGAAAGAAAAATACCACTCTGACCACTTTTCTCTGTGTAATGTGTGTTGTACTGAAAGTACAATAATATCATTATAAATTATGACCTCATACAATGGGCATCTGAATTATTTAATCACCCTATTACTTACTTTTTTCCCGGTAAACAAAGTTCTCCATGCCCTTCATCAGTGCTTGTGTACCGGCAAATGAATGAAATATATAAACCTTTAATGAGCTGACATAGGAGTAAACACACTTAACAAATCCCATTCCACAAATCAATGATTTGTGTCTATTTATGTTGCTTTCTTTCTTCAGGCACTAAGACTTTATGTTTTTGATGAATAAAATATTTAAATTTTTACGTTTATTTTATATATATTTTTTACCTTTCTTTCTTTCTAATGTTCAGAGATTCATAGTGTTTATAGCATTCACATTCAACATCAGGACTGTCTAAATCTTGGCAGACACAGTGAATGGTGAGCATTGGAGAGAGCAGGTGGAACCAATACAACAGGCCATATGCCTCAACATATGTATGCTTAGCAGCAGGATAGATGAAGAAAATGAAGAGAGAGGTAGGGAGAGAGAGTAAAAAGACAGAGTTTTCAAAATTAAAACAGAATAAAAAGATAAATGCGGAATCTGTGTGAGATATGGAGAAAGGATGGGGGAGGGAGGCAGGTATGTCCTGACAAGTCTTAGCTTGTCATGGTTTGTGAACGCTGCTCGGCCATTAGCAACAGCTTGACAAACTTCAGCTCATGATTTATTCTGCTAAGGCATGTAGCTAGGCTGTCGGAATTCGGCACGTTAAAATCCTAATTAAAACTGTTAATCACAGATTCCTGTTTGTTCAGCACACCATGTGAAATGAAAAATGCATTGAAATTATTCACTAATGCTCGTTTTAGACAGGTAAGCCTGCATACCCTCAAGCGTCAATATGCACAGGAACTCTGCAAAGTTTTCACCAAAGCTTATGAACACCTTGGGGCTTGGCTTTTATAGTTTTTTTTTTCTCTTATCACTTTCATGCGCACATCTGCAGTTTTAAAATGACTCCAAATGAGGATTTCTTGTTTTTAGGTAAAACAAAAATCTAATACTAATAACTACATTTAGATTTGTGGAGCATTTTTTAAATATGGGTGTCATTTGTTTCTTTGAAATAGATATGAAAAAAAAACTGTGAATCACTTTGAGGCAGTGAATAGCTAACAATGAAGAGCCTGTGCCAACCTCTGGCATATTCCAAGCCTTGTGTTAACAATGTCGTTCTGTATTTTTAGATGTCTTTATTTGCATGAACAAAATAAAAATGGCCAGCATATTCTGAAGGGTAGTGCACTCTTTAATTGTTCTTGCACAGTTTTGTCTTGTGCAAAGTCAAGAATCAAGTCTTTCTGAGTGTACTTCTATGTTCACATGAACTTTTTGCATTTATTTCAACGCACATGAAAAAATTGGGCCACACCCAGACAGTCTTTACAGACCTTTCTGTGTGCAACTTAAATATAAAACCAAAGTATAAATCTGGGTCTAAGAGAAATGTGAAACATCTGAAACACTCCACTGACCACACAACTGAGGAAACATCTCTAGATGTTTGAGTGAGCTGTGGGGTTACCATCTTCAAGACTAACAATTTCCACCAAGTAAACTAAGAAACCTTTCCACACACCAGCATCCAGAACATTCCAGACATCTACTGAAGCATATTCAAATAACTCAGATGACTGAAGAAGAGGACAGAAAGGAAGCACAAACGGTCAAGGAGTTCAGACAGGTGTTGAGGTCTCACCTTGAATGTTGATACATGTATTGATAGAAAGAAGCTAAAGAAAAATGTGTACGATTTAGGAACGTGTTTGATATTACATTCTTGAAGTAGCATTCAAAGTGTGTCCAATAAATTTTCTTGACATACAATTGCAAATAAACCATGAACAGTTTGAAATCTTTAATACAATAAAAATAATGGTCCTCTAATACATCAGAATGAAGACTTGGTTGGGAGTTAGGGCAAAAGAGGGTAGCAACGACAAGACTTCAATAATGGGGTGGGAAAAAGAAAGTTAGAGGGACAGGTGAAATACAAATGGTTCTATGGCTGCTTGCTGTGAGGAGCCCATTAAAAACAACAAGGGAAGCAGCAGGCAGTCGGTCCACACACCTCTATGATGTATCTGACAGATAACCCAACTATACTCCATGAAGAAACATCATAGGGAAGCTAAAGGGGGCAGTCTCAGCACCCGCATTTTGGTGTAACCCCTCTCTTTTGTTATTTTTGTCCCACCCACTGCAGAATATTTTCCCTTTACTACTACAAATGCTAATAATTCAGGCCAGTGACTTTGCTCATATGATCAAATCTGAATCAGAGTTCTAATAGAAATCCTAACCTTATCTCAATCCCCATATCATTTCTGCCCAAATTCATTTCCCCAAATCATTCAGGCCAAATGCCAAAGCCTGCACCATGACTCCTATCAAAATAGAGCCTCCTTCTCTTGCTGTAATCCTCTCTCTCAAAGCAGCTCAACAATTTTATCAAGCCTTATGATGAGAGCACATAACAGCTGAAGCTTACAACTTAAACCAGACCTGCGGGACAGAGTTAAATCTTGCAGTTCCCACCTGAATTACACAATAGGCTACGAGTCTGTTGGATTAGCATTGTACCAGAGAGTGTATATTTAAAAAAATGTAAATACCCCATGAAAAAGTTGGATGAGCACAATTTAAAGGGAATTGATGTATTTGAAATGAGGATGTTATGGAGGTCACATCAAAGACCCGTACAGTTTTGTTACTCAATGCCAATAAATCATCACTTGCTACTACCCGGTTGGTGGCACTTGTTGGTAGGGCATTTAGGAGAAAAACAATCTGTGCAAGAGTCATTGATGTTTTTGAAATTCTTTACATTTTATCGGAAGGGATGAGATATTTTAAAATGGATATCTGACAACGGTTTATTTATTCAGGGAAATACTTTTGAAATGTACTTCATATACAAAATACATGCTTTAAAAAATGATGTATTTTGTTAGATTACACAAGTTAGCCTTCTTTAGAATACTTTGGAATACTATCAAGTAGTGGTGTGACAAGACACTTATCCCACGAGAATGGGTACACAAGAAAGTTGCAAGATTTTTATACTTATTTACAGAAATCCTCAATGATGAAATATATAGGGAAAATAGTATTTTACTCACCTTAAAAACATAAAATGCAAAAATATGTGAGCATTATAAAACAAACTTTTATTATTAATAGAAACTTTTGTTTTAATGTATTGTATTATTCAGTTATAAAATATGTAAACACTGCAAAATATTTTGTTATTGACTGGAAGTAGATTAATGGAAAAATAATATTCTCTGTTTTCTTAACAGGCGCAGCTTTTAGTAAAGAGCAGGGGTTGTTATCTCTATATGCTTTTGCAAAGTGCTTGTGTTAGCATAGAGGTGGCGATCATGTCACGTTGCCAATCATCCTTCCTCCACTGACTGAACCCTCATAGCCTTCAACGAAATAGTAAAAACTACATAAACACATCATGTTTTGTGCTGTCATTGCACATATATGTAAGAGGCAGATGATCTGTTTTTGAAGAGGTTGCCGGTTAACGTAAGGTAATGCGAGCTCCTGCGCATGTACATAGAAAAACTTTGGGAAAGTAGCGTCACGTAATGAAAAATCGTGTGAGGATATTGTGGTTCCCTACTTACAAGGTAAGTTACACCTGGGATCACCAAACAGAAAACTTGGCATTTCTCTGCATTAATATTTTAAACAACATCAGTTTTACATACTTCCATCATTGGATATTATAGTCCACAATTGACCCTTCACAAAACCCCACCCCCATTTGTTTGTGTTGCTATGTCTTGCACGCTTTCAGTGTCAGCCGTGCACTCCCTGTGTATTATTTGTGCCTTTCCTGCCCTCAAACTACTCTTTGAATTGCAAAACAGCGAAACATTGAGTATATGTAATTAGTGAGACCCATATAACCTGCATTTATTTTACAGCACACAAAATTGTTTACAGTTTGGTATAAGAATAAACATTCTTTGTTTTGGAATAAAATATTTGATATGTGTACTTCATGACTGTGCTAAAACCAGATAATTATTATATAATTATATATAATTATACTATTTTAAATGAGTCTGTCCCACAAGATTATTATTATAAACATGAGCCTTGTCTAAAAGGCAGAGGGGGAGATTTTGCTGCATTTTGCAATAAAACTTTAAGCATTTTATTTACAATTATTTTGAGGTCTTGGTGCTTATTTATCTACACCTAATAGTAAGGATAAAAAAAATATTCTGGCTATTGTATATTGGCCTCCATGGCACCACACAGATTTTATTCAAGAATTTGGTGAGTTCTTATCAGAACTAGTACTGGCTGCAGACAAGAGTACGTGTCGTTGGTGAATTTCACATCCATGTAGATAAGGAGACAGATGTTTGAGGAATGGCTTTCAAAGACACTCTTAACTCCATATAGGCGTTAGACAACATGTGTCAGCACCCACTCACCTTCGTAAACATACTTTTTAATACTTACTATATATATTTTATACTGTTTTATGGTATAAATGTGGACGATGTTAAAATTCTTCAGTAGAGTGAAGACAGTTCGGATCATTATCTAGTATTGTGTTTGCTTCACTTGACAATGGCTGCAAATCAAACTCCTTGTTACAAATATGGTAGAACAATAACTTCAACTATCAAAGATTTGTTTTTCGATAAACTGCCTGAATTAGCTCAATTCCATAGCATGAGTAATACATTAGAAGATCTTGCCATTAAGGATAGTATTTGAAAATCCAGGAAAGTCCTAAAAACATCTAGATCTGCCTACTTTACTGCCCAGCCCTATGTTTTTATTTAACACAGTGTCTAAATTAACGAAAAATAAATAATTAGTGACTTCTGATTTTGTATATCAGCATAGCAGTGATGAATCTATGAACTACTTCACAAATAAAATTGATGATTTTGTCGTTTTGATTGGGCAAAGTTTTTTGGTTCTACTCGTTTCACAGACGGAAAATAATTATACAAATATTATTTGACCACTATACTTCTCGATTGCTATCAGGATGTATACTGTTGCCTAGTTACGTATTATCTGGAATTTATTATGTTATTGCTAAGATCACACATAGCTTACCCTAAAAATGTCAGAAAAAATTAAATAAAGCTTTCTAAATCAGTTATTTTTTCCACAGGTTAGCGAAAATTCTTTATAACTGTTTTTGCTAATTTTGCCATATGTCCATACATGTCTATGAAGGTATTTACAATGCAATGAAATTCATATTGTAATATTTTATTACTTACTATTTTCAATATTACTATAAACTAATTTGTTTTTATATTCATTTTTTCTTTGAATATCTGTAATTAGCAGTCTACACAATAAGTTATGTGGTTGACGATGAAATACCATTGCACTGGTTACATATTGACCAACGCACAAAGGCATGGTGGGTGATCCTGTTCAGAATTTTGTTTTTGTCATGTTGGTTGGAAATTACCTGACCTTTATCTTTACATCCTGAAAGCAATCAAGAAGTGTAGTGGTCAAATAATATTTGTATAATTATATTTAGTCTGTGAATGGAGTACAACCAAAAAACTTTGCCCAATCAAAATGTACTGGCCGAACGCTGTGACTGTTCATGTGTATATTTTCAGCCAACATATTTTGCATACCACTGAGCACCCTGTTCACTCAGAAATCATACGTCATCAGCACCACAGCACGCTCACATCTGCTGTGTCAATGCAGGGAGAATGCCAGACAATCTGCTACAATGACAGTGACGAAAAATTGTCTGGATCATGAAAGAGGAAAAACCTCGAATTAACATCGCTTCAGCTTGTTCACGATGGAGACAGCTGTGGAAGGCGGATTGCATAGAGGGTGGGATTATCATTTCAGTGCTAGCAGGTTAAAGTAAGCACCTATGCAAATCAACCACTCCACCTTTAACTTTAAAATCTTACTGATTACCTATAAAGCCCTACAGAGTTTAGCTCTTCAGTACCCAGTGAGCTTCTCTTGTATTACAGTCCTTCTTGTTCACAATGTTCTCAGGGCTCTGGTCAGTTGGTAAAACCTAGAATTTCAAAATCAAGTTCAGGTGGTGGATAATTTTTCTGTCTTGCGCCTAAACATTGGAACAGTCTTCCTTGTACTGTCCGGGAGGCACAAACACTCTGTCAGTCTAGATTAAAGACGATGCATGCACTACACTTCCATAATACAAATCGTGTGAGGGTTTAAGCTGCATTACTTAGATCAACCGGAACCAGGAACACTTCCCATAAGAACTAATGTACTTGATGCATCAAAGACTGTAGAACAGTACTCAGCTGTTTTTCTCATTTTTCCTAGGCTTCCGCAGCAAGCAGGATGCAGTCCATGCTCAGACTTGGTGATAGAGCTGAGAGAGGGAAGCGGCAAACTGACAAGAGCTGAGATGGTAGAGCTGAAAGAGGGAAAGGGTGACTATTAAAGCCCTCACAAATAAAAATTCAACTGCTATTAGATTATTAATGATGATATTAAGCCTATTATCTTCCTTTTTACTATGTTTTTTTTTAGCCTAGTTGTGCTAGCACTGTCGAACTTTTAGAGTTGCTGTAGCTTTTGCAAGAGGGGAACTGGTTCCCCTGGTTGGGCCTGGGTTCTCCCCAGGATTGGAGTGTTGGGTTCCTCGCCACAGTTTACATACTGTTTTGCACTTTTTGCCTGAGGAGGGCTGCTGACATCAGCTTTATAATCTAAAGTTCTTGTATTTATTAATATAGCTTTAATAATAACATTCTGCTTAATTTATTTATAACATATAGGAATTTATAGTCCATATGATATTTGACTGGAGTTTCTCTCTTTTTTCCTAAATCTGAGATAACCACGCTGTGTGTGTGCGTGTGTGCTTGCATGTATCTGTTCGCGCTTGTGTGTGTCAGTGTGTGGTTGTGTTTTTGCATGTGGTGTGTATGAACCTGTGTGTGTGTGTGTGTGTGTCTGTATTCTGTGTGTTCACTTTTTTTGTTATAATTTGTATAACTTTAATGTTTTGCTTATAGTCAATATGTTTCCTGTACAGCTGCTTTGAAACAATATAAATTGTAAAAAGCACTATATAAATGAATTTCAATGGACTTGTATCTGTGCCTGTAACAACCTCTGCTTCGCCACCGGCCACGGCACCTGCATCAGCGCTTCCTCATCGTCTCGTCCACTCACTTTCACCAGACTTTTGATCACAGACTTCACTTCCAAGAATCCCTGGCCCTTTCACACAATTGTTTGATTACACTGAACCTGCACATAATTTGTCTGTCTATTTAAGGTTCCACTCATGTTTTCCCCGTTGTTGGCTATGCTTGTATTTGTATCTCTCTCTGAAAACAGCCGTTGTGACAGTACCAGGGTTGGTGCCACTACCCGACAAAAATGTGGGACAATTTTTTATAATTTAAGTTATATAAATTTGAGTTATCAATAATAATTTAAAATAAATATCATGAACACAGATCAAGTGAATATTATAGAAATTAATTTTATTTAAGAACCCTCAAGATTTCAGTGCTTACTTTCTAGACTATGGTGAACTCACATTCCACTTATAAAAATGAAATTGCTGAAAATATTAAAGAATTTCAATGACATATTTAAGTGTATCAAATACATTTTCCTCCACCCAAAAAAAACATTACATAGATTCTGTGATCAAACTAAATAAAGACTGACTTAAACCTTGGAAATTACAAAGATTTCATTGGTCCCATTAAAGATCGCGTATCAGAGGCATTATCAGAGCCAATAGCATATACATTTTAAGTGCCTCTACAGTAGTATTGCATATGTTGTATGTTCGAAGAGTATTTAGTTTGATCAAATTTATAAAAGAAAGATAAAGCTGTAAGATTATTTCCAGAAAAAAGATGAGCTGCTAGAGGAGAGACTAGTGGGGAGAGTGGAATGGATTTACAGCACGAGCAAGCAACACATCACATAAATCCCTTCGTGTTTTGTACATTATGCACATACATGCCGATTGTCATGATTCCACCTCTTCTTGTTAGGTAATTCTAGGTCTTGTGGTGGAATCATACAGGATCCTTTGTTTCTCTAGTCTGCGTCATTGTTCCTACCCTCCTGTCTCCTAGTTTGTGTTAATTAGTTGATCCCTGGCACCTGTCCCCTCTTGATTTGCTCCCCTTTATAACATCCTCGTGTTCATTGTCTTGGGCTGGTTCATTGTACGTCTTACCTCGTGTGTTCAATGTTTTCCAGTTTCCTCAGCTTAATGCTTGTTCCTCGTTCCCGGTGTTCTCTGTTTCTAGTAAGTTTTATTTAAGTGTTTGTTTTGTAGTTTATTTAGTTCTTGTTCTTTTGTTTAAATATATTATCTGGATCTGTTTTTCCCCCTCGTGGGTTATTGTTTTGTTCCTGTTTTTTGTTATATATATAATAAATATCCTTTGTTTAACCCGTACCACCGCCTTTGTGTCTGCCTGCAATTGGGTTTCTCTCACTGTCATCCGTGGCACAGTGGTGGGATCGGGGATTCGATCCTGACACCGATTGCCTACAAAACACAAACGCATGACTTAGTTTGACTTACCACGTGCAGTTCATGTCCGGCATCTTTAAGCACTGGGGCCATCTATCAGTTTCAATCGATCTCCAAATCCAGCGATATATACCGTTTATATAACATCAATCACTGAAATGGTGTGAACAAACAGGCATACCTAAACTTCACTATCACAAAATAGTGAAGCTGTAGCGCAAGAAGAATGAAATCAGAATGCATGACATAGCATGATACTCGATCTTTAATGTAATTTCAAGCAAAATACAAATCTACCAGTTATTGACGTGCTCTTAGAAACGGATTGATTTTCATTGCATGATGGTATTTGAACTGATCCTACAAGCAACCCGTCTGTTTCCAGTGAAATCAGAGTACAAGGTATTGGTCTCAAATTATATTTTTTTTCTGCCATGACTAATCTGTCTATGGAAGATACCATGCAGTTTGCTGTAAACGCTTTATGGAGTCAGTGTTTCCATATCACATCTTTTTCACACACACGTTAAATAATAGCAAAAAATAGTTAACAATAACAAACCGCAATACTTGAAATACGTTTTAACAATCACATGTTGACATTCCGCTGTGTCACTTTACTCAATTGCAGCCTAAACCTTTCTCCAGCAAGATTTACTTCATTTTACGGACACCACATAAAGAATGTTGATCCTGTAAATGTTAGCGATATGTAATGAACGGACAATAACACCTCTGGCTTTACGTGACTTTACCATACAGTATTTAGAGCTGAAGAATAGATCGAAACACAGTTTAAGTGACCAAGTATATGTAAGAGTTGAGCACAGAAATCCCATCACAAGCGAATATATGGTTGTTTATTAAAACTACTCTACATGGTAAACCTAATGACGATTGCATAAACACAAACAATACATGAAACACAAAGTGCTAGGGAGTGCGGAGAGAGAAAGAGAGAGAGAGTGTGGTAGTAAAAGATAGTGGGCGCATTGCAGCAATAAGTGGGCCAGAGAAAGTTCCTTTGTTTCTCATGGTGCCTTATTTGCTCTGATAGTATGGTTAATTAGCATCTAATAACTACACTTAGTTATGGACATAGTATGATGCATGCTACAGTATTATAACATAGTTCATTAGATAGGGATTAAAAGAGGAGAAATTACATAGTAAGCATACTATGGCCCTGTTTCAAAGACAAGGCTTAAGGTTAGTCTCAGACTAAAAGGAATGTGTGACCGGTCTTAATTGAATATAACTTGCCCAGAAATATCTTAAAATATATCAGTGCCATTGTTTTGTCTCAAGATGCACACCAGTATTATTTTCTTCTAAGGCATTTTCATAAAGGCAACATAAATATTTTAATTCATCTAAGGCATATTCCTGGCTTAAACTAAACCGCGTCGGTGAAACCGGGCCTTTGCCTTGAATTATGTTAAACTGCGAATCATCCCAACGTATGAATACAACATAGCCTAAATCAAAACTTGCATCATTACTGGTGACAGGTAACTTAAGTTAGAGTGCTAGAGTGCCAACACACAACAAGGATATTAACATATATTTATGGATAGCCTCTGATGGGGGAATAGGTGTTATGTTCCTTAAACATCTTACTGATAGCAAAAGGGCCTCTGGAGCCCCTTGAGAGATGATGGTTGTAGCAAGTTCGTAGGGAAAGGAAGGAGGCGGGACCCGGCACGATTCAATATCTTTTAATCAATATAAACAAACAATTACACATAGGTAAAAGTCCGGCAGCCACCTCACAGTCCACTTCCGGCCACAAGAACATAAATACAAATTTAACACATGTCCGGGCCCATTCCTCTCAGCAGTCCTGTCGCTAATCCTCTTATGCTCCGGATCTCCTCTGTGAGAGATGCAGGACCTGTGTGTGCACAGCTGATTCCCACTATCACTCACACCACAGGCCCCGCCTCGTTGCCTCTCTGCTCTCGTCCCGCCTGCTTCGTTACAATGGTCAAATAAATTGAAGCACCATGTATCAGGCTATTTGGAGCAGACTCTCTGGGATCTAGGTGACCCCAAAGGGAGTTGTGCAAAACTCTGGTGAAGGGGACTTTTTATGAAATGACATGATGCAAGCCAAGCTGTACAACTGTGAGAAAACAAGTCGCAATTTCCAAAAAATATATTAAACAAGAAACTCACAAACAACTATCACAAAACATGAAAACAGTCTTTGATCATTCAGGGAACGACAGTCCATAAAGAAAAGAGTACACATGTTTTATTAATGTGGCAATTTGTATAAATTCTGTCAGTTTGTCTTGGGGAGTTTATTTAAACTTCTATTAAAAATGGTGAAATGTGAAATGGCTTTTTCAGGATAATACTAAATCAAATAAACATGTGTAACAAATTCAGGATTGTGGGTAAGGAAGAAGTTGGTGAGACTGACATGGGCTTTTATTAAAGTTCTACACAAACTGAGATTCCAAATATAACATAAAATACGGGTGGCTGTTTCCCATACGATTATTTATCCCGGGAGTCCTTCCGTAGATTCCAGTCGGATACCGCTCTCGGTTCAACAGCACATGTTCAGTCCGTGAGTTTCTCTTTGACTGTGTGCTGCTTCCCTCCTTTTATACAGTCTCTCTGCGCCCTTACTGGAATTAGATACAGGTGTTGATTGTTTGCACGTGTTCCACTCACCGCTCGTCTCCCTCCTCTCTCTCCTGCTGCAGACCTCGCTAAACCAGGCCCCCCTCGCCACATACCCCAACAGGCCCTCTCAGGCCGGGGAGCCGTCCCGCCTGCATTAATGGTACCTACATTAATGGTAATGGGCGCAATGGCGCTTTTGGGGAGCTGACATTCTAGCCATGCGGCACATCACCTTCGCACGTTCTCTTGAATGGTCGGCCAAAAGAATTAGGTCATTAGGCGATTTAGTGTCGATGCCTGCCCTAAATGTCCCACCATCGGATTACAATGAGCCGCCTGGAAAAGCATTTCACGGCGGCTTCTTGAAACTAACAACTGGGTTGTATATCTGATTAACTTGGGATACTCGATACAACCGGTCTTTTATGATCGCAAAATAAGGATAGGAAAGCGTTCGAGCGGGTTGGAGAGGTTGTCCATCAATACAACGGATCTGTTCAAATGCAAAGTTGTGTGACTCATCTCGGGACTGCTCCAGGGGAAAGTCATCGTGATCCGAGAGGATTAGCCTCTCGATTGGGCTCTGTTCCCTGACGCAGCAGCCAGCGGTTCAGGTTCAGCCTCGCCAACCTACACAATCGATCCATCTCCCTGAATCTTCGTTTCCCAAGCGACACCCGTACACAAATAACCCATAAATTTGGTAATAGTAGGCCGATTGGTCCCAAGGATCAGCAGGTGTCGGAGGTGCGGATTAACTGTCACCTATACACTATGCTTTTGTCCCCTGAATTACAGTGGATAACAGTAGTCATTTAAGGGTACGTTGTCACGTTGCCATGCACACACCGTACCCGAACCCTGCGGCTATTAACCAATGCCTCTGGCTGAACCAGGCTTTGGTGGATTGATGTTTGTTTACAGCCTGAATCCACCAAAGCCCGGTGTTTTTCCCCCTTATACTCACAGGTATTTGGTACCCGCCGGTTTGACCGGGGGTAGGGTGAAGGGCGTCCGTGACCCGGGTCATTGTGCCTATTTCCATAGCCGGACAACGATCGACAAAATAGCCCGGGTCCCCTTCTGCCATTCTGGTAGCAGGAAGTGGGGCAGGTGCTGGGTGCGGAGAGAGTGACGGCCCGGCGGAATCCTGGAATCCATCGGAGTTTGTGGTCCCATGACGTAATCCGGTGGTTTGATTACGTAATCCGTAATCAAGTACTTGTAATAAGAGTAAACTAAATATTAAAATACTCGTAATCTGACTAAAATTTCTTTTTTATGGATAACATGATTACATTTTATTTCACAGAATGTCAGTAAACTGAAACTCAAAGTGTTTCATAATAAACATACCTACCACTTATATATGTTTGTGATTCTTCAAATTAGCCAAAGGCAGCAGAAGCGTAGTATGGAGAGGATTCACATCCCCGCTAAAAACTTTGGTCTGGAAATTCCATTCTGCGTTTTCCATTTAACGCTTGCTCCTCACAGTCCGTTTTCGCGTATTCTCTGGAGACAACAGGTCGTTCCATCTATAGATAACGATAAATGCAGTATAGTCTTAATTACAGCTAGTGCTTAATCTGCAGTCTGTAGAAGTAATATTTTCACAGTTTGTCGATAATGAAGCCTATTATTTTTGCTCTTGGTCTACTGTAACAGTATTTTTGGATGTCTGCCTAATTAAACTAGTGAAACCGATATCATCTTTTAAAACCACATTAACTGTTGATGTTACACTTTCTATACCTTTACAAAACAATGTTTTATGAAAAGAGCGATGTGTTCAGCATATAACTCGGAATAAAACGGGTAATAAAGAATATAAAAAGGAGGGAAGCATACTGTGACCTTAAGAGGTTATTGTTAATACTAACTGCAGTATGAAAACAATGCTAAATCCATCCATCCATGTAAATACAAATTAAAAAACGAATAAACAAAGTTAAAAAACCCGAACTACGGGACGCGTGAAGGGACAAATGGCTCCTACTTTTTTATGGCCCTGTGCGCTGCATGATACAGTCGGTATTAATATTTTGAATTAATATATTGATTTACATTTCAGAATATTACATGAAAATTATGTTATGCTAGATTCAATTAAAGAAGTAATTAAGAGGTGAAAAAATATTACAAATGATTTTATGTTTTATTAAAAAAATATTATATAACAGAGGGGTCTCCCGTAATTTGGTACTAAAAATATTAACAGTTACGCAGTAAAGGTGTGACGAGACATTTATCCCGCGAGATGAAAGACAGATTGGGTTCGACAAGACAAAATTTTTACACCATTTTTGAGGAATCCTCAATGATGAAATAAGAAAAATATAGTCCTCTATTCAACGGAAAAATCACAAAATGCCAAATAGGTGTATATGCAAATAATTTTACGTCTTTAGAAGAGAGCCATTTTTCCTCTCTGTATCTGTCAAAATAGTACAAAATTATCCTGCCTGAATGTCAAATAAGATTTAAATCAAAAGTAATCTAAATGTAATCCAAAAGTAGTCAGATTTGGTAAACTAAAACTGAATAATCTAACAATTTAAGTAACTGACTAAAATTTTTGTAATATTATCTGCAATCAGTAACTGATTTCAATTAATAAATAACCACCAGTCTTCCACATACAACAATAATAAAACAACAACATGTACAGTATAAATATTTAAACTAACCACATTAATCACATTTAATCTCATTTCAATAATTTAATCCCCACAAACATTAGTAAATAATAAAATTATCTCACATTAGAAAAAAAATCACTGATTAAACACATAAAACTAAATACCAAATCGATTTGTACTAATAATAAATATTCAAGATTTTTTAGTAATTTGAGAGCGTGAATCATTTGATATTTAAATGTAATAAATGACATTAAATTTTGGATGCCATCAATTTGGTAATCTAATGTTTTTCGATGTAACTTTTTTAATGGGTAGTAATCAAAATGATTAAAATACATTTACTCAAATTTTAATATTTTAAATTTATAACTAGGTTACATGTATTTCGTTACTCCCCGGCCCTGGTAGTACAACATATTGTTGCTGTCAGGCAAAAACCCCCAATCTCCAAACATTTTCAGGAAATTAAAAAATAGGGAAAAACATGATTAAAGCATGATGCAGGTGGAGCCTCCTGCTGGACCCTGGACCCAGCTTTCGGCCGTGGGCGAGATGGAGAAGGACATTTCCCCCAAACATTTTGGGGGGGCTATACATCCGAAGCCCCGACAGCCATGGAGGTAGGCTCACTGCAAACTGCAACATCAGCCAGCACCAACACTGTTACTAGATCTGTTCTTCAGTGGAGCGGTGTCTTATGTGATGGACCCACCATGGACACCTTCAGAAGCAGCTGGTATCCCAAGGCATTCGCCAGTTGCCAATTCGGAGCCCATCCACAAGATGGCCGCTAGATAAGATCCTCTCCACAAGAGACTGAGCCTCCAGCATCATGGCCATCACGCCAGTGGTCCCAAGTCCAGTTGTCCTGCTGGCTCCACCCTGGCATAGTAAATTACATGTATCTTGTTAATTCCCAGTCCTGGAAGTTAAAAAAGTTTAATCCAGCAGTACGCACGCATGACATCATTTTCATCTTCTGGAGGGTCCGTAGTCGTCCACAACATGTCCGCGTGCAGCCATTTTTTGAGCCCAAAATCTTGAATTAGCCGAATCCACTCAGTGACGTACTGCGCATGTGTCAAACTTGTCTATCCACGCTCATCCGCTATTGAGCATGGTCAAGATGCTCTGCAGACATGGTTGTGCGCAAGACAGACACGGACATGGAAAGTCAAGTTTACCTGGCCCTTTTTATAGTGCATGTGTTTCTCTTGAGTTTTGTCTGTTATTGTTTTGAGTTTTGTTACCAGTGTTCTTATGTTTATGCCTGTTTTTTTTTTTAACACCTGCACATAGGTCCTCATAACTGCCTGTGTTTCTGCGCCTTTTGTGACAGGACATCACAGTAAATCTTAAACAAGGTCTAAACCGTAGAATTTTGTGTAACATGAAATTTAGGGCAAAAATTATGCCTTAAAAATATTTGAACTATAAAAACTATTAACATAGAAAACTATATTGATTTAGTCCTATGACAGGTCTTTTATGCCCCCAAAGATGTATAGGATAAAAGGAAAACACTGATTTATAGTCAAAGCAGGTTTGAAAAGCCTTAGCACAATTCATTTGTCTGCCTAATTACTCCAAGGACAGGCATAGTGTTTCACCTACAGCCAACACTAATGAGCAAACGTTACCTTACACCAAACTAATTCATTCTTATTAATGTGAGGGGGAGTACCCCCAGCCACACTGAACCACCTCTCAGATGAGCCCCCCTCTTTTGAGCCAAGCAGTAATTGGTGGTCACCATCCCTCTGAAATGGTCACAGTGACCCTGTGCAGTGGATGAACAGCATCCCCATGTCTATGAAGCTCTTTGTTTAGCCAGATCAAAAGCAAATTAATGGGGAAAGATAAATACTGCATTCAAAAAGACAGTCCTGCAGCAGGAAGTCAAGAAAGTAAAGTGGTTTCAGATGTGAAACTTCAAACCTGACCTGACACTTGTTGTTTTCATCAGATCATTAGTCCTGGATAATGTTTTAAAAACACTTACTGTGGTTAGCTGGTTTAACTTTTAGAGCAGGTAAGGCTGGTAAGTTATCATGG
Organism: Triplophysa dalaica; assembly: GCF_015846415.1. Classification (NCBI taxonomy): domain Eukaryota; kingdom Metazoa; phylum Chordata; class Actinopteri; order Cypriniformes; family Nemacheilidae; genus Triplophysa; species Triplophysa dalaica. Next base: position 12,639,997 of record NC_079547.1, read on the forward strand.
TTTAAGTAGGTCTTTATGCTTGTCAATTGGTCATGCCTGGAGACAGATTGGTTGGCCAGTTACACAAATGTGTTTCTGTAGTTGTTTGTGAAAATGAAAACCTGTGCTACAAACACTCTTTTATCCTGAACATGCCCGAGAACAGTTATTGCTGAACATCTTCTCATTCCTTCTGTTAACAAAGGCTCATGCTAAATAATTAATTGCCTAACAATGATTTTATAAAGTTAATGGTCTTTCTCACACTCAAAAGCTCATACATGCTGTGACAACTCTGATAATTTGAGTACTGGACTAACTGACAGAGCGAGCAATTGATTTGAAACATCAACTGGGCTGAATAACTTATACATGTAATTTTTGCCCATGTACAGTAACTTTAACTGGATGGCTCTTGAGTTGAATTCTATTTGTGACAGAAGTGCTGTGCACTTGAGTTATCTGTTGAGATGTGTAATTTATTTACACCAGAGAGGCAGGTGACTTAACAGAAATATAACAGAAAAAATCTATAAAAAAAACTATTATATCATGTTATATTATAAAACATCTAGTCAAAAACGTAGATTTTTTTAATTTACTAAACATTTAAGGCGATAGTTCATTAAAAAATAAAAATCTGTCATGAATCAAGACTGTCGTTCGTATTCGGAAGACAAATTAAGATGGCTTTGATTTGGTTCGAGGCCTTTCGGATTCCCCCATAGACACTCATGTTAATTTGGAGTATTTACAGAATAGTATTGTACCCTTCAAATATCAGTAGAGTCTTACATTTGATCACCTTGCCCTTTTTTTTAAAAAAATTGGAAAAGTGACATCATGTACCAGGGAAGTACCGGGGAAGTAAAGGGTTGTAGACCTTGAAAAGCAAATACTGTTAAAGAAAAAAATCTCGCTTGGCATTGAACTTTATCATTTTGCAGATATTGTTTATACGCTAACAGCAGCATTACACACTAACTAAAGTTTGAAAATTGGCATCACGGGGAAGGGTACCTTTAATTAAAGTACACCAGTCTGTTACTGTGGGGACAATTCCACACCTCTAGACAGGATGCGGCTCAAAACGCAACATGATATGGCCTCTTGGATGGGCCTTGGCCTTTGAAAGTTACCAAAATTTGGTTCCAGCAGTCACATATTTTCATATGTTTACACGGACACTTAAATGGAAATACTTGTATCTGACAGAATGTAAGACTTCCAGTACGGTCCAATTCAAAGTCCTTATAGCCAAACCTGACAATTTGTGGAGCTCGACTATTGTCTGCCATGTTTGACACGCTTTGAGTTGTGCAGTGTTGAAGTTTAAATCATTGTCGAGTCTTCCACTAAGTCAAGTCAAGTCTCAAGTCACTTGCTCTTGAGTCAAAGTCAAGATAAAAAAATTGTGACTCGAGTCAGACCCAAGTAAAGTCATGTGAATCGAGTTCCCCACCTCTGCTGTCTATGGAAAGGTCAGAAAGCTCTCGACCCTTGCGATAATGCAATGCGATTGGCCGACAATTTAAACTTTTACATCTATATTGATGCGATAGACTGATTTCACGCCACCACAATGTTGAAATCCAAAGCGAGACAGAGGTGGGAAGAAAACCAGGAGGACAGATAGACTGCAATGGTTTGTATAACCAACCTGGAGTTTTTTGACACTTAGGGACTGAAGGAAGATTCCACACACTGAGTAAATTGAGGATTTAATTCAGGGTGAACAAATGAACAATGGACAGGTAATAATCCAACAGGTAAATATCCACTGGTAAATATAGAAAGGGATCGGAACTAGCAAAAACATAAACAAGAAATTTAGTACTAGACCAGACAAAGTGTAAGACAAAACACGGGGTATAAATAGAGTCCAGGGGGATTGTGGATCAGGTGCTGGAGGAAGAGAGGAGAGGCAAAGAATCCACGTGGCTTGAGGTCCAGTGAAAAGTTTCCACAGCCAGTGATGGTTTGGGGTGCCATGTGATCTGCTGGTGTTGGTCCACTGTGTTTTCTGAGGTCCAAATGTCAACATAGCCCTATACCAGGAAGTTTAAGAGCACTTCCTGCTTCCTGCTGCTGACCAACTTTATGGAGATGCAGATTTCATTTTCCAATAGGAATTGGCACCTGCACACAGTGCCAAAGCTGCCAGTACTTGGTTTAAGGAACATGGTATCCGTGTTCTTAATTGGCCAGAAAACTTGCCTGACCTTAACCCCATAGAAAATCTATGGGGTATTGTGAAGAGGAAGATGCGATATGCCAGACCCAACAATGCAGAAGAGCTGTGTAGTAGAGTAGGCGGGGCGAGACCGTGGTTCGAGTCCGGTGAGTAATTGTGAATTAGCGCCAGCTGTGCGCACACCGGCCTCGAATCACGTAGGAGATGGGAGCATATAAAAGGAACAAGCGACCGGACCGTCGAAGAGAGAGGACCGGGCCCAAACTTATGTTATGTTTGTATTTATATTATGTTATGTTCGCCTGTTATATTACTTTATTAAATGTTTAAATGTTTGCCGGTTCCCGCCTCCTTCCTTCCTTTTAATGGAGATTTGTTACAAGCTGAAGGCCACTATCAGAGCAACCTGGGCTCTCAAAACACCTGAGCAGTGCCACAGACTGATCGACTCCATGCCATGCGGCATTGCTACAGTAATTCAGGCAAAAGGAGCCCAAACTTAGTATTGTGTGGTGTACATGCTCATACTTTTCATGTTCATTCTTTTCAGTTGGCCAAGATTTCTAAAAATCCTTTCATTGTATTGGTCTTACAATATTCAAATTTTCCGAGATACTGAATTTGGGGTTTTCATTAGTTAAAAATTAAAAAAAATAAACACTTGAAATATATCAGTATGTGTGAAATGAATGTATACATTTTACAAGTTTCACTTTTTGAACGGAATTAGTGAAATAAATCAACTTTTTGATGATAGTTTGATTACAGTTGAAAGAAAAAGTATGTGAACCCTTTGGGCTTACTTGGATTTCTTCATTAATTGGTCATAAAATGTGTTCTGATCTTCATCTAAGTCAAAACAATAGAGAAACACAGTCTGCTTAAACTAATACCGCAAAAACATTATGCGTTTTCATGTTTTTATTGAACACAACATGTAAACATTCATAGTGCAGGGTGGAAAAAGTATGTGAACCTTTGGGTTTAATAACTGGTTGACCCTCCTTTGGCAGCAATAACCTCAACCAAACGTTTCCTATAGTTGCAGATCAGACCTGCACAACGGTCAGGAGAAATTTTGGACCATTCCTCTTTACAAAAGTGTTTCAGTTCAGCAATATTCTTGGGATGTCTGGTGTGAATCGCTCTCTTGAGGTCATGCCACAGCATCTCAATCGGGTTGAGGTCAGGACTCTGACTGGGCCACTCCAGAAGGTGTATTTTCTTCTGCTGAAGCCATTCTGTTGTTGATTTACTTCTATGCTTTGGGTCGTTGTCCTGTTGCATCGTCCATCCTCTGTTAAGCTTCAGTTGGCGGACAGATGGTCTTAAGTTTTCCCTGTAAAATGTCTTGATAAACTTTGGAATTCATTTTTCCATCGATGACAGTAATCCGTCCAGGGACTGAGGCAGCAAAGCAGCCCCAAACCATGATGCCCCCTCCACCATATTTCACAGTTGGGATGAGGTTTTGATGTTGGTGTGCTGTGCCTTTTGTTCTCCACACACAGCGTTGTGTGTTCTTTCCAAACAACTAAATTTTGGCTTCATCTGTCCACAGAATGTTTTGCCAGTAGTGCTGTGGAACATCCAGGTGCTCTTTTGCAAACTTCAAACGTGCTGCAATGTTTTTTTTGGACAGTAGTGGCTTCCTCCGTGGTGTCCTCCCATGAAGTCCATTCTTGTTTAATGTTTTCCTTATTGTAGATTTGTGCCAGAGATTTCTGTAAGTGTTTAGCTGACACTCTAGGATTCTTCTTCCCCTCATTGAGCATTCTGCGCTGTGCTCTTGCAGTCATCTTTACAGGACGACCACGCCTAGGGAGTGTAGCAACAGTGCTGAACTTTCTCCATTTGTAGACAATCTGTCTTACCGTGGACACATGGACATCAAGGCTTTTAGATATACTTTTGTAGCCCTTTCCAGCTTTATGTAAGTCAACAATTCTTGATCGTAGGTCTTCTGAGAGCTCTTTTGTGCCAGGAATGGTTCACATCAGACAACGCTTCTTCAGAACAGCAAACTCAAAACTGGTGTGTATTTTTTATTGGACAGGCCAGCTTTAATCAACACATCCAATCTCATCACATTGATTGGACCCCAGGTTGGCTGACTCCTGGCTCCAATTAGCTCTTGGAGAAGTCATTAGCCTAGGGTTTCACATACTTTTTTCACCCTGCACTATGAATGTTTACATGTTGTGTTCAATAAAAACATGAAAACGTATAAAGTTTGTGCGGTATTAGTCTAAACAGACTGTGTTTCTCTATTGTTGTGACTTAGATGAAGATCAGAACACATTTTATGACCAATTTATGAAGAAATCCAAGTAAGCCCAAAGGGTTCACATACTTTTTCTTTCAACTGTATATGACCAGCACCGTATACACAGTACGTCACAGAAGCCGTTGTACTTGACCATTCAGCCGTACCATCACATATTTGTGACTGTTTAAGCTGCCCCAAGACAGGTTTCTTTCGAGCACACACAGCTACTCTAACATTGTTTTCAAATGCATAATTTTTTATTCATGTCACAGACACATGATGGCAGTCCAAATCATTGTAGTCATTGAAGCACTTTGGTGTATTTTACTGGTGTTAAATGTTATTTTCCAAAAGTAAATAGTGAGCCTTCTTGAAACATATACAGTAGGAGGCTACAGTACCTGCAAGGTCATATCCAAGCTTAAAAATGCTTTGATCATCCATATTGACATATATTTTCCTCCACTTAAACATAAACTTTTGGAAATGCTTTCTAGTACTGCATAAATAAAACAAATATGCACACACAATTACTGATTCCTAGATGACATTTGCATGTTTGTGGTATTAACCAAAAGGATGTAAGCATCAGTGGCATTGCTAGCTTAGCCCCTCTAAAACATTGTGTTTAATTGTAATTTGTACAGGAAATCGAGATGCTTTAGTCCTCTTTAAAACTCTTATTATGAAAACGACGGCACGGTGTGTTATTTAGCGTGTTCTTCAGTCTACAGCTTTTGTGGAGTGGAGTAACAAGGTGTGTGAAATAACATGACATCTGCATCTTTGCAATTCTTTGTTATAAATGCAGTTTATATAATATGAGGCAGGAGCGACACTTTCCCATCCACTGCAAAAAGTTTTGTCTGCTTTCACCCCTCGTCACAGTGTTATCTAGTTGTTTACCTCCAGTTAAATGGAAGCACTTCACACCAATGACGGCATACTCTAGAAAATGATTATGATTATATTTTAGCTCACAGAAATGTGAAATTAATGATGAAGTGCGGTTTTATTTTTCTGCACGGCTAGTTATAGAGAACTGTGTTGTTCATTGCTCTGAGTTCCCACTTAACAGAAGTGTTGATTTAACTGTGATTTCAACTGATTGATCTGCCATGAACTGACCTTGTATATTGTTTTATACTGTTGTATGATGCTTGCTTATGATGATCGCATGGTTTTTACATTCAAAAACATCTAAATCAATAAGTAATTGTCAGGATCTGGGACTTTTTGTTTGATGTTTTGTCAATAGAGGTCACTGTTTCACCCGTTGTTCACATTAGCATCATTGTCTTCACATGTGCCTCATTATTTCCCCAGTGTATTTAATTGACCTTTGTTCTCTGTCCTGTACTCAGTGTTTAGGTCGAGTAGTCGAGTAGTCTCCAGTTTTTTGGGCATTAACCCAGAGACTTAACCACAATCAAAAAAATACCTGAGACCATGAACTTGGGTTGCCCTGAACTCTCTGGAATCGCCCGGTCCCGTACAGGCAAGGGAGGATTGTTAAGGGAATAACCCAGGGGCCTTCCTCCTTCCAATTCAGGACTGTACCTCCCTGTCACACTCACCTGGGAAAACTGCCAACTCATTTTATTCAGGGGCTGCTGGAAACTTTATCGATCTCTCTCTAGCCGAAAGAGACAAGATCCCTGTGGCAAGGGGGTGTGGTTTAGTGCGGTCTGTGAGGAGAGGGAGTGTCGGGAGAAAGACAGTGAGTAAGCAGATCAACGGTTTATTGAAAACACCTGCACCTCATTCTAGTAATTGGCGAGGAGACGCATTTAAGGCGTGACAGAGGAAGTGAGAGGGAGAGAGAAACCAGGATGGGAAAACGAGAGTCGGGAGGAAGAGAGACGGTGCGTCCAGGATTACCCAGACAAGGAAAGAATCTTCAAACCAGAGTGTTTTGTTAAACTAAATGAGCGGGAGTGCAACCCGGAAGTATTGCAAATAAATAAAGATCTGTTTTCCCAGCCACGCCGACCCCACCTCCTTTCTTCCTTATCTTTGAACATGTTACAATCCCCTCGGACCGTTTCTCCATCCCACTGTCCATTACTGTCGTGGATGGCAGGCCTTGGGTTCTGGAAGAATAACCCTCCTTTCTGCTCCTCTCAAATTGTTCATCCAGCGACAACAGGAAGAGCTACAATTTCATCTGATACACTCCCCAAAGTTCCCAGTTATTCTTGGACACCCCTGGCTTCTCAAACATAATCCACAGCTAGATTAGCCCTCCAGTTGGAGTCCGGCCTGCCACTTTAGAACCGTAGAAAACCCTGACCCTGCTCTCGAGTCCACTGAGTCCTTAGACCTGTCCCGACTCCCTAGCCATTACCATTATCTCAAACAGGTATTCAGTAAGCGCAGGGCCACCTCCCTTCCACCTCCCTACCACCTCACCGTTTTCATGAGTGCGCTGTTGAATTACTGCCATTTACCTGTCCCTCCCGTGGGTGCATATTTTCCCTATCCTCTACCGAACGTGTGGTGATGAAAACCTACATTGAGGAGGCCCTAGATGTGGGTGTCATCCGACCATCTACCTCCCCGGCTGAAGCTGGCTTTTCTTTTGGGGAAGAAGGATGGAGGATTATGCCCCTTTTTGATTTTAGAGCTCTCAACAAGATCACCATCCGTAACCGCGACCCCTTACCTTTCATGGCCACAGCCATCAAGCTACTCCAAGGAGCTTCCATATTCACCAAACTTGATTTACGTAATTATTACCACCTCGTGAGCATTAAACAAGGGGATAAGTGGAAGACTGCCTTTAACACTCCGACTGGCCACTATGATTACCTGGTCATGCCCTTTGGCCTCGCCAACGGTTTTCCTGGCCCTCGTAAATGACGTTTTGAGAGACATGCTCAATCCGTTTGTATTCGTTTACCTTGATGACATCCTCATTTCTTCGAGTTCACTCCCAGAGCACTTGGAGCATGTTAGCAGAATCCTCACCCGTCTTCTGGAGAATCACCTTTATGTTAAACCAGAGAAATGTGAGTTTTATACTGCCCGTGCAAAGTTCTTGGGGTACATCACAAAGCCAGGCCACATTCAGATGGACTCCCAGAAGGTAATGGCAGTTAAAGGCCTACCTTTCCTCTGTTAAGACAGTATAGGGGTTTTTAGGCGTTTTTTAGGTGGTTTAACCACAAAAGAATGGTTTAAAAGGGTATACACCTATATCTCCACATTATATTTTTGTCCCCATGTTATTCGGCCACGCCTATAACCTCAAAAGCAAGTGTGTTTAGTTGTATTCTGCTTATATTTTCATTCTAGTACAAACTTCAGTTCAATGGATTTATAATCCTGGCATGTTATAATCCTAAATGTTTCTCTCTTCATTCCTTAAAAGATGGTGTATAGCACAGTAATGTGTTTTATACCATACTCATTTTATCGTATTCTAAGAGTATTACAGCCCCAAAGTAGAGGTGACCATAAATGCAATTGAGCTAATGTGCAGGACAAGAAACTGGATTTCGCACCAAAATTGGATCGCCCACCTTGGAAGGGCGTGAAGTCCCCAGGCTTAAAACATCCGTGAACGGAGAAAACGAGCCTCTTCCGTGTTCGTGCATTCCTGTTCAAGAACAACTCCTGAGACCTGTCTCTCTCTTCGGAGACAGCTTCTTCCGGCAGTTTTTACTTCTGCTAAATTCGGTCTACTTTCGTCAGCCAATCCGGCTCTAAGAAAGCATCCGACAGATCGAAACCATCAGGACTCTGAAAACCCCCTTTCCACGGGCACAAGACCTTTTCCAAGCACATTCAGGAAACCAATGCAAGTAGAAGGTGGAGGTGGAGTCAGCCTTAAGACGCGCAAGGACTCAAGAACCAGATCTGGGTGGAGGTCCCACCAACCGCCTATTTGTCCTGAGGGCCGTACGATCCAAGATTCTCCAATGGGGCCACTCTTCTCGTCTGACCTGTTCACTGACCGCACCCTTCATGAAGGCTTGCTCTACATGCAATCAAGGGAATGTTCTGCATCATTCATCCCTTAAATTACTCCACCCCTTACCCATTCCGAGACAGATTTTCTACAGTCGTCCAATTTATTCCCCAACCTAAATTACCTACAGCCAAAAAAAACGCTGAACTAGTAATTAACCATGTTTTTTGAGTGTTTGGCATCCCCCAGGACATCGTCGCGAATCGAGGTCCCCAGTTCTTGCCTTCTACCAACTCCTTGGGGTGTCTCTCCATCCTGAGTCTAATGGTCAGAAAGAAAGGGTGAACCAGGACCTAGAAACCTCTCTGAGATGCATGGAGATCAACAACCCCTCTTCTTGGTCCACGTTCGTCATATGGGCGGAATATGCCCTCAACACCTTGCACAGCTCTGCCACAGGAAATTCCCCCTTCAAGTGCCAGTTCGGATACTGTCCCTCACGGATCCTGGAACAGGTCGAGGTTGGAGTTCCTTCGGCGCAGCTGTTCGCCCGTCGATGTCGTCAGATGTGGGTGCAAGTCAACTGCAGGCTCCTTAGAGTCTCCCAGCAGTGCCAGAGGCAGGCTTATCGAAGATGCAGACTAGCCTAGGTCAACGCGTTTGGCTTTCCACTAAGACCCTCCGAGTGGGGTCCCGGAAACTGGCCCAACGCTACATAGGCCCCTTCAAAGTGGCAAGGAGAGTAAACCCTGCAAACTACCGTTTACATTTACCCAGGTCTTTAATGATTAACCCCACCTTTCATGTCTCCCTTTGGCTCCGACAGGCAGACCTTCTCCTCCGCCTCGCAAAATCACAGGCCGGCCAGCATACACAGTCCACCGCACACTTGACTCCCGTCAAGTACAAATGTCACTACAGTATCTTGTGGACTGGGAAGGCTATGGCCCAGAGGAGCGCTCCTGGGTTCCTTCCAGGGACATTTTGGACCCTGAGCTAATCTGAGCTTTCCATGCTCTGAGATTCGATCATCCTAGAGGGAACTTCAGTTCCTAGAGGATGGGGTCCTAGCAGGATCTGGGACTTTTTGTTTCATGTTTTTTTGCTACTAGATGTCACTGTTTTGTATGTTGTTCACATTAGCGTCATTGTCTTCACCTGTGCCTCATTATTTCCATGGTGTATTTAAGTTGCCCTTTGTTTTCTGTCCTGTGGTCTGTGTTTAACGTCCAGGAGTCTACCCTTTGTTGTTTGTTGTTTTTGTTGTTTGTTGGGTTCATCACTTCCCAACTTCATCTCTGTGGGAGAAAAAAGTCTCATACATCGGAGACCCGAGTTCGAGCCCTGCTTTTGACACTAATAGGCTATTTTATACCCGGGTTTTGAAGAAAAATGTGCGGTTTGGGCGTGCTGCATTGAAGACTTGGATGTCGCCCACTGCTATGATTGGATAGCAGTTTGCGTTGTAAACTTAGTTGGAGCCTTCTGTGAATGGGCTTAGACACGCAACGTTTATGGCGATTTACACATTAGCTCTACTCGCACAGGAAGTATTATCTGGAGACCTTGTGTGATTTAGAAATGACTTGCCCAAATCTGTATTTCATGTGGCGCATTTGCACGGGATAAGTGAAGTGTGTGATTTTACTCAAATTTACTGACTTATTATTTCCCAGATGTGATGGCAAGGCTTTGCCTATAGTTTGTATAGCCTGCAGTTGTATGGTGTTTAATGATATATGACCGTACCTGTCAGCATTTGAGACCCGTAATTGAAAACAACAGTGTTGGCAGGCAATTTAGAGATATGACCCAGCACCCGAAATAATATCAAATACTTCAAAACAGCCTCCATTATTAGCAAACGGTGGATAAAACCTTGAAAAATTATATATGAGCCCGCCAAATCACAGATATACCGATTTGCACAGGACTAATATTATCACAGGACCTCGGGGTTAAAATATGGAAGTTAATTTATGGGGATACTTAACAAATTACAGACATGAAGCGAACAAATGCTCAACGTTTTACCCACGTGAGCTGGAACGTCTTAAAACATAAACTTCAACTACGGATTACTAATGTCGGAATCCGAAAAATGGTTATGCATTGACTGTGTTCTTCCACAACCAGGCACTGACTGCATAGTATTTTGCAATCTTTAACGGCATGTTTATTGCTTGCTCGCTTTATCTGGTTCCACACAACTTGAGTTACTTCAGTACTGTCTTGCTTGAACCAGTGGGTGGGGCTAGAGAAGTGGTCGTTGATTTTCTTCTTTGGAGGTGGTGTTCAACCTGTCATAGATAGAGGCATTCGAGGTTCTGGCGTTCGCTGGGTTTAGTGTCAATAACAGTTGTCATTTCAGTAACACAGGCGTTTTCAGTTAAACTCAGGTTAAAATATTAATCTTAATTCACGACTTCTTTAATACATATTTTGGATGTGAGATATAAAAACGCTGTTATGCAGTGGAGTGACAGCGCTGATGCTTATCAGAATGAATGGCAGGGAAACATGCGGCAAGTTATTCCTTCTACTAAATAATGATTCAGCAGTTGATTGTGACATTTATTATTGTAAAAATCCTGTCGGTCCCCAGCCTGTTTTCCCTGTGTTTTCCCAGAGGACTTTAAAATTTTAGGAATTTATCCACGCTCCATCACCTGTCCCTTTTTAATTATCCACTCCCCTGCCCGTCATCAGACTCATCTCCCGGACACGATTTAAACTCTGACTGTTCCTTAGTTCTGTGTCTTGTCTAAAATGTTAACTACATTGAAGATCTTTTGTTCCTTGTTTTTTTCCCTGCTTGTGGACTTATTAAACAGATGATTGTTTAAAAGCATCTTGTCTGGGAGTAATCCATTACAGAAGACAAGACCGGAAATAAAGGATTACTTGCGGCTCAACATCTCTCCAGAGGACAATCTCAGGTACCATCTTAGTCAAGACGGCCATTCTCTGGAGAGATACGTAGAGGACTTCCTGGAACTGAGCTCTCGAACTGAGATGGGCGGTCGCTCACTGAACAAGTGTTTTGTGATGGGGTTTGATGATGACTCCCATCGGTGTCTGGCTCCTGAGTTCAGGGACAGACCCATGGTTGAGTTCATTGATCTTATCCGGTGGTAAAGTGGCTCTTGCCTAGATGTGGTCGAGACCACCGCAGATAGGATTGATCATCACCCTATCCCGTCCGAACACACGTCGGGTGACCCAGCTCACCTAACCATCACTCTGAAATCCTCCACCTACTCAGCAGCCCGTGGTTATCCCAGGTTTCAGCCAGTCCCATCCAGCGTTATAGAGTTCCCTGAGCCGGCTGCTCCAAAGTTTCCAGAGTTCCAGCCGGTCCCGTCCGGCATTCCAGAGTTCCCTGAACCAGTCCCGTCCGGCGTTTCAGAGTTCCCTGAACCAGTCCCATCCGGTGTTCCAGAATGCCTTGAGCGGGTCGCTACAGAGAACCAGGGGATTGAGATGGTCGCTGTTGCAATGACGGTGGAGTTGGTGCCCGAGCTCCCGGCACCGCCATGGCCTCCCTGATCCGGGAGCATCATCCTGGAGGCTTCCTGTCCAGTCTGCCTTACACTAGCCTCCAGGACGCCCGCCGCCCTTCCCGGTTGTCGCTTCGTAGGCGCGAGGATGTGCCTTCCGGGAGGGTGGAGTGCTGTAACAATCCAGTCGGTCCCCAGGCTGTTTTCTCCGTGTTTCCCCCAAATAATGAAATTTCTCCAGTCTCCCATACCTGTCTCTCGTCAATTATAAATGCACCTGCCCATCATCAGACTCATCACCGGACACTATTTATACCATTACTGCTCCTTAGTTCTATGTCTTGTCTAAAATTTAACTCCTGTGTGTTAACTCCATTGAGTATCTTTTGTTCCTTGATTTTTCCCTGCTTGTGGACTTTATTAAATGGATTATTGTTTAAAAGCATCTTGTCTGGGAGTGATCCGTTACAATTATATGGATTTATGGTTGTTGTTGTCACTTTGAATAATAAATTGATTAATGATTGTGATACTAATTTTAATCACAATAACTTGTCTTTATTCTGTGTATTCTTTCTTATTTTAGTAATGTATACAGTAGAGGGTGGCTATATATTGGAGGCTGACCCCCCCTAATATTGAAAACCTAGAATCTCTCCTCGTTAGCATGTTGCTGAGCTAATCATATAGTACTAGTACTATAGCATCTAAAAAAGGCAGTTGAAAATGTAGTAATATAGTATATAAAGTCCCAGGTGATTGCACATACTGAGAATCAAATTTATAGGATAATGCAATGTAAGTCGCTTTGGATAAAAGCATCTGCCAAATTAATAAATATAAATGTAAAGTATTTAACAGCACTCTCCAATTTAGCTAAAACATTCAAATAAAACAACTTTAGTTACTGAGAAATAAGAGTTTCTGCTAAAGATTTTGAGCTAGTGAATACTAATTTTGTTTACTGTAACATTGTTCATTGTGAGGTTTGTACTGAACAGTCAGGTATGGTTCTTTATAACAAGATGATAACCTTAATTCAGGTAAGCATCCCTCACTAACAGACGCCACAATTCCTTAGCTCTGCTCACTGACCTTTAATTTAACTCAGACTATATTCAAATGACTGAAGTCAGGCCAACTCACGTGTACAAACAGACACACAAAAACACAACCAAAGATACTCTGACTCGATTGTTGGCACTCAACTTTTGCTCTCTCTCTCTCTCTCTCTCTCACTCTAGCTTACCCCAGCATTATCTCCTCGCCTCGGCTCTAATGACTTCCCACCGAGAGAGGCCCTGGCGAGCAGCTCCAGCTCTCGGCCCCTAAGAATAGCATTAGACACAAGGTTATCTGGGCATTACACTCTCCGTAACATGCAATTAGCTCGCCTCCTCCATTTTCATTACACAATTATTCATTAATGTCAATTTAATTTTATGCATTGTTCTACATGACCGAAGGCTGATTACTGGGCCCTTGCACTTCAATATCCCAAGTTAACCGGTGGCAGACTCACTCGCCGGACCACTAATTGCAATTTAGCCCCAGACAGCACCTCCCCTCTTTAGTCCGACTTTAATGGAAGAACTGATTCCAAGACAGGTAACGATTGGAAAGACAAAGTGCTTCTAGCTGAAAGGAAAACAAATGCCCCGCTGCTAAGCTGTTTTCTTTGCGATAGCGCATGAGGTAAAGCCTTTGTATTCAGAAGGAGAGGGATAAGAGAGTAATATGCTCGGTGTTTCTGGCTTGATACCCTATTCGTCTGTTCCCTCCTTCCGACTCTAATATGACTCAAACTGGGAAAGTATGGGCAGAGTTAATATGATAGTCAGGTGAGGCCACAGTGTGGTGTGTCTTCTACTAAGGCCATAAATTAAATGGTTGGTATAATGTGAAACTGTCACCATATTTCAGAAAGCAGCCAGACAGAATGAAAGAATTCAGAATGTAATATGACCAAAACAAATTCTAGGTAGATTAGTATAGCAGCATGTGCTCGCTGCATGCTGACTGCCTACTGTTGCTCAATATGTTTCAGGTGCATCAGCACACCTTGGATTTGCTTTGTCTAATGTGTGGGAGGTAATGAAAGTTTAACGAGGAAAAAGTAAACATGTATTCATCTGTTTTAAATATATATATATATATATATTCAGTATATATAAATATATATATAGGGTTCATATCAGGATGAAGATTTAAGGTTTATTTAAGTACTTATGAAAATAAATATATAACAATGCTTATTCAGTACGTGTACCTATAAAGTACTCACAGTATACTTACCTAAGAAAGCATGGTATAAGTTTAGGTTTAGGGGTAGGTACCTAGTTTTTACCCATATTTACTATAATAAGTACACGGTATGTACATGGGAAACAGGACTGTATATTATATATAACTATATATATATATATTTTTTTTTTTTTTATCAACTGGCATACAGTATAAAGCAAGGTCCTTCAACTACTTTGCGGGCCAGTTTTTACCCATATCATGATTTCTTCTGTTATGTTGTATTACCGTTATTTATTGCATTTAGTTACTTTTATACAGTTTTTCTGCTGTTACTTATATCAATATGTTAATATATTAAAACATGCACACAAATATTGCATCCAGTATATACATTTTCATGATATTTAAATAAAAGGAATACTGTCTTTTTGAATTGTATTTTATATTCCCTAATGCGCTGAATTAAATTGCTGTTAATTCACTCACCCCCAGTCCCCCAGTACTTCCAAGATGTGGGTGGTATTGTTTTTTTTAAGAAGGTATTTATTTGATATTGAATAAATGAAAGCAAATAAAAAAGGTGAAAATGCTAATGCATTCAGTACAAAAGTAATCCCTGCCCCTTCACGTTAAACTGGCGTCAAATAATTTGAATCAATCGGTCTTTGCAAGAAACTGAACGCTAATATCGAAACATAGGATGAATTGCAATCGTATTCATGTGCCCCACGCACTTTTAAGGGCAGATCCTTTGAAGTGCAAGTTCTGGAGGGAGATGAACAGCTGTTTTCATAAAAATAGCTATTTTAGCCATACATAATGAATGCAGTAATGCAAACAATGTAGTTTTTTTCCTTATCTGTGTACTACTTTTCCTGCAGTTTCTTTCAAGGGCACAGGACAAATTTTGGACCTATCGCGTGCGCAAACCGACTCCCTGTGGATTGCTGATCGTAAAATTGCAAATACAAAAAAGTTTTTTGGACAGACCAATTAAATCGCTTTATAAGATGTCATTCATTACGAGCTGCGGGAATTACTTTTGTATTGAATGCTCATTTCTTAAAGCACTACATTCTTAAAGTCCCTCAACTTATTTGAAATATTAAGGTGCTGCCAGTTGACTAGCCCTTGTATAAAGCCGTACTGGTTAATTTATGATTTTTTAGCCTAACCGAAAATTTTAGTCATTCTCACAATTCTCATTTAGTCTACTAGAAAATGTTAATGTTAACTTTGGAATATAAAAAAATTGTAATTCGTCTGCTGGACCAAGACACTCTCACACTGGTCTCACTCCATGCTTATTGTTGAGGCCTGAATAATCCTAACAGATGTTCATTCAAGGATCAAACAGCAGAAACCTCAGTGAGAACATATCCCTGCGCCATTGAAGCTACTCCGTTAGCCTCTGTTCCCTTTTGATTTATCCAAGTAATTCAGAGCATGAGAAAGCGTCCTCTGACATAAACAATTGTTTCATACATAAAAAAGTAGTCCCTCACATGGCGAATAATAAACCCCCTCTGGTTGTTTGGATACAGATCAAGGCAAACAAAATCTTATCAGCAAGGAATAGAGGTGCTGTACCTTATTTCCTCTTTTGTTCTCTTTTCTTTCAGAAAAAGGGCATCGTTAACCTTTTACCTCTCCAAAGCTAATTGTAATCACATTCTACCATATTTGGCTTTAATAAAGCATTAGAACAACAACTGCATCAGATTTATCCACAATTCCCCTTTCAGCTCCTCTCTCCGCTTTGCGCTCTAACAAACCTGGACCAGAGGGGGAGAAGGGTGTGTCTCGGTGATAATGAAATCTCCTTTCTAGAGCAAGAAATCGTTTCACACCATTCTGTCGCAGCAAGTTAGGAGAGTCCTCATGCTGGAAATGATAAACTAAACGGGGCGGTTTGTGCTTGACACACCTGGTGAAGCAGACAAGCATGCGATTAAAATGTGTAAATATCAGCAAGTACCTGCGGGCCGGAGTGGACCCGTTTTTCGAGAGCTAGGATCCACATCAAAGCGATTCACGCAATAGAGCCCCAGGCCAACCTGTTGAAGGGGCCTCCTCTGAATTTGGTTTTACGCTTGTTGTGCGTATTATGTCTCTGAATAGAGCGTGTATGCTTCATGATGTCAAGGAAAGGGTAAAAGGGTTTAATCCAGGGGAGTGATGTGTGTTTGGAGCGAGAAAAAATGAGAGAATGAAAGGATTCATTTGCCTTCTTTGTTGTTCCTTGAATAAGAATGATTTCGGCCTTATTCTGCAGCAGACCTTTTGTAAGCAGTGGGGCAGTAATTACTGTCCATTTTCTGATGAAGTGTAATCAAAGCCTCAAAAAGAAAATTAGATAATAAGCATCACATGTGAAAAGAGAGGGAAAACTAGAATCTTAATTTGGAATAAAAAGAAGATTTGATTAGCATGACCAAGGGTTTACGACATCTTGTTTGAACATAATAGATAGTAATTACTTTCATATTGAATCAAGTTCACTTCAGAGCAAATTATTTAAATGAGAAGATAAAATGTATCTGGATTAAAATGTGTAACAGTCATGCGCTTTCAAGTCTTTTCTTTTTTCAGGGCTCGACCAAATTAGGCTAATTTACAGACTACGCACATTAGAGTGCATCAGCTTTATGTAGTTTGTCTCAAAGCAAAGTGTTGAAAAGTAATGCTGGGTAAAGCAACATCCATTTGCTCATTATTGTATCTAGGACAAAGGTTGTTTTTACCGTAATTAGGCAAACTCTAATGCTTTAACGTCAGAAACTCCAAGAAATATAGGCTCTGGTCCTTTATGAAAAGTAGACATAAAATATAATCAAACTTTTGTTGCGATCTGGTGAATGAAGTCCCCTACTGTCAGATGTTCCAGGACAGTGTACAAATTCTCTGGATATTCAGATCTTTCCACATACTGTAACTTCACCCACTCTCGTGTATATTAAAGAGCACGATTCGTCGGCTGTTGCTGGAATGGTTTTACCAGTTTCTTACAGAAGTTTAAACCAGTTGTGAGTCACTTTTTAAAAGCTTTATAAAGTGAACTCAGTTTAAATGGATTAGTCAAGCGAGAAAGATCCCCGCCATAATCCCCTGCCCAACTTACCTTTCATATATCCATAAATTATCCAATAAATGTGCAATTATCATTGTCATAATCACCACTGCCTAATTTACTTTCATTTGGGTCTCATGAATTATTAAGCAAGATGATATTGAACTAATGAATATGCATTTAGGATGGATAAAGACATGGAGCATTAAGATGATTAGACGATATAAGAAAATCTTATTTTGTCTGTCTAACCTTTAAGAGTCTCATTTCACCTAAATCATTTTCCCAATGTTACCGTAAGTTTACCTTCGCAAATGACCAGTATTACCAGCCTCACTACACTGGGACAGAAATTTCAGATATGGTTTAAAAATTGAAAAATTAAGGTCATAACAAATCTCTTTGAAAGCTATCTTTTTTCATAAACTTACTCCTGGAACCTTTGTTAAAAAGGGGCTCTGTAAACAGTCAAAAGCAGGCAAACAAGAACTTGGTAAAATTAGTTGTCTGACAGGCACAGCAGTTTGTCTAGGTTAATGTCATTAATTCATTATGTCA
The DNA here is from genome assembly GCF_015846415.1 of Triplophysa dalaica. Taxonomy (NCBI): domain Eukaryota; kingdom Metazoa; phylum Chordata; class Actinopteri; order Cypriniformes; family Nemacheilidae; genus Triplophysa; species Triplophysa dalaica. The sequence continues at coordinate 12,657,727 of NC_079547.1, forward strand.
TTATTTGTGTGCCCTGTTTGCAAAACAGCCAGAACAACATCAAAAACTTTTAAATGACTATTGTAATTGCACCTGTTGCCAATTACAGCACAGAGGATGCATCAATCATCGTGCATCAGTGCCCAGTGAAGAAGCAAGCGTGTCGTTCCTATTTGTTCCCGCAGAGACCTGGATTCTTATCAAAATCTCATTTAATCAATCCAGCTCCTATATGAAGAGACTTGATGGAATTCATTGGAATAGACTGGAACAAACCACTATTTAACAGCAGGTAACATTAAATTACAGGCAATCAAACATAAAGACTTTGCTCTTCAATGTTGTCATGACTATTTGCATGGCTGCTGTAATCTCTAATTCAATAGATGATGACCAAAGAGGGTATGTACATGAATGGTTATATCAAGAGACAAAATAAACCTAATTTCAGACTTAATAAATACATTTTTCAATGCCCTTATTCAAAATAATTAGATTTCCATTTATAAAGCTGAAGCCGACTTCACTGTCATTACTTCTTAGAACTGACAAAGGCAGCAGGAAAAGGTTAGTAAAAGAGTGAACTACATGCAGTTTGACTAATTTCATTTTTTAAATATACTTCTTGTAAAATATACTTTATTTTGTAACACTGTGTATACTCTTCATTCATAGCTAGCTGACTGTTATGTTTGTTGCATAGCAACATTATGTTACTTTTTTATTTTTTCAGGGTCTTCTAACAAAAACCCGACATTATGTGGTTCTATTAAAACCTGTTAACTGTCGGAGCCCTTTTTGAGTCTACACATGAAAACGCATGTTGAAATTAAAATGGCGGTAAATCATGAATTCTTTGGAATACAGACTTACGGTTGGTCTCGTTTGAAAAAGAAAAGTAGCTGATTATTGCTACAAAAAAATATCACAAACACACAAAAAAGAAAATTAAAGGTATGTTGTTAGGTTTACTGTAAAAAAATAATTTTTATTAAAAAATACATAAAAAAAATTTGGGTTGCAAAGGGATAACATAAAATCTGAGCACACCCTTTATAAAAAAGAATCAATTGCTCTCTCTGAATTCTAGAGTCTTAGACATTTCCAATGATAAATAGTTTGTCCTGATTCGATTAGAAATGACATGCACAATATGGACAGAAACTTAAAAGTCGGAACGGGTGACAGTTAACAGGGTCTACACATGACATTGTAATAAATGTGTATTTTTATTTCTGTATATTAGATGCACCCAAGGCATTGCCATATAACAGAGCAAATAAGGTTATATCAACATCCATAACAATTACCTTCAACTATGACTTTATTTACAATATAACACAACCATAATTATGAGGTATAAAAGTTTAATTAACATTACTTTTCTACCGATCACATATGCATATCAACACTTTTTATTTAGATCTGAATCATGCAAGAAGATAAATTACTAGGAGATATTCAGCCTTGTAGGATGAATTAGGTCTTCATTTGGTTTGCACTGCGTGAGATGATCTTCAAATCATCATTAACTCATCTTTTTCTCCAGGCTGTTGACGCTCACACAGTGAGCGAGCCGGACCGTGCTGGACTGTTGGGCGAAATAGTCATCCATTTCCTTTATTCGTGACACCACCGCCATTATAGCTGCAAGGGTCAATTTGAATTGCACAATAAAAACAAAACTTGTGGTTGTTTCTTCTGACAACACCCAGCACTAGTGACCATTTTCATTTCATCAAAGAGCTTTGATTGAATCTACCTCACTGTCTCATCCTAGTTTAATTTCTTTCTCTGTTTTAATTAAAAGCTTGTTATATTTTCCCTTGACTGCACATCTTTGAGTGCAGCAAAATGAATGCAGAGAAGCCCGGAGGTAAAAATCCTCCACAGAAATGTAATCATAACGGATAAAAAGGTTTTGTTAAACATGGCTCTGCAAAATGTAGATTCAGTCTTCCTTGAACAGTGCATTGCCCTCCTGCACAGTCATCAGATCTGAGGACAAAGAGGAAACTAAAATAATAACATCTAAGGTTTTTGGCTGTTACAGCGACCAACACATGGGATGAAGGAAAGTGACTCAGAAAAGAAGTCATTATATAATAAAACTTGAAAAACAAGTACAAATTGTTGCAAACAACTGAAAAGATGGTATGACTGAAAAAAATTTATACGCAGTTGCCAAAGATCTTTTTATTAGCAGGCTGACACTACCAATCGGAAGTCATCTACTCTGCTAACGGCTGGACGCAATGATCGTCCACTGAGAGTTGTTTACATTTCTTCAAAAGGCCCATTTAGTTTCCCTTGACAAGGTAGAGTAAGAGAGTGAGGAGAAGATGGATGGAGGCACCTGCCCTAATGGAGGCTCAAACTGTGCCCACTAGTGCACGTTACATTGATAAATTGACAACAGTTGGGACATGCTCTACTAGTAGCGAGAATGAGGCTACTAGGACATCGGCTTGTTCTCTCCTTAAGTCCTTTAGTTATTTCTCTTTTTCTCTCTGTCAATGTACAAATTCACTTTTTGACACTCCTGTCAATGGCAAGATAGTAAAACAAAATTTTACTTTCATAAACAGCCATGATGGATCTATACAAGTTTAGCAAATTGGATGAAATTACTTCAAACACAGGGTACAGTACAGTACTTTTCACAGCTTTTTACATCCTTTATTTCAATTTGATTCGTCGTATCATGGTGATGTAATAGGCTATATCCTAACCTGCTCCTACACAGTTTTTCTTTAATTTTATCCAGGCACTTGGTGAGTGTTAATTTTAGACCCTGATCACTACAGACCAAATAAATATCCCCTGAAAAACAGGAAATAAGATTCACATGAACACATGATCCAATTAATGGTTGGGCACAGGGATCAAAGCAGATCAAGTGCAATCAACTTTGTGTGGTTGAGCTTAAAATTTTTATATAAGATGAGCATTTTTCAAAAAGAGTGTATCAGTTGAGCGCCGCCTACATACCGGCATCTGTGAGGAATTAGAAAGGGGAAACACAGTTAGTTAAAATAACACTGGAAAAATGTCCTCGCTCCATCTGCATCAGGCTGTGAATGGAAACAGAGACACCATCAATCCCTGATGAGAGTGGAGGTCAGAGGTTGTCAGTTGTTAAAATCCACGATACATGTCAGAATGGCAGGTAAACTTTTGCATACACACAGAAACCGAGATATCTACTCTCTCAAATTACACTTGAGGTCTGGATAACATGAGATACTTTCACCATGAGGAGTATACTGCATACTGTATACTCCTCATTAGTGTTACTGGCCTAGAACTACACAATAAAGACTACATTTACTCAGACTGGATCTAAAGAAAGGAAGACAAGACGAAAGAGAATAAAAAGGAACACAGTGAACTTATCAGCACATTAAAGCGTTACGTTTTGAGTTTTAAGTTGCACATGTTGTAACAGCTCAACGGGCCTTGCTGTGATTTCTTGCTAAGTTTCGAACCTAATAAGCAACATTTTGTTTCCCTCCCCAGCTGAGCTGTGGAAAGTCAGCTCCTGGCACAACTTGTCTGGTTTGTCTTAGTGTGCTCTGGGTTTCTAAACAATCAGCAATAGTCTAATTAGTTTTGGCACACAAACTGCTCTCTGAAGGGAAGAGGACCAATTTAAGGACCTTAAAAATGCCTAGCCTGTTTTAAAGAGCCAATTAGTTAGAATATCCAACCATGTAGCCTGGTATTACTTGGCATCGATGTCACTTCTCTGCAAAGGAGCCAATTATTTACAATTATAGAAAATATTCTCGGACGCACATGGGCTCAGTCCAACCGTCTTGGTTTCTCCTACTGGTTTTCTCACTGATCATATTGAATCTTCATTCCCTGCTGTCACATTTTGTCTCTTATAACAAAATTAGATAAAATGCTCTAAACCCCTCTCACGCTACTCAAAAGAGGATGTTCTTGGGAGAAATAAAAAAATGATGGTTAGACAGTAATTGCTGCATTGCAACAAATTTCATCAAAATGGATTTTCCTGTTTAAGCACCTGTTTTGCCTTAGTTCCGGTATTTCTCCTCTATTCTAATTGCTATGTGGAAACTAGGTAAACTAAAGGCTATCCTTCATATCAAAAAAATATTTAACCAGTTTTTATAGCATGGCATCAAGGAAATTGTTGCCGTCTAAATGCATAAAAAGCAGGTCAAAAAGCATATTAGATTGCAGGAGCAGCAATGTGTCAGTGCTTGTTTTCAGTGGTTTGACCAACAGTATATTACATTACTGCTGGAATGTGCTAAAGCTTTTACTCTCACTTGGTGACATATCTCAATGAGCTCACAATTCAGATCTAGCACTAATACGGAGATCAATTATTTAAATAAATAAAAAACCGAGCAAAGCACATAATCATAGTTCTGACACAAGATTTTCTGGTGCTAAATTTGATATTTTTCCTCCACAATATGTGTTCCTTAATAAAATTTGTTTTAAATAACTGCTCAGATTGATCTTAAACGTTAAAGCATTAAACAATAAACTAAACCTTAAATCTACACTAAACAAATACAAAAAAATAAGGTTCCCCATTTTTAATTTTCAATTTTCCAATGTATTATTTTTTCAGTATATTGTAGTATTCAGTTTTAGGTCTTACAAAATGTTTAGAACGACCAACTTTATTTTAATACGTATGAATTATATGTAGAACAAAAACATTTGAATATGTTAGGTGTAGAACATGATATTATAAAACCCTACCCAAGCCAGTTATAGTAAACTGTGGTAAACATTTATAGACATTTATAATGTTTATAAGAGAGTAAATTTGAACCAGCAAAATAACCTTTTACAAATGAATTAATTAATTGTTCAACAATCAACAAATGCATTGATCACAATAATTAAACAATTGATCACAAAGATTGACTTGAATGCAGCTGGCAATTTCTTTTTTAAGAAAACATTGTTGGTTCTAGAAGGAATCTATTCTTGCTTTCCTAACATTCTAATGCTCTTGTGTTGTGACACCCAAAATGGTGTTGTTTTCAGAGACTGCAACTTGCAATTATCGCACATCTGTGATAGTTTACCTGAGTTACTCTACCGATTACTGTGAGTCCTGCAGCCTTCCCCAGATCAGATCCAGATGGCCCGACTCGCTCGCAGCTGAGGAAGCACAACCCTGTTTCAGCACCCGAGTCTAAGCTATCATCAGCACCTTTATGAGGCGTAATCCACTCCCTTTCCTGTGATTGATGAGCAAAACAATCAAAGTATCTGGGCGTGTTGCTGACTATTTGATGAAATTAGCAATCCAGAATGTTCCATGATCTCCTTGGGAAACCAACGGTGGGCGACTGTGGTCATTAACCTAAAATGACCCTTAGTCATATTCTTGATGCTAGATGTTCCATGTGTTACTGTTAGTGGAAAACAAGATACAATTATAAATTACATGCCCAAGTTATTTAGAGCTCATCATCTTCTCAAGACCACAGCAGGTGGAGTTGATGATGTCCAGAAGCCCATATACAGTAGTTTAGCTCATTAGCATGTGATGTTTTGGATGCTGGTATGCAACATAGGATGCTAGTATTTATATCCACTTATATATACAGTACATAACCTAGTTACCAGAAACCAGTCAGCAAATCTTGCTTTACAATCAATCCAGCAGGTAAAACTAAAATGCTACAAATTTAAATCTTATTCAGAACTGTATGCCCAAGAACACCCCGTTAGTTTTAGTAAATGTCATTAACAGAATTTGGAATTGGAACATCAATCTTCAGGGTGCATCTGCATCCTAGGAATGTTTACAGAACTGATGGAGAGGTAGAGTTTTGGCCACCCCGTTTTCCTTTTCTTCGAATGCCACAGTTTGGTTTAGTTTTTTGTAGATCTTAAAATGCTTCTTAAAATCTATGTGCAGCAGACAAAAGAAATCTAAGAGCACATTTGTACGCTTCACTCTCTGTCTTTGATGCCATGCAAATCCGTACCTTTTTATCCAAACAGATTAATCATGGCATGTTTGAGATTTAGACAGCTCAATTTGTGGCCAGCTTGTTTCAATTGCAGGGGCCATTTTTATCTCAGCTCAACACCTCTGATATCTTGAAAAGCTCTCGCATTGAAAACAAATCACAGACATTATCTGGGTATTTGAAATGCAATCTAGGTCAGTGTGAAGATAGTAAACATAAATATGAAACAATCATTTTCAATTTTCAGGTTGTGGATATTACACGTTTACATTATTTAAAGTAAATAACAAAGAAAATCAATTTACATAGATTTCTTTGTGCTATGATAGATAAATATTAAATCATGGTACTGTTTCAAAAAGAGGGTAATGAACAAAAAGGGGGCAGTTGTTACCAATATGACCCTAAAAATATTTGATTGAATAATTTGAATTTTATTATCTGGGTGTTATTGTGCCTTGATGCAATCTAATGTAGTAAGCTTGATGCATTAACCTATTTTCGACTAAATTATTTTAGCATGTTTAAACAGAATATTTTTTTAATCCCTCTAATTCACGCTTGTTCAG